>NW_022631057.1:10130095-10578171 GCF_010015895.1 Lontra canadensis
CTCCTGACCCCAACCCCTGTCTCGTGTGCTCCTGACCCTGACCCACTATCTTGTGTGCTCCTGACCCCAACCCACTGTCTCATGTCTCCTGACCCCAACCCACTGTCTCGTGTGCTCCTGACCCCAACCCACTGTCTCATGTGCTCCTGACCCTGCCCCTTTGTTTCATGTGCTCCGGACCCCGCCCCTCTGTGGACCACAGTCAGTCTAGTCCTGTACATCTGCATGGACAGCTCACCTGGAATCTTGTTAAAGCATAGATTCTGATTCAGGAGGTCCCGGGCAGGGCCAGGATTCTGCATTTCTAACAGGCCCCCAGGTGATGCCAATGCTGCTGCTCTGCTAACCACACGTTGAGTGGCAAGAATCTCTGCAGGGCATTGCCGTAGCCACTAACCACATGTGGCTGTTTGTTGCCCCTTAAATGAATTACAGTTAAATACAAGTTAACATTCAGTACCTCCATTACATCAGCCTTGTATCAGTTGGTTGATAATCACACATTGCTAGTGGCTACCTTATTGGACAGTGCAAAGGGAGGTCATTGGAAGCATCACAGAGTTCGCTGGGACAGCATTCGTCTAACGTAGTCATTCAGTTCCAGTCCCCAGCTGATGGCGAGCACGTGAAATCTTTTGTGTATCAAGTGTACGTGGAAGACATGAATTGCAGGTGTGGAATCAAGTTACTGAGCCTGGCACACGTGTGTGAAACATTAAACAGATCCCACTAACCCCTCCTGTCCACGAACCCCTGCCTTGTTCTTTAGGGAGTGCAGGCTACCTGATGGCCAGCCACTGGTCCCCTCTCTTGTTTCAGTTAACATTCCAGGCCAGGCCCATAGGAAGGGAGGCAAGTCTAGTGCTTTGTACCACCCAGGGAGGGAGTGCTTTCTTGAATTTTGGACCCTAGGCACCTTGTTTACCTCTCCTTAGCCCTGACTCTGCTGAAGCAAAATTCAGAAGAATACGCTTTTATTGAAATAATCACCTCTAACCTTGCTCAGATGCTCTTGCATCATTAGGCTCTCAGACCCACTGAGACTATGGTCTGAAGCAAAGCTTTTCCCAGATACTGAGCCACAGATCCGCACAGGGTGGCCAGATTCTGATCCCCTCAGCCTTCGGGGTGTCCAGGCAGCCCCCAGCAATGTTGGAGCCCCTAAGCCAGCTGCTCTCTGACATTGAAAAAAATTCTTTCATTCATATCAGTCTGTTGGATGACCAGCTTGTCCCGGCTTGCTGGGGACGCTCTTGATTTTACCACTGAGAGTCCCACATCCCAGCTGCTCAGTCTCAGGCAAACCAGAATAGTTGGTCCCCCAGCTAGGGTGCCCTTGCCAAGAAACCTTTTGTGGGGAGGTGGGTGTAGGGGTGGGTGAAATAGGTGTTGGGGATGAAAGATGGCACTTACCATGATCTAAATAAATAAATAAGATGAACATGTTTTAAAAATCATAATTGTCTTTTGATCTTCTTTAAAAAAAACTCTGTGCCTCAATTTCTTCATGAAAGGGGATGATAATACTAACTTAACCTCCCAGGGGTTTTGTGAGGATTCAATGAGTTGGTACGCGTGAAGTGCTCTGGCCTGTAGAGTAAACATTATAGAAATATTTGCTCAGTGTAAACATGCACGTTATTGTCATCTTCTGTCTACGCCATGGTAAGAGAAAAGTCAGGAAGCACCGTTCTGAAGGTTAGCCACGTAGGTGACGTGGAACACCATACGGTCATCGCTGTAGACAAGTCGGGTGAATTACCGACGTTCCCCGGCTCCTGGGGGAGAAGCCCAAATTGTTAAACTCCTAGGAAATAGATGCAGTCACTACATTATGAATTGTCAAAAGAAGGTAGGTCTGAGATAGCATCATAAAATGCTCTTTTAGAAAACTAGACCAACTCCTTATTTACGAAAGAGGAAACGGGCCGGGAGAGAGACCGTGACTAGTCCAAAGCCACGAGTCAAGTGGGTGTCATGCTGAGACTAGAACCCGTGTCTGTGGAAGACAAAACCCGCGTCCTTTCCCCTACACGACTGTGTACAGGCGACCGAGAATGGGTAAAGGAAGTGGACATGGGTCCATAGAGACAATGGATTTAAACCTCGGTAGTGAAGGCTACACCTTATGCTGGCCGCCTTCTGGCAAGGGCCCCGGGGACACCCTTGAGCCCGGGCTCACGTGGCTTATTTGCTGGACAGGTCTCCTCATGTCTGCCATCACGGTTCTCATCCTGATCCTGTACTTTGTGATCGAGAACTTCGTGATACACCGCAGACCGTGGCTGGCGGAGTGCACGCCCATCTACATCCAGTACTTCGTCAAGTTCTTCATCATCGGCATCACCGTCCTCGTGGTGGCCGTGCCGGAGGGGCTGCCCCTGGCTGTCACCATTTCACTGGCCTACTCTGTGAAGGTGAGACTGCAGCAGGGCTGTCTCTTCCTGTAGAACAGAGATGGGAAGGGAGGGTGCCCTGTAGCCTTCGGTGAAAAGGTGGGCCATCCCCTCTGCACAACCCCCGGATGGCCCCTCACGAGAGCAGAAGCCGCTGGCTCCGCTCAGATATGAGAGGACCATCTTGATCGGTGGCATCCAGGGTGAGATAACCCAGTAGAATCTGAAGAAGAGTCACAAAAATCGTCTCCCGCATTTTTGCGCAGACCAGAGCATGAGACGTGGAGACACATTGGATAAAAAATGGCCTTTGACTCATATATGGCAGAGCTCCACTGGTCCCTCCTCAAGTCTGTTCTCATCTCCTTTGTAGAAAATGATGAAAGACAATAACTTGGTGCGGCACCTGGATGCTTGTGAGACGATGGGCAACGCCACAGCCATCTGCTCTGATAAGACTGGCACGTTGACCATGAACCGCATGACTGTGGTACAGGCTTACATTGGAGACACTCATTACCACCAGATCCCAAGCCCTGATGCCCTCGTGCCCAAGGTCCTGGACCTTATTGTTAATAGCATTGCTATCAACAGTGCCTATACCTCCAAGATTCTGGTAAGCTCTTCCTTTGCCTGGACACTTAGAGTGGGTAGTTGGAGGGAACCGTTGATTTTCTCTGGACAGCTGAACTGTCCCTTGTTTGTTCTGCTTGAGTTGCCACCCCACGTTTCCACTTCCTACTCCTCAGTGAACATGTGTGGGGTGACCAGGGATGGATCCATGGGAGTAGAGTCGGGGGCCGGAGGCAGGTAGAAATCCAGGTGTCTGAGAGGCCCGCCAGTCACCATATCATGTCAGTATCTCTAGGAGAGATGGGCGTATCAGGGGTAAATTACATACTTTCTGGAAACTGAGAGAGGGTGTTCAAATGAGACCCACACAGGGTGAGATGTCAGCACCAGCCCTAAGGCAGACTAGAACTTCACTAAGCCTGGGATGGCTTGGAGACCACAGTCACCACTGACTGCTGTCTGCCTACCCTTGGAAAAAAGTCAGATGCTGTCTCCCTGCATGGGTTCCAGGTACATACGTGAACATTTCTTCAGGGAGTTCTCTCCTTCCTGAGCTCTCTCCGTAGTCGGGGCATGTTATCAACAGCATATCCAATTTCTCTCTCAGCCTCCGGAGAAGGAGGGAGGTCTCCCGCGGCAGGTGGGCAACAAGACCGAGTGTGCCCTGCTGGGCTTTGTCACCGACCTGAAGCAGGATTACCACGCGGTGCGCAACGAGGTGCCTGAGGAGAAGCTCTACAAGGTGTACACCTTCAACTCTGTGCGCAAGTCCATGAGCACGGTCATTGAGAAGCCCAGCGGGGGCTATCGCATGTACAGCAAGGGTGCCTCTGAGATCATCTTGCGCAAGTGAGCCCCCCGCCCCCGCTTCTTCCCTTCCAGATCCTCCCTGCCAGAAGGTCTAGGGGACATGGGCCATGCTGAATGGTCCATGAGCCATTGGACCATCGTGACACCATCACAAATAGCTGAGCGCTTACTCAGGCCGAGGCTTGTTTCCAAGTGCCTCAGGTGGCCCCTTCTGTGTAGTCTTTACAACCCAGAGCAGTGGGTGCTATTATCGTTCCTGTTTTATAGATGAGAAAACAGAGGTACAGGAAGCCAAGTAACTTGCTCGGGGGCTAGAGCTAGTAGGGGCAGCCAGGATTCAGACCTCGATAATCCAAGCTTTCATCTGCTCATGTGAAACCCGAGGAACACCCACGGGGTTACTGTGATTAGATGGTTCGATGTGCGCCTTGGGCGTGGCGTGAGTTCAGTTCTAGACTGCCACGATGAAGCGAGGTGAATGAGTCTTTGGTTTCCCAGCATACAAAACTCATAGTTCCACTAGACTGTATAACCATACATAGTTATAACAGACTGTAGTCTATTAAGGGTGCAATAGCCTCTTGTGTAAAAAAAAAAGTACATACCTTACTTTAGAAATACTTTATTGCTAAAAAATGCTCACCATCATTAGCGATCATCATCTTTTGGCTGGTGGAGGGTGTTGCTGGCTGCTGGCTGATCAGGGCACTGGGTGCTGAAGGACTGGGAGACTGTGGCACTTTCTTAAAATAAGACAATGACGTGTGCTGCATTGATTGACTCTTTCCGTGAGTGATTTCTCTGTAGCGTGAGATGCTATTTGATAGTAAAACTATCGTCAAACAGTAAAAGTTCTTTCCCACTTGGAGTCCTTTCCCCTCAAATCCTGCTGCTTCTTTATGCACAATTCTAAATCCTCGCTTGTCATTACAACGGTCTTCACAGCATCTTCGTCAAGAGTAGATTCCATCCCAAGAAACCATTTTCTTTTTCCATCTACAAGAAGCAACACCTCATCTGTTCAAGCTTGACCATGAGATTGCAGCCATGCGGTCCCATCTGCAAGCTCCACCGCGAATTCTCACTCTCTCACTGTTTCCAACCACATCTACACTTAGTGTGTCCCCTGAGCTCTTGAACCGTGAGGGTCAAAGTCATCCATGAGGGTTGGAATCAGCTTCTTCCAAACTGCTGTTACTGTTGATATTTTGGCCTAAATCGTGAATGTTCTTTATGGCATTTAGGCTGGTGGGTCCTTTCCAGAAGGTTTTCCATTTACTTTGCCCAGATCCATCAGAGGAATCTCTCTGGAAGCTAGAGCTTTACAAAATGTATTTCTTAAAAAATAAGTCTTAAAAATTGAAATGACCCCTTAATGCACGGGCTGCAGACCGGACATCGTGTTACCAGGCAGGGAAGCAGCATTAGTCTCATTGGGCATCTCCATCAGAGCTCCTGGGTGACCAGGTGCCTCGTCAGTGAGCAGTCGTATTTTGGAAGGAATCTTTTTCTGAGCTGTAGCTCTCCATGGTGGGCTTTCAATACTCCGTAAACCAAGTTATAAACAGATGTGCTGTTATCCACGCTTTGTCGTTCCATTTATAGAGCACAGACGGAGTGGATTCAGCATCATTCTAAAGGGACCCTGGGATTTTCAGAATAGTAAATGAGCACTGGTTTCCATTTAAAGTCACCAGCTACATGAGCCCATACAAGCAAGCCAGCCTGTCCCGTGGAGCTTTGAAGCCAGGCACTGACTTCTCTCCAGATGTGAGGGTTCTAGATGCCATCTTCCCGTATGAGGCTGTTGCATCTACATTGACAATCTGTCGTTGAGTGTAGCCGCCTCTGTGAATGATCTTAGCTAGACCTTCTGGATCACTTGCTGCGGCTTCTCCATCAGCACTTGCTGCTTTGGCCCGCACTTTTATATCATGGAGGCGGCTTCTTCCCTTAAACCTCATGACCCAGCCTCTGCTGCTTCAAGCTTTTCTTCTGCAGCTTCTTCATTTCTCTCAGCCGTCATAAAATTGAAGAGTCAGGGCCTTGCTTTGGATCAGGCTTTGGCCTGAAGGGAGTGTTGTGGCTGGTTTCGTCTTCTCTCCAGACCACTCAGACTTGTTCCAGATCAGCAATAAGGCCCTTTCGGTGTCATGGGAGCAACGCTTTTCGTTTCCTTCTAGAACTTTGCCTTTGCCTTCCCGGCTAGGCTAGAAGCCTAGCTTTCAGCCTCTCTCGGCTTTCGACCTGCCTTCCCAAGCTCAATCATCTCTAGCTTTTGATTTACAGTGAGACACGGGCAACTCTTCCTTTCACTTGAGCACTTCGAGGCCATCGTAGGGGTACCGTGGCTTACTTTCAATAGTGTTGTCTCTCTGGGGAGAAGGAGGCCCTGGGGAGAGGAAGAGAGAAGGGTAAAGAGCAAGGCAGCAGAGCAGTGAGAACACACACAACATGATCAGTTAAGTTTGCGAACTTCTATGCATGTGACTCTTGATGTCCCCAGTGACAATAGAAGCATCCAATGTCACTGATCACAGGTCACCGTAACAAATACAATAATAACCAAGAAGTTTAAAATACTGCAAAACTTACCAAAAGCTGGCCCAGAGACATGAAGTGAGCAATTAGGGCCAACAGACTTGCTCAGTGGCCGCAAACCTTCAGTACATAAAAAAAAAAAGAAAACAAAAATAGTATCTGCGAAGTGTAATGAAACGAGGTATGCCGGTACGTAAAACGCCAGGCACATAGCAAGTACTAGAAACGTTAGTTGTACGTGCCCTTTTCCTTCTCATGTTCAATTCCGATTACAGGAAGTTGCGTAACTTCATCAAGCAGCTAGACCGTTCACGGATCATTAAAGGCTGACCTGTGTGGACCCAGGGCCAGTAGCTGGATTAACCGGTGCCTGTCTTTGGCTCCACCACCTTCTTTCGATCAACCCATTCCTGTGGAGCCCGCCTTCCACACCGAGTACCATTCTAGTACTATGCTGGTACTAGGAATTAAAAATGTGCCTCCCTCTTTGAGAAGTTCAAAGAGCACGTGATCCATCCACAAATGACCCTTGGCATCACATTCACAGATGAGTAGGAATAGACGACATGGGAGAGTCACCCCCTCTGCTTACCTAGACCGTATCCGCCTCCAGACCACCCCACCTTGCATGAAGGGACTCGGTGGATGATGGGTAGAGATTTCTGGCCTTGGGACAGTGTCTGTACGAGTATACCAGAGTCACCCGAAGGTCTGTAAGTGAGCATAGAGTCATACTGGGTGGGAAGGAGGAGCCACTTCCTGACTGCGTGCTTCCCTAGGTGTAACCGGATCCTGGACAAGAAAGGGGAAGTGATGCCATTCAAGAATAAGGACCGAGACGAGATGGTCCGCACTGTCATCGAGCCCATGGCATCGGAGGGCCTCCGAACCATCTGCATAGCCTACCGGGATTTCAGCGATGGAGAGCCCACATGGGACAGTGAGAGCGAAATCCTCACTGAACTCACGTGTATCGCAGTGGTGGGCATTGAGGACCCCGTGCGCCCCGAGGTGAGGCTTTGGCTTTGGCTTTGGCCGAAGGGCAAGGAAACATGATGGGAACTTCCACCAGCGTCTGGCCCCAGAGCGAGGCAAGCGCGATATGCTGGGAAGCCACCCCACAGTCCTGAGAACTAGGGGACTCGTTGCATTTCTAGCTGTGACCCCAGGCAAGTTACCCAACAGCTTCTCACTTACCCGGATAAGTGTTTTTCTGTGCCTCCTGCTTCCCAAAACTGTAGAGTGCTGAGCTGGTAGAAGCTGGCATTCTCACGGTGAATGCCATCCGAGGGGTGAGAGGCGTGGGTTTTACCGAGCTTGTGATCCGGTTCCTAAGAGCAGTCAGGAGGCGGGGTTAACCGCAGCACCAGCTTTGCCTCCAGCCACCTTCTCTCAGTCAGGACGTTCTTGCTGAGCGCCCTTAGGATAGCTGAACCATATTCTAAACACTAAGGCATTGAAAAAGTCTCTGCTTATAAGAAGTCCAGACAGATGGACTGTGAGTTGGTCAAGGCCCAAGGGCATGGGAAACTGCAAAGAACTGATGGGTTGGAGTATGCACCAGAGAATGGTGAAAACTTCTGCCAGAAAGGAAGGCAATGGCCAAATCCCAAAAGAGGAGATAGACGCCCTGCCAAGGAGTCTAGATTGTAGGGAGAGTCCACTTTCATGCCTGTCTCCTGAAACAGATTTTCTCTTCAGTTCCTGGTACAGAAAGGCAAGGTCAAGTGTAGTATTCTGGGTAGGGACAGGAGTGAGGTGGCACCAAACAATTATAGCAATGACCAGATGTGGCCCATGCCTTGTGGCACTGCTCCCGGGGTCCCTCTCTCCTGTCCACAGTGAAGGGACCCCCAATAGGGGCAGGCATCACCGCTCCCACCTCCTGCTTTCCCCTTGCCTTACTCTCCACAGGTACCTGAAGCTATTGCCAAATGCAAGCGAGCTGGCATTACTGTCAGAATGGTGACAGGTGACAACATCAACACAGCCCGGGCCATCGCCACCAAATGTGGCATTGTGACACCTGGGGATGACTTCTTGTGCTTAGAAGGAAAGGAATTCAACCGACTCATCCGCAATGAGAAGGGAGAGGTGGGTCCTGGCTGGGAAAACCCAGGGGCTCATTTGGCACCTGGTTGGGGGACGGGGTGGGGGGTGGTGGGGCTCTCGTTGTAACCCACCTGGGACACACATCTGGGACACGGGAGAAAGCCACTGAGTTTTGTCATTCTTGTTTGTTTCTTTAAGATCTAATTGCCTTTATTAAATGGCTTCATGACTTGAGCAGAATCCCATGTAGCTAGTAGGGGGAGCTGTGAGGAGTTGGACCACCAGCGAGTGTGTGGTTTTTAAACTAAAATCTATTCAGAGAGAACTTTCCTTCTACCAGGGCTGCTCAGGTGGGAAAACTGGGAGTTTTCTTTCTTCTCATTATCTTCCTTCATAAGCTCTCTTTTGAGACAGCGTCACTAACTTTTCACTTTTTCCCGATTGTGTTCAGTCATAGGATGCTTTCGTACTGATTCCCCTCCACCTCGCCATCCTGTGTCACCGTCTTGTGACTAGTGGTGGGTGGCATGGGTCTGCAAGAGGATGTGGTCTGGGTGTGGAGCAGACCAGAGCTTCCTGGTCTGCCTAGAAACCAAACCAAAGACCTCAGAAGCACTTTGGCCACCTGAACCAACAGCCAGCTCTGGCCAACCTCCTGTCAAGGGTCCAAGAAATAGGGGACTGGCTCCCCAGTAGGGAATTGGAAGGGAAATGAAGACATGCAGGACCTGAATGGTCACCATCAGTGAGTCTGCTCTGGGAGACCGAGCCGGCTGTCTCATCTCCCCTGGAGGTCAGGATGGTACACCCGCCATGGGCTGTGGATTGCCAGCTCTCCTGGAATCTCAGAGCGTGGGGAGATGTGAACTTCTCCCGGATGGCTGCTCTGAGCTTGACTGACCCGGTGTGGTCTGGTGTTGGCAGGTAGAGCAAGAGAAGCTGGACAAGATCTGGCCAAAGCTTCGAGTCCTGGCGCGATCGTCCCCCACGGATAAGCATACACTGGTAAAAGGTAAGCTTGGCTCTTAACTAGGTGCCTGGGGCAGGTGATGGCAGGCTGGGCAACGAGGAACACAACAAGAACCACTGGTGAAAGCAAGTCTCATGTCTTGAATAGGAAGGCATCAGGAGAGCTCTCCAGCTCATGGGGGGGGCGGGCAGAGAGCAGACAGGTCAGCAAACATCTATATAGAAGACATGTAAAGAAGGTGTCTTCAAACATCATATCTTGTTTACCAGTAGTACTGGGTACTAGTCAGAGCAGGTTAAATTACTCCCATTTTTGCCACTGAGGAAGTTTGAGGCTGAGAAGACAAAGAACTTACCCAGATTGCCTCACTGGTGAGCGGAAGTGGCACAGTTCGACCCCCACCCAGGTCTCTGTCTTCAAATCACCTGGCGCTTTCTCCAGCACAAACTGGCCGCCTTGGGGCCCTCGCCAGGCTGCCTGTCGAGGTCAGACTCAGAGCCCAGTGTGCCACCGAGAAACAATTGACAGCCTTTGGGTGATAATGTAGAGCCTCCAGCATCGGGAAGAAAGGAGGAAAGAACAGAGTAGAAAGGGAGGTGGTACACGCGTAACACACACACACACACTCACACTCACACACTCACACTCCTATACTCACACTCCTATGGCTCCAGCCTGATCTCCAGAGAAGTGCACCCAGGTTTCACGGATGTGTGTGCAGATGTGTGCACACGTGCATGTGTGTACCTCTGGTGTCCAGCTCTGACACCCTGAGCTTTCTCCTGTCCTCTCCGTGGCTGGAAGAAGCCCGCCTCCTGAAAGGGGTAATTTTCTGCTTGACTCTTCCTTCCATTTGTGTTGCTTCCTGCTCTTGCTCAGGCCCTCGTTGGCTGAGATGGGATGGAGTGGTGTTCGAGCTTCACCCGCTGGCTTTCGGACCCTGCAAGGCCTTTCCCCTCTCTGGGTTTCAGTTTTCTCATCTGGTGATAAGAGTTGCTTAGCTCGTGGATCTCTCTGGATCCCCTCCAGCCCTCTGATTGTATCATGCCTGTGACCTGGGGCTGGCTGTCGCTGGACCCTTGGCTTCCCCCTCTTCCAGGAGCTGTGCTTACTGGCGCTGGAGGCTGAGACACTGCTATCCCCCAACCACCAGGGGGGGATAAAGAGCAGGAGAGCACCGTCTGCTCCAGTTGCCGGAGTGGTCGCGTGGTGCGGGGTCCGCCAACCTCACCCCCATGGGGCCTGGTCTTACCCCTTCCCGTGGTTGTTTTCAGCCGGTAGCTGGACTTCTGTGTATGCATTTCTCTGCCTGCTGCCAGGGTGAAGGCTGGGCCCGGTGCTCCTCCCGCCCTCCCTCTCACTCTCTCACTGACAGATCTGTCGGTGCTCAGAAGGGGGTTACACGTTCAACGTTGCTCTAAAGGGAGCTTGTCACCCACAGAGAGAAAGAAAAAAGGAAGAGAGATGGTGGCAGGGACCAGGGAAGAAGACCCAAAAGGGGCCTGCATGAGGAGCAGAGGGCTTGCCCCACCTCCTGCAACGGCGCATGTGGACTCACGGGGTGTGTCTGTTTTCCCAGGCATCATCGACAGCACTGTTGGGGAGCAGCGACAGGTGGTGGCTGTCACGGGTGATGGCACAAACGATGGGCCGGCTCTGAAGAAAGCAGACGTTGGTTTTGCCATGGTAAGCAGCTGGGCACGCCGTCTCTGCCTGCGAGCTGCCTTCTCTACCCGGGAGCCAGGATGGGCCTCCCGGCAGCCTGCCCCTTCCTCAACCTTCACCCCCGCCTTGGGCTCTTTGCTCCGACGTTGTCTCTCCTGCTGACCTGGCCGGTAAAAGTCTGTGTGATGGGAGACCCGTCAAGTATGAAGACTAGATGACCCAGGCAGGGAAACCCTGACGCCTCATTACCACGAACGTGGTGATGTTGCCTGTCTAGGCGCACCATAGAAAATTCGGGTTCCCTGTGAAGCACGTATTCCATGGCCGACACAGTTACCACTCTGCTTCTCACTTGTGAGGCCAGGAGCATCAGAATCACCTGGAAAGTTCATTTAAAATCCTGTATCCCAAGGTTCCTCGGGTGAATATCTTGATTCAGTGGCATCTGGGTAGGCCCAGAGATGTTTGGCGTTTCCTAACAGGCACGCTTGTTGATTCTGATGTTGTAGCAAACGTGGGAGCCCCCATATGGCCAGGGACATCTTCCCACTCGAGTGGCTTGTGATTATAAGCCTCTCATGTGTATTGAACTATTGGTGATTTTTAAGCAGCGGAAAGAGATTCAAGAAGTAATCTGTGTTTACGGTGTTCCCTTTAACACCCACAAGAACATTGGTTCTCGGAAATTTCAAGAAGACACAGAAGTAGAGAGACTAGTTTCATGAATCCCCATGTACCTGTCACTCAACACTAATTATCGACACCTCGCCCATCTTTTTCACTGAACGCTTCCCCCCACCACTTCTCCCATCTGCAGCTGAACTGTTCTGAAGCAAATAAGGGACGTCCTGTCATTTCATTTGGAAGAACGTTAGTATATGCCTCTGATAAGTGTACATCGAGGGCATACATCTAGAAGAATCATACCATTCTTATCTCACAATAATCCGAGCCCTTATTGTCATTAATCATCTGGTCCATTCCCCCGTTGCCCCAAGTGCTTCACAAATTCTGTCTTTATCTTTCTTTGTCCAAATCAGATCTAAATAAGATCCATGCACTGCAATCGTTGACTGTCTCTCCTAGAGCTCTTAATCTATAGCAGTCGTTTTGGAAGCATGCTCCTCCTCCCAGCTGGACCTGGAAACCTATAGAAATGCAGATTCTCAGGCCCGCCCCAGCTCTCCTGCATCTGACAGCTCAGAGTTGGAGCCCAGCAATCTGTGCTTTCACAAGCCCCGGACATTTCTGTCACACCCTAAAGGTTGCAAACGACAGGTCCTATAGGATCCTTGTGTCAGGGGTCCCCAAGAGCAGCTTTACATTTGTGGATTCACTGAAAGGACTTATGAGACTCGGCACAGAGCTGTCCTCATGGCTAAGATCTTTTTATTGCACGGGTGTAATAAGGCAGAAAGTCGCAGGCAGAGTCTGGAGGAACCCACATGTAGGCTTTCTGTTCTCTTCCACCGTGAGAGCTCACACAGAGCACGCTCTCCCCGCCTGACAGCACATGTGCAATGTTTCTACCCAGGGAAGCTCATCAGAGACGCAGCACCCAAGGTTTTTGTTGGGCTTGGTCATATAGTCACTTTCTGCCTAATACGAGCTAAGATCCGGACTCCTAGGTGCGCCTGGGGGGGCTCCGTCCGTTGAGCAACCAACTCTTGGTTTGGGCGCAGGTCATGATCTCAGGATCGTGAGATCGAGCTCCGCATTGGTCTCGCCACTCAGCAGGGAGTCTGCTTGAGTTCTCTCTCTCCCTCTCCCCTCCCCCCATTCGCGCATACTCCCACTCCCTCTCTCTCTCAAATAAATAATTAAATGTTTTTTAGTTAGTTTTTTTTTTTTTTTTTTAGAGAGCTTCCAGACTCCTAGAAGGAAAGGAGGTGTTCAAGAGAAAACATACTATTTGGGCACAATCTAGGCACAATGAACCACCAACTAATATTCAGTTGATTGTTGACTGCGGCGTTCTGAGAGCCAAGGTCCCAGATGCCAGCTGAGGGCCAGCCTCACAAATAGACCTTTCTAAAGATAACAGGATGCAATGTTAGCTCTCCTGCCCAACCCCCTCCGTCTTTTGTCCTAGTTATTCAGTTTTGAAGGAACCAGGCTGGTTGTCTACATAGAATAATGCATAACATGGATTTTGTTGACTGTATTCTTGTCATATGCAGTCAGATTCTAGATCCCATCTTTCATTAGGGGCTGCAAAATTACGTCCAGATTTTCTCTATTAACTTGAAGACTTCTGCAGAAAGAAACCTGCCCTCCAGGATTATTTGGTAACTCTGAGGTTGAGGTTCAGGTTCCTACATGAAAGGCAGCTAAATGCCTGATCCTTTTTCTTTTTTTCTTTATTTACGAGTTTTCAAAATGAGTCGACTTTTTAGGATACTCCCAAAGATGACCAATAAATTTTATGTATATATAAAACTTATTGGTTTTATATATATATATATACACACACACACACATACACACATATATATGTTTTTAAATTTTTTAGTGATTTTATTTATTTTATGAGAGAGAGAGAGCACAAGCAGGAGGGAGGAGCAGAGGGAGAAGGAGAAGCAGGCTCCCCGCTGAGCAGGGAGCCCAATGTGGGACTCGATCCCAGGACCCCGGGATCATGACCTGAGTCTGAAGCAGCCGCTTAACTGACTGAACCACCCAGGCGCCCCTAATTTGTATTTATTTATTAATTAGGCTCCATGTCCAACACAGGGCTTCAACTTAAAACCCCAAGATCAACAGTTGCATACTCTACTGAGTGAACCAGCCAGGCACCCGTGAATTATATTTTTTAAAATAACCCTACTAAGGAACTCTACTAAAAACAGCTCATTTTTAAAATATCGTTATGAACTCACAGATTTAAGTACATTTGATGTGTTTCAATCCATTGCCTTTGTTATTATTTTGACGTTCACATTGACCCGTCATTAGCCTCATGAATCCTGCTGGGTCCTTTAGATACAACCCTAGTTGTCCTTAATACCTTACTTGGTTTCTGTCATGATAACATGTTCCAGAATCATTATACGTATTTCTCATCCTAGATCTGGAATCATCCATTTCTCAAAGTCCTGCTTTTTAGTAAGAAATGGTGCTTAGAGAACACAATCTGAATATCAGAGTGTTCTTACTATCAAGGAAATCATTGTTTCTAGATCTTTTCAATGGGCAAAGCTATGAAATATATCTTTTATGTCTCTTTTTTGTTTTTGCATTTCTCTTTTTTTAAAGCAAAAGACTTCATGAATCCATGTTGGTATTTTCAGTTCAAATTTAGAATTATAGAACTCTAGCTACTTTTATTTAATTTCCCTGATTTTATATCTGTACCTCTTAAGCTGAAAATTTTGATTCCTAATGGCATTAACATAATCCTTACTTATTTTACCCTAAAATATAGGTAACAGTCTCAAAATAGCAATAATAATACAAGTTCTCTTGTATTATTATTATATATATTAGTATTATGTATTATTATATATTATTATTATCTAATAATACAAAAAACAGTTCTAGATTTTTCTTGTAATTCTTTTTATCCTATAGTTATACTCTGCTAGGTTCTACCATGAAGGTACTGTGTTTTTTTAAAAGTCATTTGGAATGTTTTTCCTTTGTGTGATTGTGCTTTCCACTGGTTGTACCAGTTCATTCAGACCGTGTTGCTTTCCATTTTAGAGATTGCTTTTTTTTTTTCTTTAAAGTAGGCTCCACGTTGGGCCCCCATGTGGGGCTCGAACTCATGACTGTCAAGAACTGTGCTGAGATCAAGAGTCAAACACTTAACCCACTAAGCCACCCAGGTGCCCCTAGAGATTGCTTTTTAATCTTAGTCTTGATTTATACTCAGATAAAGTAGCTTTATAGTTCTAAAGTCAAATACACAAAACAGAAATCCAGCTTCTACCCCTATCTCCTCCATCCTATTCCCTCCCCACTTAACTCTCAGTAACATTTCTTTTGTTTTGGTGTATCCTTCTGTTTGCTCCTTTAAAATATAATCAAATGTATAATGTATTTGCATCCTATCCTCTTCAATAGGTGATACTTACCTGTACTATATGTATATTTTTCTACACACATAGCATACACTCTCTTTTTTCACATTGCTTTTTTTCATTTAACATAACCTGAAGATTATTCCTTGGTAGAAAGTATATATAGTCCTCCTTTCTTTTTTTTCCCCCTCCTTTCTTTTTTCAGGGCATGTGACACATGGTGGGGATGCATTAGAGGACTTTTTGATGGGGAAACCGAATTGTTTAATCTGTAACAGATGTTTGTTTATTGCAATCTGGATAGGAAAATATTACTACCTGGTAAAGAGAACAAATGGTGTACTACTGCGAACCAAATCAACGAACACGCTCCTCTGTGGGTTTTAGGCTTTGCAAGACACGGCACAGAAGTAGGGGCTGGGACCTTAGGGATGGTTTTGTGTCCCATAGACCTTTAAAGATAGATGAGGTTTAAATAGGTGAGGAAGGAGGATGTTCCCGGTTTAGGGAAATGGTGTAAGTAGAAGTCTAGACTCCAGAGTGAAGGAGAGAATCAGGAAATTGTGAATAATCAGTGGGTTTTGAGTAGAAAGAGGATATAGGAGCAGACTGGAAAATGAATCCCAGTTCACCTGTTGAGGGCTCTGACTACAAGTCTAGAAATTGTACCATTTCTATAAGCACAGCTTTCAACCATTGTCTATTGAGAAACCTTTAGTGGTTCCCCAGGAACAGGAATTTGAACAATGATAGGACATCTGAACTGTGCTGCCAGAGTACTACCCCCAGAAAAAAAGTGTAAAGTGACTTTAAGTGTGGAGAAGACAAGGACATAAGTGAGACACTGGCAGCCGCAAAAGAAATAAAAGAATTTAGGGGCACCTGGCTGGCTCAGTCGGTGGAGCATGTGACTCTTGATCTTGGGGTTGTGAATTTGAGCCCTATGTTGGGTGTCAAGATTACTTCAAAATAAAATCTTTGAAGGAAGGGAAGGGAGGGAGGGAGACGGGAGGAAGGAAGGGAGGGAAGGGAAGAGAGAAAAGGAAGGAAGGAGGGAGGGAGGAAGGAGATGGAAGGGCGGGAGGGAGGAAGGAAGAAGGAAAGGAAGACAGAAGGAAGGAGGAAAGGAAGACAGAAGGAAGGAAGGAAGGGTGTAGGAAGAGTGTAGGGATTTGGAGGTAAGTTAGGACATAGGTTCCCTGTCCTTTCTTACATTTCTAAGGTGGGGGAGTAGCAAGAAGGGGGAAAGGAATATCAAAGATAACTGTCATTTCCACTTTGGGTTCAGGAGTAAGACGGTGGCATCAGGCCCCAGCCCTGCTTGCTGTGGACTGAGGGTAACACATTTTCTCTGGAAGAGAGAACTCAAAATACGGTGGTGTTTGGTCATTGGCATTAGCGTGGCACGTGCGCCCTCTAGTGTCTATGGCCTGTTCGGAAGCTTCTTGGGGGTCTGGAAATGCAGTCCGGGTTCAGAACGGAGATAGTCTACGTATCTAGGTCCTCACTGCTTTCCCTCCCTCTCTCACTCAGGGTATTGCAGGCACAGATGTGGCGAAGGAGGCATCAGACATCATCCTAACGGATGACAACTTCACCAGCATTGTCAAGGCAGTGATGTGGGGGCGAAATGTCTATGACAGCATCTCCAAGTTTCTCCAGTTCCAGCTCACTGTCAACGTGGTAGCCGTGATCGTGGCCTTCACCGGGGCCTGTATCACTCAGGTAAAGGGAGTGCCGGGTGCGCCAGGAGGAGAGGGATGAGGCAGGGGCAAGGGAACGTGGGGGGTGGGGTCCTGGCTACTGAGGATTAAGGACAGGAGTTCCCCCGGGTGTGTAGGGGTGGGAATTAGCTCTCCTAGGTCTCCATCTACCCACGTGGAGGAAGGAGAACTAACTTATCCACCACTAATTTAGCACGTGCATGTCAGCCTCTGTGATAGTACCTCTGTGGTCTTCAGAAACAACCTTGCAAAGGCATATCACCCCCCATTTTACAGGGGAGGAACCCAAGGCTCAAAGAGGTTAGGTAGTGTTCTCAAGGTCACTCAGCTAATGAACGGCCAGATCCAAAGTCCGGGTGGGCGGCGGAAGCGAGGCCACTGCAAGGCCAAAGCTGAGGCTGCTGAGTGAGCCGGGGGCTGGTTTCCGGGGAAAGCTCAAAGGACGGGTGCTTCCTCCCACCAGGATTCCCCACTGAAAGCCGTGCAGATGTTGTGGGTTAACCTAATCATGGACACTTTTGCTTCGTTGGCCCTGGCCACGGAGCCTCCTACGGAGTCTCTGTTGAAGCGTCGCCCCTATGGCCGCAACAAGCCTCTGATCTCGCGCACGATGATGAAGAACATCTTGGGCCACGCCGTCTATCAGCTCACTGTCATCTTCTTCCTCGTCTTCGCCGGTGAGCCGCGGGGGCGCTGGGGACGGGGGTCGGGGTGCTAAGCAGGGACGGGGGCAGAGAACGGCCCGTGGAGAGAAGGTGGCACGGGAGCAAGTCGAGCACAGGACTAGGGAGGACAGCAGTGTCACCCACGGGGTGTGTCCCCTTGCCCCGCTCTGTGCTGCCCTGCGCTATTTGGTGTACTCCTCTTAAGAATTTCACAGGGCGGCTTTCTGTAGCTTTTTTTTTTTTTTTTTTTTTTTTTTTTAAGATTATAAAACTGAAGCGCGGGTCCCGTGTTGAATATTACAGCGGCACTAAGATCAAACCCGTGTCTGCCAGACTCTTGCACAGCCCCCACCCCCAACGCCGCACCGTAAGCAGTCAGAGTCACTGCAGCGGACGCGCAGAGAGAGTCAGATACGCTGATACCAGAGCTGACACTCAGAGTGTTTGCTAGCTAGTGTGGCTCAGAGACCGGCCCGTGAGAATGGACACTGCCCGTGGAACCCCGGCTTGGCCATCCCAACATGTCGTTCTGACTCAAACTGGGCCCTCTCGGAGACCGCGCTTAACCTGCTAACGCTTCCTTTGTCCCCACTAGGCGAGAGGTTCTTTGACATTGACAGTGGGAGGAAGGCGCCCCTGCACTCCCCCCCCAGCCAGCACTACACCATTATTTTCAACACCTTTGTGCTGATGCAGCTCTTCAACGAGATCAATTCCCGCAAGATCCACGGAGAGAGGAACGTCTTCGCGGGCATCTTCCGCAACCTCATCTTCTGCTCCGTGGTCCTGGGCACCTTCATCAGCCAGGTGAGCCTCTAGCTGGAGTCGGGGCAGGGCGGCTGGGATGGCAGAGGGCAGAAGCTGGGAGCGGGGTTGCCTAGGTACCCGGAGAAGGAGGTAGGGAATGATGGGGACTCGGGCTGCAGATCGAGCGCTTTTGGATTCCTGGTTGGCTCCCATCTGCACATTGCTCTGGAAATGGAGCCTGCTGGGTCAGGTGCCGCGGTGTAAGGCAACACGTTGGTAGCAAATAAAACGAGATGGGTGGGATCCTTCCCTTGTCTTTCTTTTTTTTTTTTTTTTTTCCTTCCCTTGTCTTTCTAAAGCACAGAATTTTCCCAGAGTGGCCAAGGAGAGAGTCACTCACCGAGGTCCTTTCTGTCCCTCCTGCCAGCGTACATGAGATGGGCAGATACATGCCATACGGGCTCCCTCCTTGTCCCCGCCCCTGCATTCGTGCATTGGCAGAAGACACAGTGCAGTCCACAGACAGAGAGAAGGGGTGGCAGGGTTCACGAGCAGTGGACAGATAAAGCTGGCCTGGGTTCCTCTCGTAGAACCGGGGTCAAGGCATGGCTGCCCCGGTGGTAGAAAGATCGGGTCCCTTCCTCCTTGCCCTAGTCTCGGGTATACGAAACACCTACAGATATAGGAGACTAGGAGCTCTCCCCACACCAAGGGGTCCTGCCATCCCCTGCCGGGGCCCCCCCTCATTGGCCTGCCTCTTCAATTCCTCCTCTCCCTCACTGTGCCTTCTCTTGGCACCTCGCCCACTAGCTATAGTCACCAGAAGCTTCCAACCCCCTGGATCTGCCAGGTCTTAACTTAATAATATTCATAGTAAGTAGCTCTGTCTCCCCGGCAGAGTCTCTAGAAAGACTGTGTCTGTCTTCTCTTCCCCGCTCTGGATTTCCTCTTTCTCCTCCTCCAACAAGCAGATTGGGCCTGGGCCCACAGGGATCACGGGCCGGGGCGCTGACGCCGTGTTGGTGGTCTCGGCTGGAGGGCTAGCTGCCCGTGACTCACCTCCCTGATGGTGGGCTGCCTTTCTCGGTTCTAGATTCTCATTGTGGAATTCGGGGGTAAACCTTTCAGCTGCACGAAGCTCACCCTGTCTCAGTGGTTTTGGTGTCTGTTCATTGGCATCGGAGAACTGCTATGGGGCCAGGTGAGTGGCAGCCGGCTCGCCTAGTGCAGGGGTGCGGCCGGCAGACTCTCTCCTCTGGAGGAGATGGGACATGCGACGGCAGCGCCTCCCAGCTCCTCGCCATCAGTTTCTTCCCCCCAGTTTTCCAGGTCTTTCCGTCTTGCAGGATCCGGTCAGTGCCCCCCACTTCGGAGGCTGTGGATCTCCTCTAAGCATGCCTAGTGGCAGGCAGATCCCTTAGCGTCTCTGAGATGGGAGTGGAAATAGTCAATAGAATTTTGCTAAAAAGAGAAAAACAAAATTAAGGGTCTTAGAAGTAGACGTTTACAGAGCGGAAGTCTATTTTAGTAAAGCCGTAGTCTGGCTGTGAGCTGCTGGGCTGACCTCGTTTAGGGCTCCCCTGCCTCTCGTGTTCGCCACGGTCTGAACGGGTTGACTGGGTTGAATGGCTGACTCTCACCTGAGATAAATCCAGACCCACGAAGGTTCTAGAGAAGCAGCATAGCACCCAGTTAAGAGCATGGACGCTGGGACTGGCTCCCCGGCTTTGAATCCCACATCTCCTTTCTACAAGTTGAATCCCTTGGACCAAGCATCTTAACCACTCTGTGCCTCAGTTTCCTCAGCTTAGGAGAACAGGATCATTGTTCCTCGTTGCTAATCAGCCAATCTGTTATGACACAGAAATGACTTAGAACAATTTCTAGTACCATCTAAGGACACAGTAAAATTTAGCTATAGGATCAGGTCTGGCAAATTTTGTTCCTTCCCAGATACCACTTTGCACACCCTCTTATCCCCAGCTCTGAGCCAGGAGAAGCTCTGCTTTGCAGACATCCAGTCTCTACCGACAGGCTCCAAGCCACCTGGGTGACAGCTTTGCTCTAAGTGGCCCCAGCGATCCTTTCCTGGGACCACTTCCCCATAGACCTGCTGGTTGTTTCTTTCCTGTGTCCCAGATACCTCCCTGATGAATTGCTGTCCTGATTCCTACCATGAGCCCCTCCTCCCTGTCCCATTTGGTGGCGTTACTTTACCAGTGGGACCCTTTTACACCTAAGTGAAGCTTGGTAGTTTCACCGACTGTCTGGAACTCCCATCTGGGTCTAGTCTCACACGTGGCCACGCGGCCTTGATGCCGGGTACCAGCACTGCTCCTGTGTCCCAGCAGCACCTTCCAGTCATCCAAGAGCAGACATTCTTCTCCTTTCAGAATCCTTGACTCCATGCTGGGCCACTCCTGCAGTCCTTCTCTCCTCCCAGTCCTGTCTCTTCCTCATCTGTGTGTCAGGGAGAGCTGATTGACGCTTCCTGAGCCCAGACTCTACTGCCCCATGTCTGATGATACCCAAATGTCCCTTCTTCCCTGGTCTGTCTCACCCCAAGTCCAAGAAAACCTCTAGTATCCTTTCACCCTCGTTTTTCTGGGTGGGTTTTTTTGTTTTGTTTTTTTCACCCTCGTTTTACAACACAGGGATTTACTCTGCATGCGCTAACTAGAAGAGGATCCTTCCCTTCCAAGACTTCTCTTCCCCTTGTCCATACACAAGCAACGTGACCACCCTCTCCTATCCCTAGCCTTGTCTTCCCTCGGGCCTTGGTCTCTGTCCCTTCCTACCATGTGCCATGCATTGTAGTTCCTTCCCTTTCCTGGCAAAAATGGAAAGGAGCAACTGAGACGGAAGGAGTACCAAGTATATAACTAACCCAGGCAGATGGCTGGCAAACTTACACGCGAATGTAAGTTCTCCTTCATGTGTCTGTCCACAAATACAGAAAACCTTCCTGAGAGCCTGCCATTGGGAGGCCCTGAGGAGTGCTTGCCTGGCTGGGTTGGCACCTCTCCCACTGCCCTTCCACCCCACCACCTCCCCGGTGCTTGATGGGGCAAAGAGTGACCTACGCGAGGGCCTGACCATGTGAGCTGCGTGACCGCCCTCTCACCTGGATTCTGGTATCTCCCCTCCACTGCACTTGTTCTCAGATCATCTCCACGATACCTACCCAATCCTTGAAGTTCCTGAAGGAGGCTGGGCACGGCACCACCAAAGAGGAGATCACCAAGGACGCAGAGGGGCTGGACGAGATTGACCACGCGGAGATGGAGCTGCGCCGAGGCCAGATCCTCTGGTTCCGGGGCCTGAACCGTATCCAGACTCAGGTACTCTGACAGTGGCCTGTCCTTGCCGGGGAGAAGACATCCCTCCGTGTGGGGAGGTGTGAGGGGGGGCAGCCGTTCCTGGTGGCTCACATCTCTTCCCTTCCTAAGGCTCGCCGCTAGTGGGCAGCCCGAGCTCCCCTAGCTCCAGGGACCAGCTGCCTGGGCGCCTCTGAGAGGAGAGTAGTCAGAGGGCTCAGAGCCCTGAACACAAACTGGTAGCCTCTTCCTTCAGCTTCTGTTTGGTTCTAAAGCCCATTTTGCCACCCTCCATGGAGCCAGCAAGCTCCCTGTGTACGGTCTCTTGCAAGCACCAGACCTGACCTCTGACCTCGGGGTGGGAGATGCTCGGCGTCCTTCCCCGCCCTTCAGGAGAAAGGAGCTAGGCAGCATCTCTAAACCAGCATTGCCAGCGTACGCTTCATGTAAGTCCTCCAGCTGCTGCGAGGGTAACGTAGCTGTTATCTGGAAGGATCTTTGCCAAAGAAACTCACCCTCTCATATCTTCCCCACTCATACTTTAAGGCCTTGGTGGGGAATCTGACGGCTCAGTGTATATAAATGACAAAAGTCTCTCAGTGCCTGAGTATCTTTTGCAGGATTCAGATTTGCTTCCCCAAAAGGAAGAAGCTATAATTTCCTCAAACCTTTTCCCTTCTCGAAAATTCTGAACTGGCACAGATGCTGCCCTTGGGCCCCCTTGCCTGTGGAGCCTTGCAGTAACGTTTTTCTTCCCATTTTCCATGCAGCAACTGTAACCACCTGCTCCTAGGTGGGCGGCTGGTCTAGGCCCTGGTCATTCTATCACTTTCCCTGTTCTTGCCCTATATGCCTCTATTGTATTAGTCGAGATTTCCGTCTCCAGAGAGCAGGCCTGTTCCTCTCTGCTGATTGGCTGGAGATCCCGGAAACAAGTTCTAATCTCTAAAATCAGCCTTGCTGAGGGCGCAGAAAGTTCCCTAGTCAAGCCCACCTCCTTCAGTCATAGGGAGGAGAGATCAAATGAAACCTCACCACTGCATACCCACCGGGAACTTGTCTCCCATAGGCAAGACCATGATGGAGGTGGGAGGGCAGGGCTAGTTAGGGAACCACTGGGACTCCTTTCCCCTCTCCCGGGTTCCTTCCCCCCAGAAGGGGAAATTCCCCGGGACCTGCAGACACCGCCCCACCCTCTAGGCCACTGGCTCCTGTCTCCGAAGCCCTGGTGCTTTCCTTCAGGTCTGCTCCTTTCATAATAACCTGTCTGCTTTTCTTCCCTTCAGGGTCCCTGCCTCCTCTCCTCCTATGTGATTTTTTTTTTTTTCCTTGCCAGGATTCCCTCGTTCCAGCATCTCCTTGGCCCCTCACCAGTCTTCTGTCCTGGGGGGCTGAGGTTCATGGCTCTTCCTTCCCCTCCACTCCCAGTTCCCCCTCCTTTGACTCTGTACCCTGGGTTCAGATGCATGGCCTTACGGCGTTGGGCAGACTGCCTTTCCTTGCGGGACCTGGGGCAGCTAGGCGAGAGTGGCATTCAGGCCTACACCTAGGAAGCAAACGCAGCCCTCGAAGATGCCACGGGCACCCAGCCCCTGCCCTGGCAGCGCACACCTGGCCCCGTAAGCCAGTGAGCCCAGACCCCTGGAGCTCTCTCCTAGCAGCAGCTTGTCAGCCTCAGCAGGATTCCGACAGAGCCCCTGCCGTCGGGGTCTTGATCCTTGCTGTCACTCTCAGTGAAACACCTGGGCGATGGTGGGGGCGGCCCAGCAATGGTCCCCTCCTGGTCCCTTTAGTTTAGGGAGACCCAGAAGCACTGGGGAGCAGAAGCTTTGGGAAGGTAACCCTGGGATCTGTGTCCCCTGTGGAGGTGGGGGGACCCGTACCGGTCCCCTCCCCATGTGCATGCAGCCCTTTCCCTCCCACAGGACCAGGCTCCTCCATCCCCCAGAGCTAAAAATTATGTAACGCCATGAAGGGAAGATAGTCTAGTTCAGACTTTGGTCTGAATCCAGAAACCAACCCTAAACATTTCGTGGCTTCTCAGGAAGCTTTATAAATAGGAACAGCTGTCTGCCTCATAAGGCGCCTGCTTTGGCCCCTTCTCACCTGGGGAACTGAAGCATTCTGGTGAATGGAATCAGCCCTTGGTCTTAAGCCTGCGGGCAGTTTTATGACAATTCTACCAGATCCTAAAGGATGAAGGAATTCCTTTTGATTTGTTCCTTGCCACCTAGTGGTCAGGGACCAGGACAGTAGTTTTGTCCCAGGCCCCAAACCAAGACCATCATCGGTAATCAAGTGGCACATAATCACCTGTGTCTGAGAAGTAGGACACAGAAAACTAGAGACCACTTGCTAGACAGTTGTCACTGATCACCGCCAGCCAGCATGTCTTGCTCCCTCATCCTCAGTCTAGCTACTGAGTTACTCTCAGACATTGCCAGACATTTTAGGACCCCAGTGCTGGTGGCACTCTTACTAAAGAGCCTGGCTGCTGGGTTCCTGAGCTCATTTCTCGGGCCCTGTCCATTTCAGCCCAAGGAGAGGGGGCTCTCAGAGCAGACATCCAGAAGCAGGTGAGCCCAGCAGTCGTGGTCTAAGTGCCTTTCTGCCCCGACCACCTGGATGTGGTCTACGACATGCCTCACTTTTTTCTTTGAATGCAGGAGTTACTTTCCTGAAAAATCTTCAAAGATCAGTAGTCAACTTAATTGGTTCAGAGGTTCCTGAGGCTCAAAATTCAGTTGATATATATACTTTCCCTTCTATCTTAAATGGCATGCCTTGTTTTTTAAGAGTACAGGTCAACACAATGAATAAGCTGTCACTCTCTGTTAGGAGTCACGGGGTGAGAAGTCCCTTTAAACTGTAGATACTTCTGGACCCCTGCACACTTAAAACATACTTTGTAGGCTGCAAGGGAAGAGAAGACTGGATTCTGGCTGGGTATCTGGCCTCCATGGCAAACTGTTCCTTAAATGAAGTGTGTGGCGCGATTAATGGTTCCCCCGCCTCCCCACCCTTCTCCTCACCATTGCTTTGTGTACGAAGGAAACTTCTCTCTTGCTCCTGCTCCTGCTCCTGCTCCTGTCCCCTTTTCCCAGCACTTTCCACCCCACTTCCCTAATCCTCCAGGACCACCCCCCCCCCCCCCACCCTCCCCCTTTCCTCCTCTCTCTGGACTGTGGAGCAAAGCTGTCTCACTCTCTGATTCTTTGCAGATCGACGTAATTAACACATTCCAGACGGGAGCCTCTTTTAAGGGAGTCCTAAAGCGACAGACCATGGGGCA
Organism: Lontra canadensis; assembly: GCF_010015895.1. Lineage (NCBI taxonomy): Eukaryota > Metazoa > Chordata > Mammalia > Carnivora > Mustelidae > Lontra > Lontra canadensis. Next base: position 10,154,870 of record NW_022631057.1, read on the forward strand.
GCACCTTGACGTTAGACATGTTCCTAGCTCATCCTATGTAACAGTGGCGCCAGTCACATCTCCCCCCACCACTTCTGTTCCTGCTGCTGTCTCATCTCCTACTCTGGGCAGTGAGTGAGAGTCTATTATGATGCATGATTTGCTAAAATGACCACAAGAGAGCACGTGGCATCCACTTTAACCAACCGTGGTTATCTTTTCCTTTTGGTTTTTCCCTTTGATCTCTGACTTAGGGGAAGAAAGATGGGACTGAAATCCCACTCCCAAACCAGGCTGTGTGCCCTTATATTTTATTTTATTATGTTGAGAAACTATTAAACCATAACCATTTTAAAGACAATAATCCTGTTTTCTGAACGTTCCTCTGCATTGTTTGTTTCTTCCTTGAGTTTTTTGTTTGTTTGTTTGTTTGGCTTTACTTTGAGTTGTTGGTTTGTTGGTTGGTTTTGCTTTGTTTGGATATGTTGGTGTTCCTCTCCTCTCCTCCTGCTCCTTTGAGTCTGAACTTGATCTCCTGAGGTTAAAGGTGGGGTTAGGCCAGGGAAAACCCTGCCCTCTCTTCATGGGGCGGGGAAGGGGGCAAGTGTCAGACCTCCTGAAAGAGAGTACGAAAAGAACTATCCTTCCCATGGGTTCTTCTACCAGGAGATCCCTCATCGCTGAGCCAACATTGAACTTGGTCGATAATAACGGTCCTTCCGGGCTACCGCTCTGTTGTGAGCTGACAGTATTGGCGTAGAAGCTGTAGCTGAGTGTGAGGAAGAGAAGGTGTTCAGTTCACATGCACAGGGCTGGGTGTCCCCGAGGTTTCATTTTTCAGGGACGTCAAACCAAGCTCTGGCTTAAGAATCAATGTGTTCACATCTGCGCAGGACAAATGTATCCGCAAAGGTCCAAATAACTTACTTTTCCTCACTCCAGCTTTTTTCTTTTTAGGAATTTCTGAAGAGCAACTTTTATTTTGGTTTGGGTTTTTTTGCCTCCCCTTTTCCTCTAGTTCGATTGTCTCACCCATAGCCAGCCCTTCACGCTTTATTTTGCGCATAAAGTTTCAGGAGCCCCTTTCTCAGCCAGCCTATCTGCTGGAATGCTGTCAGTGTTTGACCTAAGATCTGGAGTTCCCATCAGTAGATGGTGGGATTCTTGCTAACGCTTATGCCTTCCTATTCTGGGTCATTTTACCTTCCCCAAATGGGACACAGAGAGGAGAGAAGGCTCTTTGCTGATAGTGTTATTATGCTATTTGGTGGGGAAGAAGTCTCTGTATATTAAGTCTATTGTGAGCTTCAGATATTTGACGATTTTATTATCTCTTCTTCCCCCACTTTCAACCTACCAAAGCCCCCAAAACCCCTGAAGGGGGGTGCACTAAAGAAAGAACAGGTGCATTGTCCGTGGTTCTCGTGATTGGGAGCTAAACAGGCTGACCAGAGACCAGACTTAAGTTATTTGTTGTCTTTGTGGCCAAATGTAAAAGTGTTTTGGTGTGAGGTATGAGGGGTGGGTTTTCTATAGACACATATTTCTTTAGGCCCAAAAGCAGTCAAAGAACTGAGTAAGTTTTACCCTGCAAATATCTAAGAGCTTCTCCCTCTAGTTCTTCCGTATGCCTCTCTTACTTCTCTTTTTCTTCTAGCTTTTCCCTGTCCTTCTAACTAGTGCCTGTTCTTTTTTAATCATGCCTTTCTGTGAGGAAGGGCTAGTGTCAGCCGTCCCAGCAATTTGAAGGTGGAAAGACACTAAGCAGAAGACAGAGCCCATTGGGCTCTTATGGAATTGCCAGTAGAGGGTAAGCCACTGACCCTCAAAGGCAGAAATTCGGTCAGGAGACACAGCCACACCTGATCTCTCTCCAGCTCCTCCTCCTTACCTGGACATCCTAGAAGAAACAGTCACGCATTTCAGGACCCCAGCCCCCATTCCAGATCTCCCAAGTGAATTCAGTTATTTGTCTAAACTTCAATAAATAAATCTTGAAGATTTCCCTCTCTAGGAAAGCTCTAATCCCTTCTCTTCCCCTGGTTTCCGAAAAGAGAACAGAAGACTCTAGAATCTAGCTGGAGAAAGGGAGTCTTCATCTGCCCATTCACTGGGCTCCGGGGAGTGCTTCTAGCCTTCATGCCTGATTCAAAGTCCGACCTCACTGGGACTCCTGAGACCCGAGAAAGACTTGCCCTTCAGTCAGCCACTTCTTCCTGTAGGCAGGGGCCCCAGAAGAGCCACTTCCCGGAGGCTTGGAGGGACAATAACTGGGGGAGGAAAGGCTGGCTGGCTGAGTGGAGAGTGCCTACAGCTTTCCCAGCACCCACTAGCCACGTCCTCTTCCCCGTACCCCATTCATGCACCAGGCCTCAGGGAAGCAGGTTGCCCCCTTTGCTTGGGGTGGATCGATGGGGATGTACCTGTGTGATCATCAGCATGTGTTATGTGTTCTCTGAGGCCATGTTGGAGGTGAGCAACATCGTGACAGTCCCGAGCCCTCCACCCCTCACCCTTCTCTCCACCACCAGGCCACTAGATGGGCCGCCAGCTCCCTGACTCCTCTTCCTTCGACCTTCCCTTGCAGGATGCTGCTTTCCCTTTAGATTCTAGAAGCCCTGCAGTCTAGCCGGATGACTGTTCCTTGCTCCCCCAAAGAAGACATTTTCCCTATTTTTTCCATCTACCCATTCCGATTCACTTTCATCTCCCTTATTGTTTGCCTGTAACAGTGTTATTGATCACCCCAACAGGTGAGAGGAAAAGCCAGAAAACAGGGCTCCAGACCCTGACCCTAACCCCAATTTTTAAGAATCTGTTTTTTCTACTGGACTTCACATACAATTATTTTCATTAAGTATTCAGTTGCTTCAAAAAAAAAAAAAAATAGAAGCAAGAAGTTTGAAAATCACTGATATTGAAGATAACCAGCTGGTGGGATAAAGGTACCTTTTCTTCTCCAGCACTTGTTAAAAACTCAGAAATTGCAGGAGCAGGTCCAAAGTGTGGGCTCTGTCATCCCTCCTACAGGGGCTGGTATGACTTTGAACCCACCTATTAACCAGGGAGAAAGCACTGGGTTTGGGCTGACTTCATCCAAGGTGCCTTGCTCTCAGATTTGACAGAGATTGGTGAAAGCTTGGGGCCTCTGGAAGACCAGACAGAGCCTCTGCTCCATCTGATCTCACCCGGGTCTGGAGCAAAGAGAACATGACAGGTAAAACTCACCCATCAGATGGTCGACAGCAATCACAGAAGGATGGAAACGTAGGTCCTTACTTTCTGTTCCACAGGGCACATGTGTGCCCAGGTCCCTTGCTTCCTCTTGGCTGAGGCATGGAGCCAATTCTACTGAGTGCCAGAGAGTCCCTTGCCTTCTTTTTAAAGATTTTGTTTATTTATTTGATGGACAGAGATCACAAGTAGGCAGAGAGGCAGGCAGAGAGAGAGGAAGAGAAGCAGGCTCCCTGCTGAGCAGAGAGCCCGATGAGGGGCTCGATCCCAGGACCCTGAGATTATGACCTGCGCCAAAGGTCCCCCAATCCCTTGCCTTCTAAGCTCTGGGCACTTCCATCCTGGGTGGGTCTGCCAGGCTGTCGTGGAGTGAGGCTAGATAAGGAAAGCCTTAGCCAACAAAGACACAACTTGAGTAAGTCCTCTGGGTATTGGTTTTGGAGAGTCTATCCAGTGATAGAAAGCATTGCCTGACTCTCTCTGCCTCTGCTGTCTGCACATTCTTGCCTCTTCTCCAGGGACATATTCTTTGCTGAAACAGCAGAGGCACGGAAGAGGGGCCCCAGGCCAACATTCAGCATTCCCCCCTTTGCCCCTCCTACCATAGCCGTCTCTCCTGCATCAGCCTCATTTCTTTCCTGAGGGAAGAATTTTTGGACAAGACTAGATCAGCCACCTCCCCATGACTAACACTGTCCTCCAGCCACCTTCCTTCCCCCTGGCCTCTCTTTCCAACATCTCGGCATCCAGCCTAAGGCCCCGACCCGTTCTGCCAACCCAGGTTCTAAAGCAGACTTCAGAGAGGCCTACCATTCAGAAAAGCAGGGTGCCAAAGGAGCTGGTGCCCGTGGATGAGGCAAAGGCTGGCCACGGCAATCAGTTGCTCTTAATTTTTTTCCTTTCCCCCAATTGACTGAATCCCTTCCCTTTTTTTGTGCGGTAAAAAGAGACTTCGACACGTACAGGGCCGTGCGTTACCCTCTGCCCACTGAAGCCACGTGGTATTATCATTCCTCCATTCTCCATCCACCTCCTCAGAAAAGCTGTAGCACAGCCTCCGACCAGGTGGTTTCTCTCCTGGTCCCGTCCCTTCCCTGCTCCACATAAGGTCATGCTCCCCTTCCCGATGTAGCAACAGCTGCAGAAAGCTGCAGGCCAGGCACACATGCAGTGCCCCAGAGGCATGGACGTACACTTGAACCGTGACAGCCAGCTCTTCTCTCCGTAGTCAGGAGGAAGGCATCTTCTCATACCCTTGGTTTAGCCTCATCTGCCAGGGGAGGGCTGGGAGGGGCAGAGTTCTGCTCTCTTGGGGGGAAGGGGACATGGCAGAGGTTGTGGGATGGAAATATATGCATGTTTCCTGACCAAAAGAGCAATGATTAAACCAGAGACTGTAATTTCTTGCATGCTGCTGACACAAATGATGAGTGTTTTGTCTGCCTTGCTGCACGGTATCCATAGCCACTTATCGCCTGAAGCGTCTTATGTATGGACTGGTATGCGTTTGACTCGTTAAGGGTTTTAAACAGATAACTCGTGTGCAGTTTTTCCATCCCACGTTCACGAAATGTTTGGCCTCGACACAGAAAGCCACGTGTCTGAATCATCTTTTAAGTTCGGCTCTTTGCACCTGGTTCCCACGTCCTTGCCCTCATCCAAAAGAACTAATGAATCCTTGTTTTCTGTTTCGTTTGAAGAATGGATTGTTTGGGAATGCTAACTTTGCTTTCGGTTTTCTACATTTTTTTTTCCTTTTTTTTTTTTTTTTAATGCAGCTTTGAAATATTCAGCTGTTTGCCATTACTCACCCTACGCCACACCCATGCTTGAAAGTTGACGTTCCTCGTGTTCCCTAATCTCTTCTCATGTGTTTGGTTTTGGTTGCTGAGCCGTAGTGTTTTGTAGTTGGGGTTTTGTTTCTCTCCTCAAGCCACCAGTTCTTTGTTGTCCTAGCCAATTCTCACCTTCGTGTTTTCTCATCCCCCTTTTCCTCCCCCCCCACCCCCGTATAGATCAAAGTGGTCAAAGCGTTCCATAGTTCTCTCCATGAAAGCATTCAGAAACCCAAGAACCAAAACTCCATCCACAACTTCATGACCCACCCTGAATTCGCCATAGATGAGGAAGTGCCACGAACACCACTCCTGGATGAGCACGAGGAGGAAAATCTTGACAATCCTACGTCCGGGACTAGGGCGCTCCTGTTGGACGGTGAGGTCACGCCATACGCCAACAAAAACAACAACGCGGTGGACAGCAGTCAAGTGCAAATTGTCGCCTCCCACTCCGACAGCCCTCGGCACAGCCTGGAGACGTCCGTTTGAACTTCATCCTCTGGCTCCCATCCCCGCTTTCCCCATGTCCTTTTTCATCTATCCCATCTGTGAGGTGACGATGGGACTTTTCACTGTCGTGTCAGCTGTTCCCAAGTATGTGTGAACCCCCACCTGACCATGAAGAGGCAGGAGCACAGACCTCCAAGGATTTCAACTTCAACTTGAGTTGGGGTTTGTAGCAGGACCCAGTCAAACCCCAGGCATGTAGCGAAGGGTAGGGTCTACTCCTTGGGTGTGTCTGCTGTCATTTTTAAAGAAATGATGACAATTCTCTCGGCGTCTCCCCCAACCCAGACTCTCCCCAGTATGCATATGTATGTCGCCATCTCCTGACTTCGGGATTTTACCCTACGAGTCTGTGTGTGCCATTTATAAGCTAAGTCGAGGGTTCCAAGAGACAAACGTTCCCAAATGAAATGTGTAGAGGCAGGAATGGAATGTATAGAATCAGCCTATAGAGCAAGTGTTTTTAAAATGACTTTCCCATCTTCAAAACTTGCACCTAAAGCCCTCTAGCTCCTTCTGCCTTTCTAGTCAAACCTGCCTAAGGTTCTTTTGGTCTTTTGTGACCACTGTGTGCCCTACCTTCACTCTTTCTTTCTTTTTTTTTTTTTTTTTTTTTTTTAGTTGTGGTGATTAGGGAAAGGGGAGTGGACATGGCTGAATTGGGTCAACTTTGGCCATTCTCCCTTCTGGCCCCAATGGAATCCTTGGCTTAGTCCTAGAGGCAGGGAGGTTGCTTTGCTAATGGGATCCCCTTGAAGCAATTGAGAGCTGGTAAGAATGTGTTTCTGTGGTTGCCAGGTTACCTTCCACTTCTGAACTGCCGTCTTGTCAGGTGTGTGTCCTTCCTAAGTGCTAGGGAGATGAGCCTTGACCATGAAGCTTGCATAGGCTCATTATATAGTTTTGACTGTAAGCCCAAGCTTTCTCCTATTCTTAAAGTGGTGGCAAAAGAATGGATTGAGAAAGGCCCTGCCTCCTTACTAGCCTGGGATCCTGAGGACCAGCAGCAGGCAGGTCCAGGACAAGACAGACCATCAAAGCCAACTCTTCTGCCATCCTCCCTGGGTTGACCGCTACTACTTTCAAAGCCTTCTGTCAAGGCTCTTCTAGGATAGGACCAGATTGTTGGGGGAATGAGTACTGAGAATCCTTGGGAGAGGCCAGAGGGCCATACTAACAGGTTCTGAGAAACCAGACACCTTGAGCTTAGGTGCCCAAGTACCAGCTTTGACACACCCCTCAGGTTTGTCATTCTGCTCTGTCATGGCCTCTAACCCGTCCAGGCTCTCAACAGGCCCCAGCCTTTCTTACATGTTCTGCTTTAGAAAATATGCATCCCAAGTGGGCTCCAGTGACATTTTGCTGACTTAAAGAACAAAAGACCCACCCTGAAAGGTTCTCCTTCCTCTCTTCCTTTTTCCTACATGCCCCACTCAAGGCCCTCTCTAGAATGTGCTCGACTGCTACACGATTAAGCCCTGTGCCTTCTTTCCCTGAACACTGCCCAAAGCATCCCCTTCCCACCTGCCTCTCCGGAGTTGGGGACCTCACTAGGAGACTTTTTAAAGTGTTCCTTAATGGGACAAGGTGGAACCACGTTTGTGGGAGCTCCATTTTTATCCCTGCTGATGTTGACGCTAGCTCTTCTGTGCAGGGGTCCGTGAACTCATGTCTACCAATTCCCATGAAAGAAATGATGGGAGTGGGGGGATGGGGCTTGAGGCTCTTGTGAACTGCCAAATTTCCACTTGTGAGAGTAAGGCGGCCTGAACCCATGCTCTCCGGCCTTCTCTTTGGGATCCCTCTTCCCTCACCCCTTCCACCCGGGCTGTCTGAGGTAGGAAGAGCAAAGAACCAATACCCCCTGCCCAACCCCATTACTGCGCAACCCGCCAGATTTGATTTGGGTTTTGTAAAGGTCACATGCTTCAGCAATCTTTTCTCTGTCTTAAATCCTCATGTGGGAGTAAAACAGCTCACCGGAGGTCTTAGGTGTACACATATTTATTAAGTACTTTGGGAGATTTCATTCTGTCAAGTCTTTTCTTACCTCAGATCAGTTTCGAAAACAAGCCAATAACAAACTTCGGAGGCTATCGTACCATTCCTGCTCCCAAAAGACTCTCATGGTGCCTGACAGGTTATTCTTGAAGGCTTGTGTCTACTTGTTTAAAGTCAATGGCTTTTGTGTGTCTTCTAGTTTCCCTGGTAGGAGAGAAAATAGAGAATATTATGCAAAAATATATAGTTTTCTTTAGCTCAGAAATGGATATTTTCGAGTCAGCCATATGTATTTTGTTTAAAGGATTTGACGTAAAGTGCTGTCGTGTTACCCTGTGGAAGGAGCACAAAACCAGCTGTTTGACATGACAGGCGACTTCGTATATTTGCGACTGGTTTTAAAACCAACGCACCATACTTCCTTTCTCCAAACAGCCATCTTTATACTTAGGGGGGAAAAATGTGTTGGGTTCTAGACTTTTTTAATATAAATTTTGTTGATATGGAATTGAGTAAGTTTAAGTGTTTATGTGCATATGTTTTTTATATAAGTTTTTTTCTATTCAGTTTTAGTGATCCAACTGGCAGTGAGTAAATATGGCGAAGTTAATAAAGCTTTCCGCCCATATGGTGCTTTCGATCTGAAAAGGGTCGGATGGGGAGAAGGTGAGATAATTCTCCTACAGAAACCTAGGAAAGCAGGCAGTGGACTGTGGATGGGAAGGAAAGCAGCCAGGAGAAATGAGTGTATGATCCCCCCCACCCCCACCGCCATAAAGATGGGTGCCAGGCTTTTTAGTAACCAGCGATCAGGGTCAGGGGCCTTGCCCGGATGTGTTTCTTTTGGTGAGTAACTGGCAGAGCGGTACCCAAGGCGTGAATATCTCTCAGGCTGCAAAGGATGCTCTGATTGGGGGTTTGCATTCACGCAGGAACATGGGTTCCTTCACCCATGTTTTATGGGTTCTTTGCCCCGGGAGTTTTCCATTGGTGATTTTTTGTGCAAGGCTCCGATTTGGGACTTCCCCTCCCCTAGAAAGGTCATGTGCGATCTGTGAGATGGGGGAGACAGTTCTAAGTGGAAGTCATAAAGGCTGGTTCTAACCCGCGGTGACCATCTCGGGGCTAGGTCCTTCCCAGAGGTGCCCTCTGCCCTCTGAAATGATGACTCCCCATCCCCAAAGGTGTCAGCGAGACCACCTCGCGATCCTTCTGACACCCGTGGGTTCTGTAGGGTCTGGGATTCTTCCACTCGAGCTTCAGAGGGGAGAGTCTGTACAGTGGTATCTGCGCAATTACCTCACTGCCAGAAACCTGGGAAGGTGCGGCAAGTCCGCATGCAGCCTCGAAATGCCTCACCTCCTTCCTCTCCTGCTTCCTTGGCCTGGTGGTCGCTCTCAGCAGCCCGTGATACCATCACAAAGTGCGCGTGTCCTCACTTCCACATTAGGGACCACCCACCGCGGCGGCGGGGACGAGGCACGTGTCAACGCCTGCTATTCTGAAGCCATTCCAGCCTTTCCCTCAGAATAGACCAGATGCCCTTCCATGTAGCTCAGGGCCAGTGCCTCACCTGCCCGGCCCTGCTGTCAGGCCTGCTGTCCCCTTGCCTCTTGATGAGGAGAGACGGAGGGAAGGGAGCTCCCAGTGACCGAATTGGCCTTTGGTTCGTGGTTGCTCCCCATCTGTATATATGCCATATGTGAATATGCCGGACGTACGTGCCAACAAAATCTATCTACGTTGTGCTTTTCAAATCCGCACGCAGATAGGAATTTCGAGTTTCGTCTTCTTTTTTTTATCCCCCAGTAACGAGTATAACAAGCACTGGTATTTTTGTACAAAAAAGGAAAACAAACAAAAGATGGACGGTTGTGGTCTGCATGACATAAAGCAAACACAGTGACATCCAAGCAATGTGTACCCCAGCGTGTGTTGCCATGATCTGCCTTTGGCTTAACGGTGTTTGCATTCGGCTATTATTTAAGCTCTCTGTACAATGTTTTGCATGTATTTATATGGTTCTTGGGGGGGGGGAAATGCTGTAAACTGGCAAATCTGAAATTTAAATATGTTGTCCACTGAGACGGGAAGAAGAGGAGTTTGAAAAGATGGCATAAAAAGGGATAATCTTTTTTTTTTTTTTTGGAACCAATAAAGCTTGTTGCTGATGAGCAGAAACCAGTACTGCTGTGCACCGAGAATAAAAACCTGTGCCCACCAGTACCTGTGCTGTCCTCAGTGTGTCTCCACTCGTGGGTGATGTCACCGGGGGGGTCTGTTGGAGTTTGAGAAGGGACCCACCACAGCCACATCGAGACCCCTGACCATGCAAGCCCGGCACTCAGCTTGTCACTGGCCCCTTCCACGCTTCCCCTGGCCAACACGGCCCTCTGGCCCCTTGTGGTCCCGCTTGCCAGGGCTACGCGCTGGCAGGACAAGCTTGGCTCAGCTTGCTTTGGGCGGAATCCATAGTTGGGGCACATGAAGCCGGAGCTTTTGAGAAGGGTGAATCTGGAAGGATGACAGTCCTTTCTTATCCTCTTTGCCCTTTTTTTGTTTGTTTGGGTTTTGTTAATGAAATACATTCTGGACCAATTCATTCCTCTGATACTAGCACCGATTTTTCCTATCTTGCCTCTGGGACTCTCCTGTCCCTCTTTTCGCCCAAGTTTTTGTTCTGTCCCATTCTATTAATTGTTCCATTCACCGACCCATGAGGCCCCAGGTTTGGGCCAAAACAGCTTCCTGGCAGGTCATTTGGGTTCTGAACTTTCGTATCTCAGAACTCAGAACTCCCTGTACCTTTCATCCCGGCGCTCCATCAAGTTCCCTGCCCTCTCTGAACACATCAAAGGGAGGAAAGGACTTTGTGGGCTCCCCATGGTCTGCTAGGAAAAGTATGACAGAGAAAGACAGCCCAAACTCTGCTGGCTGTTTGAACAGGCTGCTTCTGAAGGTGGAGCCAGCCCTGGAGGGAAAAGCTTCTGGAGTATGAATTCTCATCCCCATGTCTCATGCCTGCCCCAGCTCGCACTCCAGGGGCACAGGCACACTGCCTACTTCCTTTCTTTAAAACAGGCTAGGGGAGAAAAAAATGAATAATACACAACAGGGGGATAGGTCTTGTTTGATAACAGAAGTCATTCACAAAACAGAACTAGTCTCTTTTTCCCATTATAGTTTCCCTCCCAATTACCCTTGCTAGAAGAAAGGGGTGCAAAGCACACAGGCAGGCAGACACACACTCACACACACACACACACAGAGAGAGAGCTAGAGTCCTTTCTAAAGCTTGGGCCTGGATTGCCCCTTGCTCTCACCCTGTCTTGGTTGGACCTAGGATCTGTGCCTCTCTACGAGACCAAACTGAATCTTAAATGTCTATGCCTCCTAACCCCAGTGCATGGTGAGATGTGGAGAAAGCTTCAGAGTAGCTCCCTGGCCAAGACCAGTGGATCGTCAGGTATTATTTTAATGGCAAGTAGAGCCAGCTCAGTTCCTTGGCCTGAGTGATGGCCCAGAAAAGCACATGCTCTTTTCTTCTGTCTCTTTCCCCACCCCCAATTCTAGAAAAGCATAATTGCCCCGCCCTCCATCTTTAATAATGGCTTGCAAACCTTCCTGAGCCACCCTATCCTCTCCCTGCAGTCACTGGGTTTTTCTGAAGCTCTCCACCGAGACTCACTGGTTCCCTCCCAAGTGCTCACACAACCAGGCAACTCCCTGCTGACTTACTCGGTGGCCCATCCAAAGGTCATTGCATACCGACGAGCTGGTGACCAGCCCCCGACCTGGGTCTGTTAGGGCATAGCCTTCATGTCACTGAAGGAAGGTAGAAATGGCACAGCCTCTACCAGCAAATACTTGGGAAACCCTGTTATAAATAAAACCTGTAAACATGTTGCCATGTTGGTGGTGTCATGAACGCTCAGTTGTCCCCAACATGAACCCAAGCCATGAGAGATAACAGGCTGCTGGATCCCTAGACTGCCCTCCTTTAGCCTTGAGAGGGCGTGCCTTCTGGGCTTGGCCATATCCTGACGCAGAACGAATCCTACATCTTCACCTCTCCCAAACTTGTGTCGGAGAATACTTTCCTGTCCTCAGAAGCCGCACACATAGAAGGGAGCAGTCCCTTTGGAATGACCTCCCTCTGCCATCCCCTCAGAGGCTAGTGGCAAAACAAGAATGCCGCTTCACCCTGACAATGCGACCCGCCTCCTAGAAAAGCCAAACGACCGTTGGAAGCTTGGCTTCTGCTCATGAAGTCTGAGCCAGGGGAGTGACCAGAACCGTCTGAGTCGCTGGAGGTGTCACACTCCAAGGTGGGTGCCTCCACCTCTGCCCTTGGATAGACCTGGCCCCTGCGTTCAGGCTCATCCAAACTCAGTTTCTCCTGTGTCTCCTGTAATAAGAGGCCTCAGGGAGCACCCTCCAGACACAGCACTGTCGGTCAGCTTATAGGGGTTTTTGGCATCATACCGGGCCCAGTAACCCCATGTTGAAGGACTGCGAGGCGTGTTTTAGAACTCCAGATGCCCATGGGTTCGCCTTCCTGAAAGTAAGTACACATGAGAGCTTACTGGAAAGAGGAAGTGAAGCTGAGGATGTCAGGGTCAGGGACTAGCAATGGCCTTCAGCTCCCATAAGAGGGAGAACGAATACTCCTGTGGTAATCCAGAACCTTTCGTGTGAGTCAAGAATCCCCGCATCTTCCCTACCTAACCTTAGGAACTGAAACTGCTGCTGACTGAGTAGGAGAGAGAAGGGGTTCGAATCTTTGCTGCTCACCCCGTGGCAGAGGTTCTGAAACAGAGAAGTCGGGAAGGTAGAGTAAGATGCCCAGGGGGCAGGAGACCCGCATCCCCAACTGTGCCTCTTGAGTGGCTTGATTTTCCATCTGGACAAGGAGACAGGTGAAGCACATCAGTGATTTTCAGATTACACTTTGAAGATCCGAAAGACATTCTTTAGAGATGATTCAGAGCCCACAGGTGTTCAACAAAAATAGCTTTAAAAAAATCATATTTAGGGGCGCCTGAGTAGCTCAGTGGGTTAAAGCCTCTGCCTTCAGCTCAGGTCATGATCCCAGGGTCCTGGGATGGAGCCCCGCATCGGGCTCTCTGCTCCGTGGGGAGCCTGCTTCCTCCTCTCTCTGCCTGCCTCTCTGCCTCCTTGTGATCTCTGTCTGTCAAATAAATAAATAAAATCTTTAAAAAAAATAAATAAAATAAAATAAATCATATTTAGCCTATAGGTCAGCGATAGCTTTGAAAAAAAAAAAATGCCTTAAAGTTACTGTGAACGGGTCCTCTCTGAGGTCCCCACCGGCTCCTAAATGATCCAAACGTGGGTGACACCGTAACAGCAAGACTTGTGGGATTAGATACACGAGCAATCCTTATTTGGATCCTGTCTCGATGGTTTCCCGTTATAATCACCCAGGTAAGCATGAACACAATAGAGTCAAACTTAGTGATTGGCGTCCATCCATCCTGCTAAGATGGCCATCTAGCTGATTCACCTTCGGAATTTGTTGGAAAGAGAGCAGTGGTCTGGAGATGCAGAGATCTCATGCAGTGGAATGGCACAGAATCACAGAGGAGAAGCAAGGCGGCTCCCTTAAGCTATGGTGGTGTGCACCAGCCTGGCAATTGGAAGACCTAGGTTATAACCCTGACCCTGACCCAAGGGTCTCCCCAACTTGGACATTCTTACCATTCTCAGTCTAGTGTCTCAAATTGCCGTCAGTAATCACGGGAGAATTCCTGAGTGACATTGCACTCTCGTTGCTTTATCTCCCCTGGAATGTGGCATCACCACGAGTGCCCTGGACACAAGCACATACCAGGACATGTGTAGGCAGGTCGGCCACTTACACCTGCAATGAAGACAAATTGCTTCACAATCCTTAAAGCACAAGAAATCCGTTTCTTCTCTAACGCCAATAAACTCTAGCACCAAACTGGCTAGTGACTCACCAATATCTGCAGGAGGGTCTCTCTTATCGGTTTATTTATGGTCTCACCTCCTCCCCTTGGATAGTGGTCCTCTCGTCACTCAACAAACATGTGCTGTGCCAGGCGCTGTTGTAGGCCCCAGGGATGCAGCAGGGAACAAAACAAAGCCCATGCCCTTTTTGAATTTGGTCTCATGTAGGAGAGACAAAGAAGTATACACGTAGCATGTCAAATGATGACAAGAACCAGGGAGAGAGCGAAAGTGTAAGGGGAAAGGATGAATGGGGCATGAGGGTGGCCCTTTTGATGATTTTATTTATTCTAGAGAAAGAGAGAGAGGTAGAGGGAGAGGGAGAATCTCAAGCAGATGCCCCAGAGCACTGAGCTTGAAAGGGGGTTTGATCCCACAACCCAGGAGATCATGACCTGAGCCGAAACCAAGAGTCAGACACTCAACTGACTGAGCCCCCCCAGCGCCCCAAGGGTTGCTCTTCTGTAGAGAAGACCTCTCTGACGAACAGATATTCGTGAAGATATGTGAAGGGAGCCAGAGAGTGAGCTAGATAAGTATGTGAGCTAGATAAATAAAGAGATTCCAGACAAAGGGCCCAGCAAGGGCAAAGGTCCTGCCGCAGGAGACCGCGATGTGTTTGAGGACATACAGAGGAGACAGGAGTCGGAATGGAGTCACTGAGCGGGGAAGGGCAGGCAGGGAGCTGGGAGCCCGGCCAAGCCTGGAAGCCATCGTAAGGTTGGCTTTCATGAATCAGGAAAGAGCAGGAAGGTGTTAACCTGCGGACTGCAGTGATGTGCCCTCTGGCTAAAGGGACAGTCCTGTGGCTGCCAGCTGCGGGAAGCGGAAGGACAGTGTAGATTTGACGGGTGCAAGTGCCATACACGTGCGGGCCCAACTTAATACTGAAGGATACAGGTAAATCCGAGCCCCCTGTCACGCTGGTGTCCTATGACACACAGAAGAGTGAAAAGAAAATGCTTGTTCCAAGAAAATTCACATCTATGACTCGTCACCAGAGTTCGGGAACGCCCGGGTTAATGAAGTGACGGAAATGACATTCTACTCACTCACGCAAGAAGGGAACAAAGAAAACCCTCTCCACCTGTGCCCTTCCTGTTCCAGCCTCCCACTCCTATTGCCACACTGGTTGGCTCGTCCCCGCTCGGGGCCTCTGCCCTCAGGCCTCCTCTGAGGTAGGCTGGGCCTCATCTGATCCCTGCTGTGACTGCCCACCCACCCCTGTGCTGCTGAGGAGAGGCCCCCTTCCTGCTCAGAGCCCCAGGGTCAGAGCTTCCCTGCGTGTGTGGGCTGGCTGAGGGGAAGCAGCGTGCCCGCAGCCCTGGGGCTAAGGGGAGACTTGGGGCTGTCAGCAAGATAGCTGCTCATCGGGACATGCCTCACAGCTCGCTCATCTCCGTAGCTCTGCCACTGCCAGGGCTCTGGGGGCGGGGGGGGTTGCCAAGCACAGACTCCAGAAGGACCCAGGGGCAGAGGTCTGCCCCGCTCTCAGGACGCCAGCGTTAAGGAAAGGGTTCTCTTGCCTGTCAGCAATGCCAGCCCACCTCCTCCACCAAGGCCCAGCCTAAGTGAGTTCAAACGATTCCCGAGAACGCTCACACTCCTTGCTTTCAAATTCTCCCCTTGCTCTTCAAGGGCCTCGGGCAGAATGGGGGCAGGGAGCAGAGAAATCCTTCATACTTTCCAAATCTTTTTGTCCTAACCCTGCTCTCTCTCAACTTTAACTTAAAATGGAAGTATTTGCTGCCTTTGTTCTCGGTTTCAGACTTGCCCGGACTGGAGCAGGCCTCCAGCCCAGAAGCAAGTGAGCAAGGAGATAGAGGACTGCCACCCTTAAGGCTGCAGCTGTCACCGGCTAGGGTTGTCTCAGCCCCCAAACCTTCAAGAGCAAAGCCTGGCTGGAGCTGTCTTTCACACAGGGCAACTTTGGTATTTGGGGGCCCAGAAATACAAAAGCCACTGTTCACCTCTTCCTGGGGCAAAGGAGACCCAACACAGGAGCCACGTCGCCCTTCCTACAAGGGGCAGCAAGGGCCATGCAAGGCTTGTCTCTTTCCTTCACAGCTGAGCACACAGTAGGACAAAATACCAGACGCCCATTTCTTTCTCAGTAGCTCCCCCTGCTACACACTCAGGGTCATAAATTCCCAGCGACAGTAGGCCCCTAAGAGACCAGTCAGGCACTGGGCCAGATGCCAGAGATGCAATAAATAAAGATTTCATTTTATTTTTTTATTTGAGAGAGAGAGCACGTGCACAGAGTGAGAGGGAGAGGGAGATGCAGACTCCCCACCGAGTGGAGAGCCCAATGTGGGACCTGATCCTGGGACCCCGAGATCATGACCTAAGCGGAAGGCAGATGCCTAACTGACTGACCCCCCCCCCAGGCATCCACAGAAATTCAATAAATCAAAGTCCCTGTCCCAGAGGGGTTCAAAGGCTACTTGAGGAGACAGGCATTTAAAGAACTAATCCCAACAATCCGGAGGTATCGAGCCTGGTTGCCGTGGGGACCCAGAAGGGCAAAACCCAGTTCCGGAGGGGGAAGTCTTCGTAGAGGTGGTGACACTTACAATGTTATTTTTTTTAATCAAAAAATTTTTTAAATGACACCTGATCTTTATAATAATTCAGCAATAAAAGTCCAAAGAAGAAAGTAGCAAAATACCTCAAGCCCCACAACCTGGAGATAACCAGTATAAACTCTTCAGATGGATTTTATTGGAATTTTATGAGACAGAGGAACTGCAGTCACAGTGAAGGAACCACTGCAAAAGCCCAGAGCATGGAAGTGACAAGAGCCGGGTGTGCTCACCAAGGCTTAGCATGGCCTGCGGACCTAAACGCACTGCACATGGGCAAACTCGGGATGCCCAATGCCAGATGGTGGGACACTTCCCGTAAATCCGCACCGAAGGTATAAAAGGATATGTGGCAGGAAGGCAGGCTGAGCATCAAGAAAGGAAGAGAGAAAGGCCGAAGGGGGCAATCCTTAAAGTGTAAAGATCCGAGCCCAGAGCCTAATGAGATAGTCAGATTAACAAAATCCCCCACCGAAGGAGCTTGCATATGCCAAGTCCTCAGCCGAGCATTTTCATTGTTAGCCCAATTAATTTTCACAACAGCAGTGCCTAAGTAGTGGTATTGCTATTTTACACCCAAGGAAACACCCAGAAAGATTAGAGGACCTGTCCCAGATAACCCTAGCCGTCACGTAGGGTCCGAACTTGTGTGGATGCTCTTAACACAGCACTTCTGTCTTTCCAGAGGATTCTGAAAGGTTTTTAGTATTAGAAACATCGCTGAGTTGGGGCAAACCCCTCCCCTTCAAGGGGTTTTGCTGACTTGGAGGCACAAGTTCTGTTGTTTAAAACCAATCTTGATACTTTTTTTTTCAAGTAGGCTCCATGCCAGGCTTGAACTCATGACCCTGAGATCAACATCTGAGCCAATGTCCAGAGTCGGATGCACAACAAACTGAGCCACCCAGGCGCCCCTAATCATAGTACTTTAGGATCATACGTCACGTTGAACCCTGAAATCATTAAAAGTGGCTAAAGCGAAGCACCAAAGCAATCGGGTTTTTTCTTTTTTAAGATTTTTATTTATTTATTGAAAGAGAGGCAGTGAGAGAGATCATGAGCGAGGAGAAGGCCAGAGGGAGAAGCAGACTCCCCGTGGAGCTGGGAGGCCGATGCGGGACTCGATCCGGGGACTCCAGGATCACGACCTGAGCCGAAGGCAGTCGTCCAACCAACTGAGCCACCCAGGCGTCCCCAGAGCAATCACGTTTAAAACATGTGCCCTGTTGCCCGGGAATGAGTAGTTTTCTGCCATTATCATGATGAATGATTTCACATAGCAGGTTTGTGTTGGTTGGTCGTGGCAAGGCTGGAGGGAAAGGAGAGTAGGTGGCAGGACTCAACCCGGTCTGGAAACCACGGCACAGCCTCCGTTCAGAAGGTTGCTTCCCTCAAGTGTGGGGGGAGGAGGGGTCAGGAGACCGGAGGGAAGATTAGTCTGACTCAAGCACTCTGGGTAGATAAGAGCGAAGTCTTAAAATGATCATGCAGGAGAATTTCTTTAAAAAAAATTTTTTTTTTTTTTTTAAGTAGCGGTCAGGGTTCTGAGGCTTGGTCCCGCTGGCCCTTCTCTTCATACTGCCTTCCAAGCTCCCGGTTCACACACAGCGTTCTGCTGGTACCAGTGGCTCGGGATAGGTCCGGGGATCCTCGCTGTCTCGCCACTAGTCCCGGCCACAGGGGCCAGGGAGCGAGGGATCTTTTTCTCCTGAGGAGTTCTAGTTCTACTCAGACCCATTCCAGAGGACAAGCGGGCAGAGACCCAGATTCCAGCTCTCGGAACCAGCTGCCTCTGGAATCGCCTCCGCTTCCTGCCAGGTAAGGCCATGTGGAAGGAGGGCAGAAAGGACTTGGAAGGCAGTATTCCCGGGAGAGCCAGGCAGGACCCACTCTCCCAACCGCAGCCCCTCTCCCCTGGGGGCCTGTGAGAGCCTGGATGCATAGGGCAGGGGTAGACAGCCCCTGGAAACTGGGGGCCTTGCTGTCCACTGGGAAGAGATGGGGGAGGGCCATGGTGCTGAGGCACTGGCTGTCTTCCGTGCCAGCCCTCTGGGAGTCCATTTCCTTGTGGAAAGCCTGGTCAGAGGCCCTTCACAGCCTCCTGAAAGTCTCAGTGACCCCTTCTCTTTGGACTCCCCCAAGTTGCAAAGAGTTTCAGGAGATGGGTAAAGGAAAGAGAAGGCAGCTAGAAACAAATTTTGAACAACTGTCTAAGTTTGGGACACTTTGGGTCGACACGGGGAATGAGGGGTCCGGCCTCTGAAACGGGTGCACAGCAAGCAGGACTGGGATAGATCTCCAGAAGAGCCCTGCGAGAGTAAGGCGGCCAGAGGCCAGGGAGGGCAGGGCTTCAAGAAGGAATGGCCTTCAGGGCCCCGGCTGCCCCAGCACGGGCTCCATTCTGAGCGTCATCTCCAGAGAGTCTCCAAATGTGAAACACAGACCAGCTTTGTCAAAATCACCCGGGAAGTGTTGATGAAAACCGCCTGTCCCCCTGTAGAAGCCCAGAGAAATAGAATAGAGAAATAGAAATAGAGAAATAGAAAAAGCCCACCACCTTGCCCCGTCTTTAGTCACACTCCCTACACCGACAAGTCCACAGCGCTCCTGGCCAACCTGGGGAACAGGGGCTGCAGACATGTTTTCTTCTCTTATTATAGCTGAGCAGCATTTCCTGTGCCCCGTGCTTCATAAGCATGTTGGTGGTGTCGTTTCCTGTGACGACTCTCTGTTTCCATTCTGGCAAATGTTTGCTCTTTTCTCTCTGCTTTGGGGGTTGGGGGAGGATGAGTTTCTCACGGAGTCTCTCTCGAGCCTCTTGGCAGTTTCCCCCTCTGTGCCCCTCACACTTGCACCAGAGGGTTGAGAGCATGCCGTCTCCCTGAGCCACCTCTCTTGGGGAGCCCCGCACCCGGCTGAGCGCTCACCTCCCGCAGTGGGCACTGTAGCCACATCCAGGTAGAACCAAACCTGTCGTCATTTTTGTGTTTGGGATCCACACAGCCTAACATTTCAGGGGGAGAGGCCAGGGAGATGCAAGTTTGGGGGGGAAAGAAAGTTCTAGAAAAATTGGAAAACATGGAGACGAGGAGGATTTCTATCAGTCTTGTCTACTTAAAAAAGCGTTTACGATGGTATGTAAAACCAATTTTGCCTTTTCTCCTGGGGGATGGCAACTTAGGAAGAGCCAGGAGAAGTGGCAACATGTGTTAGCTGTTGACAATTAAGAAAAGGCTTAGGAGGAGAAGCTGAAGCCAGAGAGGTTGCCGTGACAGCGGATATGATCACCCCGACTCTTTCCGAAATTGGAGGGAGGACCTTGGAGGCCAGGACTCTTCAGGTGACTGAGGGCAGCCTGGACAGGTAAGTGACTCAGGGTGATGAGCTCCACCTTCCCCTGATTTAGACAGACAGTCCTGGGCAACCCTGGGGGCTCCTACCCCAGCAGTGCTCTTTGCCCTCACAACCATGCTCAGGTCCACTGAGACCACCAAACTCTAGGCTTAGAGAAGCTTGCTCAGGACCGCTGGGAGGAAAGGAATAGGTTTAAAAGAGAAATGGGAGTCGCAGGGGGAAAGGGAAAGCCGTGTTAACACAGGATTTCCTAAGACCTCGTTGCCTGGCCTGGCTGGATTTCTCACCTCGCAGAGGCCCCAATTGCTATCCTCAATTTTTCCTGTCTCAGGTCCCAACAACCACTCTCCCCCACCCTCCAAAAGAAACTAGGTCCCACCATGATGGAAACAAAAGGCCCGTTTTTTTCAACAATGTGTTTCGAGGTTCTAAAAACTTTCCACGAGTGGGAAACATAATCATAGATGTGATCAAGATACATCTTTAGGATATAAAATCTCACAGAACTAATCGTAGCTATAAATTTTACTGCTCAAAGTTTCAGGATCATACTAACAAAAATAAAAAGTCCAACAGCAGTTGGAGCTTCGGCAAGAGCTGTTAGCTATGAATCTCAGCTCTGTGATAACAGGTAACTCAGCAATTTAAAATTGCTGTCGTTTAGGGAAATAAATGCGATTACCATGACAAAGATGTGTCCCCTGCAAGTGGACAGGAGCGCTGATGGGGATTGAATTCCAAAGCTGTCGGAACCCTGAACCCCCCCCCAAAATATTCACTTCTGTGTTCATTCATGTTTGTTAATTCACTCATTCATTCAACAAATATCTATCCTGCCCTTGCTAAGTGCCAGGCACTGTTCCAGTCACCAGATCAACAGGATCGACAAGTCCATGGCTTCCTGGAGCTGACAGTCAAATGGGAAAGTCAGATATAAACAGATAAACAAAGAGATGTATAATGTCCATCAGTCTTAAGTGTATGAGGAAAACACAGAACAGACTTAAGGGGCCTGAGAGTAATAGGCTTGTCTGAGCTGGTGACATTTCAGAAGAGACCAAGGGAAATGAGGGACTGAGCTACATACCCAGACACCTGGGAGAGGGAGCCTCTGGAATGTGCTCTTCGTGGCCAAGGACAGGCCAGGAGTCCTGACTGCCGCAGTCAGAAGGGAAGTGATAGGAAATGAGGTCGGATGGTAGGCATAGGGGTGTCTGGGTGGCTCAGGCAGTTAAGCATCTGGCTCTTGATTTGGGCTCAGGGCATGACCTCAGGGTTGTGGAATTGAACCCCACGTCTGTTCTGCATTCCACCCGGGGTCTGCTTGAGATACTCTAGTCCTCTGCCCCTCCCCCATGCGCGCGCACATGCACTCTTTTTCTCTCTCTAATAAATTAATTAAATAAATCTTTTTTTTTAAAAAAAAAGAGGAAAAAGAAGGTAGGCAGAGGCCAGAACATAAGGTGCCGTGACGTCCTCACTGGGTAGGGACTGTGGCTGTTATCCCAAGTGTAATCAAAGTCACATGGGTCACAAGAAGAGAGGAGACATGATCTGACTTACTGTTAAGAAGATCACACGGGCTCCTATGTGAAGATAGGATGTTGGGGTCAAGAGTGAAAGCAAGACAACGCTTAGGGAGGTTACTGCAAAGGTCCATGCAGAGCACACAGTGGGTTGGGGGTAGGGGTGGAGTGGTTGTGGCAGTGGAGGGGCGACAAGTGACTGGGTTTGGGAAAGACGCCCAGGGTTGAGCAGATGGAATCTGCTCATTGACTGCAAGCGAGGTGTGAAAGCAAAGGAGCAGTCAAGAATGGCTCCAAGGTTTCTGACCTACCCGCTAGCTGATGGGCAACACCAGAGGAGAAGCAGGCTTCTGGGAGAAGAACGGGCATTCTGTTTCAGATGTATCTGGTTTGAGATGTCCGTTGGGCAGCCTAGAGGAAAGGTCTGGTATAAGTTGGGTAAACAAGCCTAGGACTCAGGAGCACAAAAGTCTCCCCTGGTAGCTGATCTGGTTTCTAATATTTAGGTCTGCTAGAGACTCCTGCTGTCACACACCACCCCCCCCGGCGACTTCTCGTTACAGTAGGCAAAGCAAGGCAGTAACCCCAGCCCTGTCAGGGAACCACAAGCAGCAGGAACTCACCCTTGTATGTGCACTGGTTACGTTCCACAAAACAGCAAGTGTTGCTTGGAGACCAGCTCCACAAGTTGGTAAACGGGGGTTGAACAAATGCCCACAAGGCAGACTCTGTCACGGAGCAGCTCCCTCCCTGCACGGCGGGTAACCCCTCCTTCCACACAAGACAGGACGCCCAGGAGGAGGGAATGAGGGCGAGTAAGGGCGGATGAACCTGATTTGGTAACTTTGGAGGACAGGGGGATGCAGTAGAAAGAGCATGGTCTTTGGGCCCCAACAGACCTAGACTCACTTTCCATCTCGGCTCCTCCCTACTGTGTGATCTTTGATATATTACTCTGCCTTGCTGAGTCTGAATCTCAGGTTTCTGGCCCCAAGGAGAGATGAGACTGTTGTAAAGATCAAACGAGTTTCACACACACACAAACCCGAGGCACCCAGCAGGCATTCCAAAGGGACAGTGCCCTTCTCTTGTGTCCAGCCTCCCTCTCTCCAGCCACACAGCCCACCCATCTCAGGCTCCCATTCCAAGTCCTCAGGCTCTAGTTCCTGAAGGAAGCCTCTTCTCCGACCTCCTCAGCCTCCTACAGCTAGACATGGCACTTATTTTTCCTCACAGAGACAAAGACCAGAGCAGCGCCATCTTTTCTGGGTTTGCAGGATTCCTTGCCATCCTCCTGACCACTGTGATTTTCTACAGCCTGTGGAACTGGAGTAAATGGAAGAAGTACCGTGAGTCCCTTGATTGTCCCAGGTTGAAACACACAGGCATCAATCACACAGCCTGGCATTCAAAGCCCCATTTATGCTTCCTGGATAAGCTCTTGCACTGGGAAATCCTCCATTCTTCCCTGACACACTGGTCACTGTCTCACTTGAGGGTCTAAGCTGTGGCTCCAAAAGGCTCCGTGCTGACTGGAGTTCCATTTTGAAAGTTGTTGCCCTGGGACGCTCATGCCCAACGCCCCCCACACCCCCATTTCTTCCTCCTGCTTCTGTGTACCAAGTCTTCTAGCTCAAAGCAACTTGGGCAAGTGTGAAAATGTACTTTTTAATGATACATAGTGAGAGTGGGGAACATTTTCAGGGACCATCTCATCCCTAGGGGCCCCCACATTTTGTAACACTGGTCTCTCATTGTCTTGCAGGACAAGCTCCTTACTTTCGAGTTACCGTCATGCCCTTACTGTCTCTGTCTCGACCCAGACAAGGAGCTAAAAATATTTATGACTCCTTACCCCAGAGGCGAGAAGAGCTGGGTAGGTTTTTTTTCCCTAATCTATGGAGCATGGATGTCACTGACCTTCTGCCCCCAGAATGTCCTTTAACCACCCAGAGGCAGCTTTCTTTAAACACTTAACCCTTCTGCCCTTCAAGGAGCATGGAGGAGGATGAGCTAGACAGAAACAGGATGTAACTCCACTGGGGGCCTAGAGAGCTCTGAAAAGGGAGCTGGGGGTCGTCTGGGTTAGGGGAGGGGTTGTTTTATCTTGGTATGAAGTTGGCCAAAGACAGATGGGTATGTCTAGGGTTGGGGGAGACATACAGAAGGAGAACATGGCCTCCGGGATTACAGGTGGATAAGTTTTGCCTCAGGAGCCACGAACCACTGTGCTAGTTAGTGCCCTCTGGTCCTTGCTAGAAACCGAGGACAGTCCCAAGCCTCAGAGCACATCATTCCCCCAGCTCTGACCCTCTTGACACGGAACACCGAGCCCCAAATACCAGATACCACAAGAAGCCCCTTCACCCTCTCTGCGGGGACTTTTTAGGCTGAAGCGTTCAGGGACTGGCCTGCCAGCTTCAGGACTCATTCTCTGTTCTTTCAGGGAGACGTCAGTCAAGAGGTAACCGTATTTTTAGTACCGAGAGCCTCCTGTCCAGAAATTCCAATAGCCCTCCTTCAGAGCCCGTGGTAAGAGTCATCTGAAGGGACGAGCCCCTTGGGAGAAATGGCATATCTCTGACAGAACTGAGGTAAACGAGTTCAGGTCACAGATCTCCTTTCCTGACAGACAGCACGTCTCCCGGCAGGTGCCCTGTGACCCTATTAATATATTAGGAAGACGAGCTCAGGACCTCTCTGTAGCCCAGGGAGAAAAATTAAGAAAGCTGGAAACAATTGTTGGGGACTTGGGGGATGGCATCAGAGCACATGTATTCAAGGACATGATGTCAGAACAGAAGTGGATTGTTCTAAGAAAGACAGGCAACGGCTTATCCCAATAGAGTATTGTCCCTTTCCAAGTAATCACCTCAGGAGGGTACACAAATATTCCAACAATGCAGCTTGTGCTCAAAACATCTTTAAAACCCTCCTTGGGGAATTCCTCCTGGGGTCTGGGGCAAATTGTTTCAGTTCTCCTCAAGGGCAGGTATCTTTGTAAGTCGTTGAGGACTGTAGCTGGTGTAGAAAGTGATCAAACGGGGGATTTCCGAGGTTACCAGGGGAGTGCTGCGGTCAATGTATGTGTTGTATGATCTGGAGGCAGCCGCCAGGCAGGAGTCCTGTAACACTGTGGAGCAGAGACCCCAGAGAGAGTAAAAGGAGGCCTTTGAAGCTCGGGGGCTCATCCCATAGATAAGTTCTCTCTTACTCCTGGAAGAATCGGTCCCTTCGATTTTGCGGTCGTTTCAAGAAAACAGTCTAACCACAGCTGCTGCTCCCGATGCTCCCCAGCCTCTCATTAGCCAGAGCTCTGGGTTCATTACCATGCGGCCACCTCCTGGTCCCGCCCCCATGTGTCCCACGCTTGGGCTCTGTTCCCATCTCCAAGCTGATAACATGCAGGGAAGAGGAAATTCCGCTGCCAAAGTGAGTTCCGGGGCTCAGTCCCAAGCCAGTTTAAGGCCACAACACATCTGGCTTGGACTCTGTAGCATGTGAATGATACTTTGAGCCAGCTGCCAACATCTAAAAATTGAAAAGATTTCACATTAAAGTCTGGATGTCCAGCTTTTCTTGAAAAGTCAGAAGTTCTGGAAACAGCAGACCGGCGTCCCTAAATGGCCGTGAGGGGCTGAGTCTCTATGTCGGCTGCCCCTTTACTAATAATGCCAAGAGTGTTAGTGCTTTCCATGGGCGGGGAACCTTCCATACACTTCACATGTAGTCATACACTAACACCTCACAGAACCCATATTATGGCGGTATTATGATTGTCCCCATTTTATATGCTAGGGAAGAAAGGCACAAAGGGATTAGGTAACTTGCCCACACAGAGTAGTAAGGTGGGATTCACACCCTGAGTCTAAGGCTGAGTCGCTACCTTTGGACACTAGGCTATACTGCCTCGTGATGGGCTCTGAGGCAATCCGCTCCCTCCAGTTTCTAATACTCCCCCCTAGAGACTCTCCGTTGAACACCCACACTGTGGCCAGAATCCAGTAGGAATTTATGATCACATTTACACTGTTGCTTTCCTTAAGCTTCACCCACTTTGTTCATACCTGCCTAGGATCTAAGGCTTTGCATTTGCAGACCTCCAACTTAGACATTTTCTCCAAGGTGGAGAACCAAGCGAAGGAGTTATCAGATAGCGGTACTGGATGGGGAAGGAGAAAGGCTTTGCCAGTATTTCTGCTTCCATCCTGTCACTGGCTTTCTCTTCTTGCTTATAGCCCTCCCAAGCAGGCAATGGCCTCTGGCTGCACGGAGACCATGCTCCTGCCAATGGCTATGCAGTGGGCATCTATGACAATGCCACATGGCTCCAGATGTGTGGGGACCTTACTCCCTCAGCAAACTATGTCAATATCAGAACAGCCAGAGACTGCCGGAACATTTCTTCAGAGGATTCAAGAGATTACATCAATGTCCCCACAGCAGAGGAGATTGCGAAGGCTCTAGCTTCTACCAACAGCACCCCTGAGAACCTCTTCGCCCTTCCAAGTGCCCAGGAGCTGGAGCTGGAGCTTATTGAGGAAAAAGACAAGGGCTATGGGAATGGCAGTGACCATACCAGTTTTTGGTCTCCAAGATCCAAGAGTGATGATCCACTCAGTGATGACGAAGGCTCATCTGAGACCTCGAATGATTATGTCAACATGGCAGGGTTGAATCTTGAGACCCTCCAGGGGAAGCAGCCCCAGATGGCTTTCCAGTGCTATAGAGATTATGAAAATGTCCCATCAGCACTTACCAATGGAAACCAGCAGCAGGTGGAAGAAGAAGTGATCCCCTCAAACACAGACCACGTAGAAGGCAGGACGGAGAGTCCAGATACCCACATCCAATTTGTCATGCAATCAGGGAGGGTTCTGGCTCTAGGGGAACCTGTGACCTGTCAGCCATCCGCACAGAGTGAGACTAGTCAGATAGAACATGGAGAAGAAATGTCAAATGACACTTCTAGTGACTATGAGAATGTGCTACCTGCCAAGTCAGGAGACAGGGACTCTAAGCATGGGCCACACACATAGCTCCTTCCTGACGAATTAGAACCCAGGCACCCAGCTGAAGAGTTCTGTGGAGTAGTCTATCCTGCTGGATCCATAGCCACTACAGGGGCTGGTGTAGACCACTGACCATCCTTGTATTTCAGGGTTCTTTCAGGTAGACTACAAAGAGGCTGAGATACACAGAAGTTAAGGGACTCACAAAAGCCAACATCTGGGAAAGCCAGAAAGGAATTCTTCTCAAGCAGGGTGTTGGTAACTCTCATACCAACCTAAGAATGTTTGCTGAAACTGCCTTATAGGATGGTTACTAGATTTAAAATGAGAGTACTTCCATGCACAGTAGAAACATGAGGTGTCCAAAATTGTTACCTTGGCAAATACCAGCAGGACACAAAGCAAGAATATGGATTACCTTGTAATCCTGGCAGAGGCCAAAAAGAAGGAAAAAGTCAGAGCTGGGGTGGGGCGGCAGTTTCCCGTTGAAAAAGAGTGTGGACAATAAAATGCTAGAGAAGATGTGGACACCAGAGGGTCATTCATTGCAACTGTTTGGCAGTTTCTTTTAAACCTGCAATGACTATACAGCTAACCCATTCCACTCCTGGGTGTTTACCCAAGAGAACTGAAAACTTGTGTTCATATAGAAGCCCATATATGACTATTTATAGCAGCTTTATTCACAATTGCCAAAACTAGAAATAACCCAGATGTCCTTCAACAGGTAAATGGAAAAATGAACTGTGGCATATCCATGTAATCCATGTAATAAAGTTATCTATACTCAGCAGGAAAAAGGAATGAACTATTGGTTTGTGCAACAACATGGACAAATCTTAAATAAATTTTGCTAAGTGAAAGAAGCTAGACCTAAAAATCTACCCATTGTATGATTCCACTCATATGACATTCTGGAAAAGGCAAAACTATAGGGATGGAAAACAGATCAGTGGTTGCCAGGTTTAGGGAAAGGGAAGTTCACTCCAGAGGAATTTTTAGGTTGGTGGGGTTCTTCCGTATTGTATTGTGGTGATGGATACAGGACTCGGTGCATTTGTCAAAACACAAACTATATAGCACCACGAGTGGCTTTTACTGTATGTAAATTTTTTTAATTAACCACGCTGTCAGGGGAAGCCATGATGGAATGCAGATTAAGACAAATAAAGCTAACTATATTACAGATGAATGGGGTGGGAAGGAAAAGGAGCTGGTCTAATTAACTTTGGGAAATCATGTTTTCACTTGAAACTGTAAGATAGAGACACACAAAAAACTACACAAACACTGTACTCTAGTTGGTAAATTCATATCTCAGAGGTATATAGGTTAGGAATCTTGAAACTACTTTAAATGTATACTAAGATGGAACAAATAAGTAAATATAGATAAAGAGGGGCAGGTTTCTCACTATTAGAAAGGCTACAATGGGGGCACCTGGGTGGCTCAGTGGGTTAAGCCTCTGCCTTTGGCTCAGGTCAAAATCCTGGGGTCCTGGGATCAAGCTCCACATTGGGCTCTCTGCTCAGCAGGGAGCCTGTTTCCTCCTCTTTCTCTGCCTGCCTCTCCACCTACTTGTGATCTCTGTCAAATAAATAAATAAATAAAACATTTTTTTAAAAAGGCTACAATGAATTCTGTGGTACTGAATTAGAGTTGGAACTACAGTTTGAACTCTTGTTTAATATATATACGAATAAATACAGAAATGTAGATATGTGTATACATAGGCTAGCAGACATATATTTCTTAGTTCTGTCCACTGGAGGGTCTAGAAGAATTGACACCCTAGAAGAAATGAACACACTCAGCACCCAGGTCTTGGTTTCTAAATCTCATTGTCAGTAGAAGGAACCAGAGCTCCTTGGAGAAATGGCCAGTTCTGGGATGGGGTAGGGAAAACACAGGGACAGGGAGCTTGACCATCTTGTAGATGGTCTTTAAAAAAAAAAAAAAAGAAAGAAAGAAAGAAAAAGAGAGGAGGGTGTCAGGGGAAGAAAACACAAGATAATATGAAGGTACATCAAAAGGAGCCATCTAAAAGAGTTCCCGGGGGCAAAGCTAGAACAATTTCAGCATAAAAATAAATAATTATGATATAAATTTGTATGTCAAAGAACAAAGTAAATATTCCTGAGTCCATACCAACAAGTGAATAAAATGGAGGAAAGGGAGAACTCTTCCTTCCTGATCAATTCTGAATAATAAATATAGAAGAAAGAAGAAAATCACTGTTAAGACACCACAGAACTGTATGTTAACTATACTGGAATTAAAATAAAAACTTAATAATAAAAAGAAGACCCCACAGAATAATTGCTGAATGCTCATGAATGCTAAAATTAGTGGATGACACTTTAAAGAGAAATAAGATAGTTGCATAGCTTCAAAGATCTCCCCCCAAATATTTATACATTACTATGATGACTCTAACACGTCCGTCCACAAATTAGTCAATACTTCCCCCGGAAGTTAATTCCCCTTCCCTTTGGTGTGGAGTGTGGGCTGGATTTAGTGACTCTTTTCTAACAAATAGACTATGGAAAGGCTGGTGGGGGTGGAGGGGGGGCAAATTTAGACCAGAAAAAATTGGCAGACACCACATTAACCATGTGATCAAGATTAACTCAATGGTAATAAGTCAGGTAGTTTTATGATCAAGGAGAAGGGTACTTCACTTCTGTAGTATTCTTCCCCCAATTCCACAAAACCCCATTCTTTTTCTTTTTTTTAAAGATTTTATTTATTTGTTTGGCAGACAGAGATCACAAGTAGACAGAGAGGCAGGCAGAGAGAGAGGAGGAAGCAGGCTCCCTGCTGAGCAGAGAGCCCGATGCGGGGCTCCATCCCAGGACCCTGGGATCATGACCTGAGCTGAAGGCAGAGGCTTGAACCCACTGAGCCACCCAGGTGCCCCCAAAACCCCATTCTTATCATGAGAAAAAAGTCAGAAAATCTAGATTGCCTAACCTTCTACAAATACCTGACCTGAACTCTTAACCATGGTAAAAGTCACGAAAGACAAGGAAACACTAAGAAACTGTCACAGGGTAGAGGACACCAAAGAGGCCTGATGACTAAATATAGAATAATGGTAACTTGGATTGGATCCTGGTACAGAAAAAGGACATTAGTGGGGAAAAAAATGATAGCACTCCAAAAGTGCACATTTTAATAGTCAAATAGTATTATTTAAATAGTATTATTTAAATACACATTTAAATAGTATTACACTGATGTTAGTTTCTTAGTTTTGATCATTGTATCATGGTTATGGAAGATGTTAGCAGTGGGGGAAGCTTGATGGGGGATATATAGAAATTCTCTCCTATTTTTGTGACTCTTCTGTAAATTATTCCCAAATTTAAAAAAATAATTTTAAAGCATGGATAAAGTGAAGCCATCTAGTTACAACCCACTTAAAGAAATATGCCTTGTCCCTTCTTCTGCAAAACGGGTATAACATTAAAGCATATACTAGTATAATTGTTCTGGGTATTTTGATTTTCTGCATTGTTTTGTTAACATATTTGATCAGTCTCCCTATTAATCTGTATCACTTTGCCCACAGGAAAATATATTTAAGTCCTTTGTATGCTCCGTATATCCTAGCCTAAGGCCCAAGGTGGAGGCCGGTTATCGATAATTGATGACTGATGATACGTTTTCAGCACATGTACTTAGGCCATAAAATGTTGAGGGAGGTTTTTTCCCTGTCGTTCAGAAATCCAGGCTAAGGCCTAAAGTTGGGTATAAAACACCCCACATTCTGAATTTAGCATGCCATGAGCTGTTAGGCATCAGCCTAGGGTTTACTGAGAACAGGAAAATAAATCCTACCAAACACCGCCTCCACCACCCCATGTCCCTGCTCCATGGCCAAGGGGTTGGAGGCCAGCCTTTGAGGAGTTTGCTGGTCAAGAAGAGAGGCTCTTTCCTCCTTCCCTGTCCCCATCCCTGGGCCAGTAACCACCTTCTTCTGCAGAGCGCCTTGCACCCTTGGGAAAGGAAGAAGACAGTGTTGTCAGAACGGGTCGGGGGGGGGGCGGTTCTGTGAAGCAGCCAGTCACCCACTGTTAGGCAGAACTGCAATAAAGGTATCACCAGGGGAAGGTGACTGGGCCTGGGCCACTCAACAGGGTGCCAGGTAAGGGGCCTCTAAGATGCCTCTGTTAGGTGTAGACCGTCTGAGGTGGCCTTACAAGCACTTGGGTGGGTACTGTAGACCAAACATGTGTGTGCCCCCCAAAATTCGTATGTTGAAACCCCATGTGATGGTAGTAGGAAGTGGGGGCCTTTGGGAGGTGATTAGATAAGAGGGTGGAGCTCTCAGGAATGGGATTAGTGCTTTTTTAAAAAAAACATTTTATTTATTTATTTGACAGAGAGAGAGATCACAAGTAGGCAGAGGCAGGCAGAGAGAGAGCAGGAAGCAGGCTCCCTGCCGAGCAGAGAGCCTGATGTGGGGCTCGATCCCAGGACTCTGGGATCATGACCTGAGCTGAAGGCAGAGGCTTTAACCCACTGAGCCACCCAGGCACCCCAAGGAGTTAGTGCTTTTATAAGAACCCAGAAAGATACTCTGTCTGTCCCTTCTGCCACGTGAGGAGGACACGTGGAGAAGACAGCCATCTGTGAACTGGGAAGCAGGCCTCACCAGACACCATATCCGCCGGTATCTTGATCTCGGACTTCCCAGCCTCCAGAACGTTGAGAAATAAATGTTGTTTATGCCACGCAGTCTATGGTTTTTGTTAGAGCAGCCTGAACAGACTCAAACAATGGGATAAAGGCAGATGGTTCCAGGATCTAACTCTCCCACACCTGGTGACAGTATCGTGGGCAGATTCCTTCAGGGCTGTCGGGTTCACCTCACAAGTAACTAGCGTTGACATTCCTGCCTCACAGGACGCACCATGTCTGGGCTACTGGCCAGTCGGGGCACTGCAGGGAAGCAAGGACAAGCCCAGAGAGGAGCGAAACCCAACCTGGTCAAGTAAGGAGACGGGAGGGTCAGAGGGGAGAATGAAGACTTGAGCAGAACTGAATCTTACATAATGGCTTGACAGAATTCTCACAGCCAGGAGGAGAATGAAAAATGAAGCGATCAAAATGAGACTTTGCAAAGAGGGCTACCGCCCAGTAAGAAAGGGAAATTCAACCAACCACCTTCAGGGGGCAGGCCTTGGAAAAAATAAAGCCAGCTTATGTCTATACCCCAATAAGCCAGTTGTACTTAATGTACGTTCTCCCAAATTAAGAATGAGTACTAAACTGTATGAAATAGTAACCTTCCTGTTTATTTCTTGTTCTGAGCTTTTTTACAAACAAGGGAATGAAAAACTGTTTAGGACATTATAATTCGTACTTTCCCTTTATCGTTTCATTCTTCTCACATTAGTTGCCAGGAAATTTTGAGTTAAATTGAATGCCCGAGTGCGGTAACTGGCTCCTCTCCTGAGCCGGACAAGGCGAAGGAGGAGGTAATTTTTTCAAGATAAGGATGAGGAAGTAGGAACATAAATCCGTTATGATTCCTTAATTATTTAAATATAATAAATCAATTATTCGAGTTTGTATTATTTTGATTGGACCTCATTCAGAACACTGTTTAGTACGAAATACAGTTTGCTAAGTCTCCTTCCTCTTTATAATTCATGCTTTAATGGTGAGCAGAAGACAAGGTCTTGCTGTCCCTCTGCCATGCCTCCTCCCTGGGCACTCCCTTAGCATCATGGTGCTTTGTTATCACTTCCGGTTTCCCTGTGGGCTGAGGGCCTGCAGTGACGTGCGAATACTTCCAGAAACTCTGACTCTTAAAGCAATTGATAAGCAGGGATTACAGAAAGAAGGCAATAGTGTTCTAGCACGGATGAACTACCATATCCTTTCTCACTTCCCTTTCTTCTTTATGTTAGTTTTAACCACTTATGTCAAAAATGGCATGGCAAGAAAGGGAAAAATAAGGCAACCCATAGTTTGTTTTGTTTTGTTTTGTTTTTCCTTTCAGTCTTCCTTTTCTCATCAGTTAAGTTAACGGTGGAGACTGTTGGTAGAATGTGGGCGTATCAAGAAGTGGAATTAACGATTCTGACTCATCATCTCCTGTCTCCCTCTTATAAGGATCCTTGTCATTACGTGGGGCCCACTCAGATAACCCAGGATAATCTCATCTCAAAGTTCTTAACTTAATCACACTGTAAAGTCCTTCTTACTATGTAAGGTCACATATTCACAGGTTCCAGGGATTAAGATGTGAACACATTTTGTCCCCCACGACTGCACAGCAGATGAGTATCTGATGACACACGAACATGATAATATCTGAAACGAGTTATAAGACTCAAAGATGTGCGTGCACACACACACACACACACACACTCACACACCCTGGGTTTTAAGAGATGAGAAAGTAAGAAGAACGCTGTTAGGCCGGTGCACTTGCTGATCTCCTGATGAACTGATTTAGATTAGGTACCAGATACAGCATTAATTTAGAGGAAGTACTTCCTTTCCTGGAAGTCACAGCAAACATCAAAGCAGAAGGCAGCCACAGAAAACCACCAATGCTCCGAGAGATAGCAGGCAGACACCTCAGAGAAGGTCTCCACTGGCACTCAGATGCCGAGAACCTCTGACGGAAACTTGGGTTTGTGCCAGGTGTCCTGGAGATCTCTAAGAGGGGAAATCCATTCTTTTTCTTTTTTTTTTTTTTAAGATTTTATTTATTTATTTGACAGACACAGATCACAAGTAGGTAGAGAAGCAGGCAGAGAGGGGAGGAAGCAGGCTCCCTGCCTAGCAGAGAGCCCAATGCGGGGCTTGATCCCAGGACCCTGAGATCATGACCTGAGCCGAAGGCAGAGGCTTTAACCCACTGAGCCACCCAGGCGCCCCAGTAAGTTAAGTTTTTAAAAAATCCATTCTCGATGATCCCAAGTCAAGACATAATTCTTGCGGGGTACTCTAATTTCGCAGAATCTCACATGAAAAGAATATGTGTTCGGATGCTGTTCAGTGGAGTACTCTGCAAACGCCAGTTAGGTCAAGTTGATCGGTAGTGCTTTTCAGGTCATCGACACCCTTACTGATTTTCCTTCCGTGGGTTCTAGCAATTACTCAGAGAGAAGCGTTGAAGTCTTCAAATATAATTGTTGATTTTTCTATTTACCCATTCAGCTTTACTCCTTTTGTCTGCACGTATTTTGACATTCTGTTGTTATTTGCATGCACGTTTAGGATGGTTAGGTCTTCTTGGTGAATTGACTTCCATCATCAGATGATGGCCCTCTTTATCGCCGGCCATCTTCTTTGTTCTGGAGTGTACTCCATCTGACATTAATGTAACCACGACCCCTTCCTCCCTTCCTTCCTTTCACTTAAAAATTTTAAAACCTTTTTATTTTGAAATAATTTTAGACTTACAGAAAAGTTCCAAAAATAATGCAGAGATTTCCCACATACATTTCAGCGAATGTTCTCAAATGTTAACACCTTGCATAACTTTGATATGATGATGAAAACAGAGTGACTAACATTGGTACAGTATAATTAACCAACTTACACACTTTCCCAGGATTTTATCACCTTTTCACCGATGTCCTTTCTCTGTTCCAGGATCCATTCCAGGATCCCACAGAACATGTACTTACACAACTTCTTCTCCTCCAATCCATGGCAATTCCTCCCTATTGCCTTGTCTTTTGTGACCTATTATTTCTTCTAACGTTTTTCTGCATCAGTCTGTCTCTTCTCTTCTTTGGAAATCCAATGGCATAAATATTAGAACTTTTGTGTTTTTAAAGATTTTGTTTTTTATGTAATCTCCAAACCTAATGTGGGACTCGAACTTACAACCCTGAGATCAAGAGTTGCATGCTCTACAGACCAGGCCTGCCAGGCACCTCAATATTTAGAACTTTTGGTATTGTTCCACAGATCCCTGGGATTCTATTCTTTTTTCTTCCTGATTGTTTTTCTCTTTGTTCTTTAGATTGGATATGTTCTATTGATCTATTTTCGGGTTCATTGACTCTCTCTTTTATCATCTCTATGATGCTGTTAGCCCATCAAATGAATTTTTTAATTTCACATATTGCATTTTTTCAGATCTAAAATTGCTCTGTTTGGTTATTTATAGTTTCTATTTCTCTACCAAGAATGTCTATCTTTCCACTCATTTCAGGCATGTTTTCCCTTAGTTCATGAAGCACAGTTACTTCCCTACTTTAAAGTCTGCATGGCAATTCCAAGTTCAAGGTCATCTCGGATTGGCATTTGTTAGTTATTTCTGGAGAACTAGTCACACTTTCTTATTCTTTTTATGTTAAGTAATTTTATATTGTATCCTAGATTTTTTTTTAAGATTTTGTTTATTCATTTTTAACTAAACTCTACACCCCATGTGGGGCTTGAACTCACGACCCTGAGATCAAGAGTCCCATGCTCCAGGGACTGAGCCAGCCAGGTACCCCAATCCTAGATATTTTTAATATTTGTTGTATAAACTCTGGGTACAATTAAAGTCCTCTGAAGAATTATTTGTTCCATTACAGCAGATAATCAACCCAGTTAAGTTCACCCTGCTAGTGATGCTTCATGTTCTGTGGGCAGTGGTGTCACTCTTGGCTCAGTTCTCAAAAACTTTTCTATGCTGGTTTGGGTCTGATCCATTCAAGCACGGTCGAGTGTGATCCCATGGTGTGGACATTTTCCTATACAAAATTAGGTGGCCCTCTGCTCCTTCTCTTCTCCTCATGAGTTCTCCTGGATCCCAGGCCCTCGGAGCCACCTTTCTGGTGCCTCTGGTCACATAGGATATCAACTGGAATTTTAATGGCCTGACCTGCCACCAAAGCACAGCTCCACAGGAAGGGCCCATCTTCAGGGAAAAGCTGAGAGAGGGGAAAAAAAATAAGGATTATATACATACATTCTCTTCAGTCTCCTCTTCCTGGTTCTTTCCAGAAAGATGCAGTTTCCACCATAGGCTTCGACTCTTCTCTCCCCTTCCCTCAACACACGTTCATTTTTGCAACTAGTACCTGCCTTCAGGCCAAAACTATGAGAAAAAAGGAAAAATTTGAAAACACAAGATTCTTTTCTGTAGCTCACTTCTCTCCACAATTCATCTCCTTTTGTTGATTTTCAAGATCCTTGTATGCTTACTTTTTTTTTTTTAGATTTATTTATTTATTTGAGAGAGAACAGGAGGAGGGTCAGACAGAGACGGAAAGCATCTCAAGCAGGCTCCCCACAGAGCACGGAGCCCAACACGGGGCTCAGTCCCACCATCCAGAGATCATGACTTGAGCCGAAATCAAGAGTCAGGCGCTTAACCAACTGAGCTACCTGGGTGCCCTCTCATATACTTGCTTTTTATGATGTGTCCAGAGTTTTTAGTTGTAATCCGTACAACACAGTGGCTGTAGTGGGCTTATTCCATCTTGGACAGAACCAAAAGCCTTACTTCTATTATTTTTACGTGGAATTATTTGATGAAAATGAAAATGGTTGGCTCATTCAGCCCCATGCAGTCCATTTTGGAAACTCTTGTATCTTCCATCAGACATAATTTCTCCCAGAATGAAAGCAGTTTGGATAATATTCTTGGAAAGGTGATAGTTGGGATGTTCCATAGAAAGGTCAGGAACCACTGATCTGACAAGCTATAGTTTAAGTTCTGGCCACTCTGGAACCAGGGGTCAGCAGAAACACATTCAGCTGGCTACCTCATTGGACCAGGGTAGATTTCTTTTTAATGCTATTCTCAACAGGCTTAGCCTCTTAGTTAACTAGAAAATCATACAATTCTGCTATCCCCTGTTTTCTGTGTGTTAAGACCTATTAGGTTGCTTTGTGTGTGTGCCTAGGGCCACCAAGCAATTCATCAACCACTCAGTTCCTTTTCCTGACTCTTCATCTCTCCAGCTTTCATGTGTTGGGACTCCATGGCTGGGACCTGCATCTCTTTCCTCTGGCCTGATTCTATCCCTAGGTGACCACTTCTCCTTCCATGGCAGGAATGGTCTGTGTGTGGGTTTATGACTTCCCTAAATTCCACATATCCCATCTAATTACCTACTGGACATCTCTACCCAGCTCTTGGATAGTATCTCAAGAGTCATATATCTAAAGCAAAGATCTTGGGATGCCTGGGTGGCACAGTTGGTTAAGCCACTGCCTTCGGCTCAGATCGTGATCCTGGGGCCT
The DNA here is from genome assembly GCF_010015895.1 of Lontra canadensis. Lineage (NCBI taxonomy): Eukaryota > Metazoa > Chordata > Mammalia > Carnivora > Mustelidae > Lontra > Lontra canadensis. Next base: position 10,191,115 of record NW_022631057.1, read on the forward strand.
TGGGTTCGAGACCCACATCAGGCTCCTTGCTCAGCGGGGAGTCTGCTTCTCCTTCTGCCTCTGCCTGCCACTCTGTCTGCTCGTGTTCTCATTCTCTCTGACAGGTGAATGAATAAAATCTTTAAAAATAATTAAATAAAGCAAAGATCTTAATTCCCCATGTCTAGATCTGCTTCTCCGCCGTCTTCCGCATTCTAATAAATTGCCTACCATCTCCTCGGCATCTACTTGCTTGGGCCCCAAACCCAGGAGTCATCCCTGACATCGTGTAAGGCTTGTTTCTGTCTCCAAGCTGCCCGCTCTCTGCTTCTGCCCACAGCCATTACCTCCGCTGTCATGTCTCTCCTAGATGGCAGCAAAAGCGCCCTGACTGCTTTCCCCACTTCCTCCAGCCTTTGTACAGAGAGTCTTTCCCCCTGTATAGCACATTCTACAGCAGAAATCACATCACTTTGCGTAAAGCCCTTACATGGCTTCCTTTGGCAACTAGAATAAACCCAGATGTCCTTTTGTGGTCTCAGAGGTGCCGCGTGACCTGGCCCTGTCTCCAACCTCCTTTCTCACCGTTCTCCCATATGCCCCAGGAAGAAGGCCGGGAGAGTCTCTGGTCACAGAAGCCATGCGGAGAGAGTGTTTCCAAGAATGATTGGTCCCTGTGGCCAGTGAGGCTGAGGAGCTGAGTGAGAAGGGGCACAGACAAGGAATCTGGATTAGCCCACTTGGAGGAGTTGGTGACTTCACTGCTGCCATTACTAAAGTGTGTTGTTCTGAGGAGTATGGCTTATGAAGAGTCTGTATCCAAGACATCATCAGTCTGAGTTCAAATGACTTTACTTCTGCAGCGATAGTCTATCAGTCATTCTCAAACCTCAGTGTTTATTAGAATCACCCGGAAAGCTTATTAAACTACAGCTTTTTTGATTCATTAGGATTGACATTTTGCATTCCTTTTTTTTTTTTTTTAAAGATTTTATTTATTTATTTATTTGACAGAGATGGGGAGAGAGAGAGAAGACAGTGAGAGAGGGAACACAAGCAGGGGGAATGGGAAAGGGAGAAGCAGGCTTCCAGCGGAGCAGGGAGACGAATGTGGGGCTCGATCCCAGGACCCTGGGATCATGACCTGAGCTGAAGGCAGAGGCTTAATGACTGAGCCACCCAGGCGTTCCCTGACACTGCATTCTTAACAACATTCCAGATGTTGCTGAACCTCATCCTGTTTGACAAATAGGAAGTTACAGTCTTTTCCAAGGGTTACCGTCTGCTCTTTTTTGAGAATCCCCATGGTGCCTCTGTGTCTGTGAATAGTCTGGGTCACTGTTTGCTACTTCAGTGCCCGGGTGACAAGGAGACCAGAATACCCTGGGAGCTAGGCTCTGCAATTCCTGGTCTCTAACAGCCCCTAACAGATGCCACTCTGACCAAGTCACCCATGACTGCTGGCCTCTGCCCAGCTCGGGGCAGCCAAGCACCTGCTGTGGCTGCTAATAATGGAATCACAGATCCACCACTCAGTAGAACTAGAAACCTGTTAATGTCACTGGTGTCAGTTTCTTGGCTTAAATCCCAGAAGTCCTGAAGGAATCGAACTCTAGTTTCCTGACTTCTATAGGCCTTAATGTAGGCATCCCTACAGTTGCCCAGACGGTAAAACTTCAGTATGGTGGGAAGGAACGTGCTACAACCCTACTAAACCCAGTCAGGGCCACACCACAGCAAAGGCTGCCCCGCTTTCCCAGAGGTGAGCTCACTCAGCTCACACACATACACTACTCTAGCGTTGCCTCCCGCCACCTCCACCGGAACTCACCTCTGGTGCACACACGACACACCATTAAAGGGGCAGCCCTGTAGGACATTAAGTTGAGTCTGGGTCACTGGCCCCAGATCCATTTTCCCTCATAGGGATTTTTCTCTTGAGAAACTGCCCCTCCTTTCCTGAAGTCCAACTTCAGGGGGGCCTTCCCCACCTATCAGTCATGTCTTTGCAGCCTCGAATCTCGGTGGTGGGGTTGGGGGGGCGGTCAGAGTTCCTGGTGCCTCTGTTTTGTGGGATGGGTTCATTTCTGAATAAATTTGTGGCTGCAGAAAGATATAAGGGATTTCACTACGATTCACTGATGAAGGCAAACAAATCACCAAAGCAAGCAGATACACTGGAGGAAAGTCATTGTCAAACTCCTCTCCACAAGAACACAAGGTCTGCCTGGGGCCAGTAAAGCTTAACATATACATGGTACAGATGTTCAAGAAGTGATAGCCATTACTATTATTGCCTGTTTCTGCCCTACAAATGCATTCTTCTCCCCAACCCAGTTTCTCCTTGGGGTTTCCTGCCCTTCCCAGGGCCACAACCCTAATCTCCACTTTCTTTTCTTCCCACCCAACTTGTGCCTAGAGCCTGACTATTTAATCTCTGTCCTTCCAGCATCTCTCTCCCCAAGTCCATTTTGTCCTACCCTTCCCTTAAACAAGAAACAATAGGTCCCTATTTGTAATCATCCAAACTCCTCTCCCTGGCCTTCCAACCCTGCTCCCTTATCTCTCCAATCTTAGCATGTCTTCCCCCAAATCCATCCAAACACACATCAAATGCCTTCAGGCACTGGGACTACAAAGATGAACAAGATGTTGCTGCTCTCAGTGAGCTCACTGTGTACAGAAGGAAGCAAATGAGCAATAAGCCAACTCCTAAGAAGTAAGAAAGCCTAGGCTGCTGGATCCCAGTCAATAGGTTGATTGAGGAGGGAGAAGAGGCATTTGAGGCAGAAGAAGGCAGATGTGCAAAAGCATGGGGGCCTGAGGAGAAGAACACACTGAGGTCACTCCAGGTCATTCAACATGAGGGAGCAAAGAGCTAGAGGAGAATGGTCCGACAATTTGGGGGGATGAAGAAGTAGGCAGGAGTAAGATTTTGCGTATTAGTAGATATCCACAGAAGCTTAAGATTGATCCTAAGGTTAATGGGCCATAGCTGAAGGATTTTCAGTAGGGAAGTAAATTTTAATCTTACTATACAGGTTTGAAATTGCTCTGATTCATGGACAAGTCCAAATTAAGGGACATGTTTAAAATGTGTTTTGGGGGGGCCTGGGTGGCTCCATCATCAGTTAAGCGTCTGCCTTTGGCTCAGGTCATGATACCCAGATCCTGGGATTGAGTCCCAGGTGGGGCTCCCTGTCCAGAGGGGAGTCTACTTTTCCCTTTCCCTCTGATGCTCCCTCTGCTTGTCCTTTCTTTTGCTCGCTCTCTCTTTCAAATAAGTAAATAAAACTTTTAAAAAACTAAAATAAAATTGTTTTAAGGATCTTACAATACAGAGAGATTGGTATTTGTGAACATGGAAGGAAAGCTAAGAGGAGTGACCAGTATAGTTTTGATTATACCGCATGAGTCAGAGTCTGTCCTATAAAAACAGTAATTAGGCAGTCCATCAAGGAATGCAAAATTAGTCATTACTGGCATAATCGCCCTTCATTTTGCATAATACTATGTATCTGCCAAGAATCAGTATTAATTCATTCATCACAGTGATAGGCAAGTTTGAAGAAGCAGCTTCCAATTAGTGTAGGACAATACAAGGGAACTCTGCCTCCTCTCATGGGATGGATTAGATTCCTATTCAAATTATATGCATTGAAAAAACGTGAGTAGATTAATACATAAACACTGTGTAAAACTCAAACACCAAAAGCCAGTGAAAAGTAACCTTCTCCTCATGCCACCTAGCAGGTTCCTCGCCCCCTTGACCTTCCCCAGAGGCAACTACTCTTGTAAATTCTTCTGAAGATCATTCTATAATACACAAATGGTAAAAAAAAATACACACAAATGTGTGTATAAACACACAAATGCATGTTTATACACATTAATACAGGTGCACAGCGCAAAGCGCATCCTTGCTCTTCATAACAGCATAGAACTTCATTGTGCAGCTGCACTACTTTGAATCTAGTCATACCATATTTATAGGTTAAGTCACAGCCATGTACGTATGTCATTTCTGCTTGTGTGTGAGTACAAGTACAAGACAAACTTCTAGATGTAGAATTGCTGGGTCAAAGTATAGAGATGTCCATTTTTTTACTAGTTTTAATAACAAAAGTAATATATATATAGTAAAACAAGATTCAAACCAGTACCAAAAAGTACAGTGAGAAGTTTCCTTTCTACCTCCCATATCCAACTCCACTTTCTTCTGTTCATCACTTTTAATAGATTCTCCAGAAAGTATTCCTTGCACAAGCGTGTGGGTGGGTGAGTGAGTGTGAGTGTGTGATGTTCAGATTATACCTGCATTTTATTTTTTATTTTTTGAATTTTATTTATTTGAAGAAATCGCTACACCCAGTGTGGGCCTTGAACTCAAGCCCGAGATCAAGAGTTGCGTGCTCTTCCAACCGAGCCCACCAGGCGCCCTTGTACTTGCATTTTGGAAGAGAAATTCCGTGGTTCTTTGCAAGATGAGACAGGGCAAGGTGGAGAAGCAGCAAAACCAATGAAGAAGTATGGGAGCAATCCCGAAAAATGAGCGAAGAATTTTATCATTCTACAAGCAGAAGCAATAGGGATGGAAAAGAAAAATGCAGATTCAAGAGATATTTAGGAGGCCAAGTCCATAAGGTTCTTAAGCATTTGGACAGGGGAGGTGAGGAAAAGATAGGCGTTCTCGTTCACTCCCAGATTTCTAACCTCAGTAACTGGGTGGATGGTGGGTGGTGCCCTCCACTAAGACAAAGACGTCAGGAAGAGGAGGAGATGTGGGAGACATGAGGTGATGATTTCGTTTTGGTAAGCTGAATTTAAAATGACTCTGAAACATGCAAATGAAGATTCCTGTAGGCAGCTGGATGGCGATCTGGGTCAGAGATACAGGTCTGAGTCACCACATAAAATTAATTCATAGTTGAAACCAAGGAAAGGGGTGGATAACCCAGAGACAGAATGCAGTGTGAGAAAAGATGAGGGCCGAGGACTGAATCCTGGAAAACACTAATGATTAAGTGAGAGACAGAGAAAGAGGAACATGCAAAAAGACTAGAGAACAGGCAGCCAGAGAATCTGGAAGGAAACCAAGGTCCAATTTTGTTCTTTAAACTATGGGAGGGGGAGTTTAAATAAAGAAAAAAGGGCGGTGCCTGGGTGGCACAGTCCATTAAGTATCCGACTCCTGATTTTGGCTCAGGTCATGATCTCAGGGTCTTGAGATCAGTTCCACTATCAGTGTGCTTGGGATTCTCTCCCTCTCTCTCCCTCTTCCCCTCCCCTGACCTCATGGCATGCGCATGCGTACAGTCGCTCTCTGGCTAAAAAAAAAAAAGGAAAAGAAAAATGCTGAATGAGTGTCAAATGATTGTATAATGATTTGGAGTTGGACAGACGTGGGTGTGAAGCCTGACTTTGCTATTCACTACCAATGACCCTTGGAGTCATCGCTAGAACTTTGTGTTTGTAAAAGAAGGTTAATGATAATTACTTATCTAATAGTAATAGATAATAGTAGTCATCTAACAGTAATTTTGACGATTCAATTGAATGATGTATATAAAGAAACTGTGAGCGTAGGGTCTGACACATGATAAACTGTCAGTATAAGCTGGTTACTAAGAAGAAGAAGAAAAATAGGCCCTGAGAAGGAGCCATTCAATATAAAACTTGACCCCACTGTAGTAATTTCAGAGAAGCCATGAGAATGTAAATTTAAATGAAATACACTGAATAGTGTATGTGGAGGTGAAAAAGTAGCCAAGGACGTTGGCAATTAAGATAAGATGAGAGGGGTGCCTGGGTGGCTCAGTGGGTTGGGCCTCTGCCTTCAGCTCGGGTCGTGATCTTGGGGTCCAGGGATCGAGCCCTGCGTCGGGCTTTCTGCGCGGTGGGGAGCCTGCTTCCCCCCACCCCCTCTCTGCCTACCTCTTTGCCTACTTGTGATCTCTCTCTTTCAAATAAATAAATAAAATCTTTAAAAAAAAAAGATATGATGAGAAATTAGGTGTGCCAGTGAAATATAAGGAATTGAGCATGAGACTTCCTCACCATCCAATTTCTCTTTTTATTTACTTATTTTTTAAACATTTATTCATTCATTTGACAGAGAGAGAGAGAGAGAGATCACAAGCAGGCAGAGAGAGAGGGGGAAGAACGCTCCCTGATGAGCAGAGAGCCCAATGTGGGGCTCGATCCCAGGACCCTGAGATCATGACCAGAACCAAAGGCAGAGGCTTAACCCACTGAGCCAACCAGGTGCCCCCAATTTTTCTTTTTAAATAGAAGGGGGAGTCTTGTATGTTTCTAGGCTTTGGGGAACAATTATAGAGAGACAAGTTTAAAATACAAGGGACTGAACATCACCACTATTTCAGTCTTCCTGAGACACAACTTTGCACACTTTCTATCTGTCTACAAACTTTCTACCATTTTGTTCCTGTTCCAAACCTTTGAGGAACCCCTGTTGTCTAAACAATATTATTCAAATGCCTTCCCAACATTCAAGGTCTTCCAAATTCTTGCTCCCACCTACTTTTACAACGTTCTGTCTTTCTCTAACCTGGGGACTCCTCCAGTTGAATTTCTTTTTTTTTTTTTAAGATTTTATTTATTTATTTGACAAACAGAGATCACAAGTAGGCAGAAACGCAGCCAGAGAGAGAGGAAGGGAAGCAGGCTGCCTGTGGAGCAGATAGCCTGATGCAGAGCGCCTGATGCAGAGCTTGATCCTAGGACTCTGGGATCATGACCTGAGCCGAAGGCAGAGGCTTTAACCCACTGAGCCACCCAGGCGCCCCTCCAGTTGAATTTCTTTCCTCACCCCTTCAAGGGCTTTCCTTACATAGCTTCTTCCCTTGTCTTCACCTACCTCTCACTTCTGGTCTATGTTTGGGCAACTCAAGTCTTACTCCCTCCAGAAAGCATGTCCTGAAACACTGCACTTTTCCATGGCCACCTTCTCCTTTTTCAGACCAGCCCACAAAGTGATTTCTGTTGTTGCTGTTTTGTTTGGATTAGCTCCCAAGTTGAAGAATCAGAAATTTTCAAATAAAACTCTGAATTCCCAGTTTCTCTTTAAAAGTATGAAGATGTGGTGACAGTGAGTCTGCATCCCCCCTGGCAAGAATGGGCTGTAGTTCATGGTAACAGCTGGCCCTTTGGCTAAGGCACGGACTCCAAGTTTTATCCTTACAGCTGCTCACCATACCCATATACACATGTGCCTGGCTCGTCTAAATATTTGAGTTAAGTATTTGAGTATTTACAACACCAAGTCTAAACCATGGCTGGACGCTTGGTGTGTGCTACTTGGTGGTTATTTAGCTTTATGTTTATCACATCTTCCAGAAACTTCCAGATGGACATTTCCACACCTTAGGCCCATTCGGGATCCCCCACAAAGTCTACCACAGCAACCTAAACATAGGAGTATAGTTAGTGTAAGGAAATTGAGGATGATGAGGATGAATACTGGTCTGTCTTCTCTTAAATAACCCATCACCCAGTAAAACCAGTTACTCCATTCCAAAATTATACACCAAGGAAAAAAAGTTCCATATAAGTAAATAAAACCACCTAAGAACACACTGGGGGTGAAGAGGGAAAGGCAGTCCTAGGAAGGTTGATTTCGGTGAAACCAGTTCTGGTCTTGTAGCTAGAGCAAGATGCTGAAATGTATGTGTTTAAGGTTTCTTGCTAGAAGGTTCTGTGGTCTCTATTTTCTCCCTCATGACAGACAGCCGAGCCCCAAAGGCAGGAAGGAAAAGAGGAGGAATGATGGATACTGGTAATCTACACTGAGTTGGAGACATGTAGGTGTAGAACTGGCTTTCAAGAATACTCCTATTATCCACTGTGTGGACTCATCTGGCATTATGACCCAAAGTCATAGGGCCAGAGGTCAGATCTTGATATAAGGACATATAGATTATGGAGGAGAGACAAGGTTTGAAATGTATGGAGGCAGAAGCTAGTCTGTGGAAAATTCTTTCAATCATCGCACTTATAAAATTGTCAGTGGAAGATTCAGTTATCACTAATATCCGCTATGGTAGCAAGCATCCAGGATAGGCCCCAGTGATCGCTGCCTCACATTATTCATACACTGCTGAAACAAACTCAAAAAAGCCTTACAGTGGAATGAGAACTGTTAAAAAGAATAAGGTAGGCCTCTAACCCCTGATGACCACTAAAACATATTCAAGATACACTGCACAGTGGGGAAAAAAGCAAACTGCAAAACAATATGGATAGTATGGATAGTTTAGCTTGCTCATATCTTAAAAATACTGTATTTCTTTCATCTAAAACATGTAACCTTTCAACTTTTAACATCTCTGATTAATGAATGGCCCATCAGAGTTTAATTGGCTGGAGGTGTTGTTTGTTTTTGTTTTTGTTTGGTCTTAGAGTTATATAAAATAAGATGTGTCTTACTGCTTTAGATTTGATGAAATATGATGAACTATAAATAGTATGTCAATCAGAACCAAACTGCAGATCCCAAAGCCGTGGGCTGAAAAACCCTTCAGCTGTTTGGCTAGCCTTCTGCTAAACTGAAAAACCCTAGGTGTTGTGGCACAGACAGAAACTGGTTATCAGGAACCTGTTTGTTAGGCCTGGTTGACATGGCAATCACAGAGTATTGTCCTGTAGGGCAGGGACTGGGGCTAGGATTCTAATGTTGTGTCCTCTCACTTTGAAAGGAGGTAAAAGCCCACGTGTGAGGACACCCCAGACTGCTCTGAGTGGTACTGGCTGAGGCTCCCACACGGAGCTGGTATCTGGCAGAACAAGCCTTGGGAGGAAATAAAAGGTGCCTGGAGTCCCATCTGCTTTACCGTCAAATGTATGCTTTCTTAGTGATAGAACTGTATCCTTTATCCAAGTTGGGTACGAGTTGTCACACAAGCAAGTTTTTTTGAGCCACTAACCCAGCAGGGATCTTAGGCTCCTACTGGATCAGAGTAGTAGATTTAGGCGTATTTGCATACAAAAACGTTAGAAAGAATATATGCTAAATTAGTGAGAGATCATTTTGCAGGAATGAAATCAATGGAGAGTTAAATGTTCTATGGTTGCGTATTAAAAAATTTAAAAAACACTTATATGGGGGCGCCTGGGTGGCTCAGTGGGTTAAAGCCTCTGCCTTCGGCTCAGGTCACGATCCCAGGGTCCTGGGATCGAGCCCCACATCGGGCTCTCTGCTCAGCCGGAAGCCTGCTTCCTCCTTTCTCTCTCTCACTGCCTACTGGTGATCTCTGCCTGTCAAATAAATAAACAAAATCTTAAAAACAAAAAAAACAAACAAACAAACAAAAAAAAACACTTATATGTATTACCTTTATAAGCAGAGGAAAAAAAGGTAAACACATTCAAATTGTAAAGTACAGAACAATGTTAATAATGAAGGAGGCAGGCGACCACTGGTTTTTTCCCTCTTCCTACTCCAACACCCACGAACCTTGTAATGAGCATGAATTATTTTTTCAATACAAAAATTTGTTTTAAGAAATAAAAGAAATTCCCCCAAGCCCAATTTTGCCTCTTCAAATAAAAAATAAAGGCACAAATCCTTCAACATTGCATGGGAAAAGTAGTTTATCTCTAAATGAAAATTATACATGGTTCAGGTGATTTATTCATGAACCAAATTCTACAGGGGCCTACTGTCTGGTAGACACTGTTCCCGCGGCTTTCTTGCTTATCGCCTCATTTGATTAAAAAGCTTTTTAAATCAAAGACAGTTACAAGAAACCCGTAAATTTCTAAAAACGTGTTCTCCCCAAAACGAAGACACCCGACGTCGTAACGCCTCCCCTCTCACGTGACCCTACGACCCAGGGAAGCCATCTTAAGCATCGCCTCATAGAGGAAACTACAACTCCCAGAATCCTCTCGCATTGCGTCGTGCTGGCACTTTTACTGGCCGGGTCTTAGAGCTGAGCCCGTAGCCAGGCGCCATCTTTGACGCTGGCAGTCTTGGATTTCTGCTGGTGCTGCTGCTGTGAGGACGGCGGGCGGCAGCGGCTAAGAAAGAAGAAAGACGTGGCAGCAAGCGGGAGTCGGGGACACTGTCGGCGGTTCGGTAAAGTTTCTGTTCTCTGGTAACTAGACCCGTTTTTTGATTCCCGGTGGCTCGGGGCAAGGGAGGTGGGGGAGAGGGCGAGGGGAGTGGCCGCGGCCTCCCCTCGCCCCTGGGTTGCGGCCTAGCCCGGGAAGTCTGAGCGGGTCCTTAGGCCCAGCGGTAACGACCCCCCCCCCCACCTCCCGCCCGCCGCCCTCGCCGGAGCGAGCTGGGAGCCCGGGGCTCCCGCTCCCAGTTCCATCCACCCCACCCCCACCCCCTGCACCCCACCCCCACGGCGCCTGCTCCTTTCCCAACAACCTTCTTCCCCTCCCCCACATCCGGTGTTGGCGAAACCGTAGGAGTCGGGAGCAGCCCCGGAAAGCCGACTTGTTCCCCGTCTCCCGGAGAGAGAACTGACACTAGATTGCTTTCTTCGCGACACTTTCCCTAGTTTAGCGGACCCCCACTGCCTAAATCAAACTGAGTGCCAGGAGCTGAATTTACCTACTCTCATTCCTCTCCAGGGTCCCACTACTTGGGAGATACTCTCAAACTCCACATACTGAAAGCCACCGACCTAAATCCGGTATCCTACACCCCTTCCCTACCTTAATTAACTCCCACCCCAGCCCTCCGCATCGGAGTCAAGAACAACAGGGACACTTCCGTTCTCCTTGTAGGATTGATGAAATCGTAATGAAGAACACCCCCTAAAGTCCCATAATCGGTGCGGATTCCTATGGGGAAGGCCCATGTTGTTGACATCTTGCAGGCCTTGGTTCTGGACCTTGAGAAGGAGGCTGTGGAACTAGTGATAGCGATGCTTTTTAGGGTAAATGTATGTAGGTATTGGGGGAAGGGGAGGGATCAACCGAAAAGGAATGAAAGTGATTTAAAGCTCACATTTCAGTTTTTGCTGTTCATATAGAGTTCAACTCATGAGTTACTTATTTACAGGCAGTAAAGCTTCTCCAGTCTAAAAATGTCTGAAAGCTAAATTTGGATTAACTCTTGATACAAACAGTAAATTGAAAACGCAGCTTGTGACCCAAATTTTTATTCTCAAAACACTTTTTTTTAGCCATCTACATTTTTAAAAATTGTGTTATTTTTCTTTAGAGCTGAAAGGGCTCAACTAGCATTTGCTGTTAATGACCAGTATGTGGAGTCTGCTTTATATTCCCAGAATTGACTTTTTGGGTTGTATTGTCAAATCACAGTCCTAAATGATGAATGTTGAATGATGCACTATGTTTTTGTTTAAGTGAAATTTCCTGAAAATAATTTCAGAATTAAGGGAAATTGATGTCGCTACCATGACGCATCATTAAAATATATATTTTTAAAGCTGAAGGCATTTCAAGGAGATGTAGTTCTTGATGAAGCAGAAAGAACATGGGCCTGGGATTTGGAAGACCTGGCTTCTAGCTGCTACTAACTCTGACTCTGGGAAGGTGCACCTCAAGTTCTTGTTTTCTATAACATGAAGAGATTGGACTATTTGAAATTAGATTCAGAACTCAGAAGTTGGAAGGGATCATAAAGCCCTCTAAGAAAAGAGTTTGGGAATGTTCTCCATTGCTGTCACTTTTCCTCCAAAAATAACCTGGCTTGGAAGTCATTGTTCCAAAGGGAATTTGATTCCCCATAGAAATTGGAGACAAGGTAATGCAATTAGAGAGGAACAGCTGTATTTCTACTTGAGTAATAAACCCACTAACAGATTCTGGTACGAATTTTGGAGACACAAAGAGAATGAGTGTATGTACCTTAAGTGTACCAGTTTCCTCACTCTCTTCTGGAAGACGGTGCAGCACTTTTAGTGGTGCTGGGATTCTGGGATGTGTTCCTATTAATTCTAATACAGATGAAGAAGATGTGGTAGAGGGAAAGATGGTGGCAGAAGGAATGGATAAAGAGGCAAAATTGCCTGCTAAAAAGAAAAGAAAGAAGGGCTTACGGATTAAGGGGAAAAGGCGAAGAAAAAAACTGATCCTTGCGAAAAAGTTCAGTAAAGATTTGGGATCTGGGAGACCTGTTGCAGATGCCCCTGCTTTATTAACTTCCAGTGCCCATGAGCAGGATGAAGAAAGTCTTTTTGAGAGCAATATAGAAAAACAGATCTATCTACCTAGTACCAGAGCTAAGACCTCCATTGTATGGCACTTCTTTCATGTCGACCCCCAGTATACCTGGAGGGCTATTTGTAACCTCTGTGAAAAAAGTGTTAGCAGGGGTAAACCAGGCAGCCATCTGGGGACATCTACGCTACAACGACATCTGCAGGCAAGGCATTCACCTCACTGGACGAGGGCCAACAAATATGGAGTCACTAGTGGGGAAGAGGATTTTACTTTGGATGTGCCTTTATCTCCCTCTTCTGCTGGAAGCAATGGGAGCTTCGAATATATGTCTACTGATCCATTAGATGAAAACAGAATGGGTAAGAAACGTGATAAATCCGTGTCTGATGCCCTGAGGGCAGAAAGAGGGAGATTTCTCATCAAAAGTAACATTGTCAAGCATGCCTTAATTCCTGGAACAAGAGCCAAGACATCTGCAGTTTGGAATTTTTTTTATACTGATCCTCAGCACATCTCAAGAGCTGTGTGTAATATATGTAAAAGAAGTGTGAGCCGGGGTAGGCCAGGTTCTCACTTAGGAACTTCAACACTTCAACGTCACCTGCAGGCCACACATCCCATCCATTGGGCTGTTGCCAACAAAGACAGTGGTGCGGTTGGAAATGGATTAGATGAGGGAGAGACTGAGAGAAATGATCTCTTAAGGGATCCCCTGCATGGAGAGAAGTCTACAGGCAGCCACGATTTAACAGCTGAGGACCTTAGTGACTCAGATTCAGATGAACCTCCTGTGTTAGAGGTTGAAAATAGTAGAAGATCTGAGAGTCCTATTCCTGTTGCAGAGCAAGATACTCTGACACATGCACAGGAGAGAGAAACAACATACTCTGAAAATTCAGTCTCAAGTCAAATAAGTCAGGCAATTATTCAGATGATCGTGGAGGATATGCATCCTTACAACTACTTCTCAACCCCAGCCTTTCAGAGGTTCATGCAGATTGTGGCCCCTGACTATAGGTTACCATCTGAGACTTACTTTTTCACAAAGGCTGTACCTCAATTATACGATTGGGTCAGAGAAAAAATTTTCTTAACTTTGGAAAATGTTCAAAGCCAAAAGATCCACCTGACTGTGGACATATGGACCCATGACCCATCCACTGACTATTTCATCGTGACTGTGCACTGGGTCTCTTTGGAAACTGCACCTTCCAGTAATGGCAGGATCCCTAATTTCAGAAAGTGGGCAGTACTTTGTGTAACAGGGTTGGCCAAAGACTGCTTGATAACCAACATTTTACAAGAACTAAATGACCAGATTGGTTTGTGGCTTTCTCCTAATTTCCTCATTCCTAGCTTTATTGTTTCTGATAATTCCTCTAACGTGGTACATGCAATCAAAGATGGAGGTTTTACCCATGTGCCATGCTTCCTGCATTGTTTAAATATAGTCATTCAGGACTTTTTTTGTGAGCACAAAAGCATTGAGAATATGTTAGTAGCTGCTAGGAAAACCTGTCATCATTTTAGTCATTCAGTCAAGGCCCGTCAGATTCTGCAGGAGTTTCAAAATGATCACCAGCTTCCTTGGAAGAATTTGAAGCAGGATGAAACTGGCCATTGGATTTCTACCTTTTATATGTTAAAATGGCTCTTGGAGCATTGCTACTCAGTTCACCATAGTCTGGGTAGAGCTAGTGGGGTTGTGCTCACCTCACTTCAGTGGACTTTAATGACTTATGTTTGTGATATCCTTAAGCCATTTGAGGAAGCCACCCAGAAAGTGAGTGTCAAGACCACAGGATTGAACCAGGTGCTCCCCCTAATCCATCATCTGCTCCTTTCTCTGCAGAAACTCAGAGAAGATTTTCAAATAAGAGGTATTACCCAGGCACTCAATCTGGTGGACAGTTTATCTCTGAAACTTGAAACTGATACCCTACTGAGTGCCATGCTTAAATCCAAGCCCTGTATCTTGGCTGCTTTGTTAGACCCTTGCTTTAAAAACAGTTTGGAAGACTTTTTCCCTCAAGGTGCTGATTTAGAAACTTATAAGCAGATCCTTGCAGAAGAAGTTTGCAATTACATGGAATCTTCAGAGGTGTGCCATATTGCAACGTCAGATGCTTCTGGTCCCCCAGCCATTGTAGGAGCTGATTCGTTTACCTCATCTATAAGAGAAGGCACCTCCAGTTCAGGGTCTTTTGATAGCTCAGCTGTAGATAATGTTGCCATTGGAAGCAAAAGCTTCATGTTTCCTTCCGCCATAGCAGTAGTAGATGAATACTTCAAAGAGAAGTATTCAGATATCTCAGGAGGTGGTGACCCTTTGATTTATTGGCAGAGGAAGGTGAGCATATGGCCAGCTTTGACCCAAGTTGCCATTCAATATCTAAGCTGCCCCATGTGTAGTTGGCAGTCCGAATGTATCTTTACTGCAAATAGCCAGTTTCATCCAAAACAGATCATGAGCCTGGACTTTGACAATATAGAACAGCTGATGTTTTTGAAAATGAACTTGAAAAATGTTAACTATGATTATTCTACATTGGTTCTGAGCTGGGATCCTGGGAATGAAGTTATTCAAAGCAATGAAAAAGAAATATTACCTTAATTTCTTTTTCCTTTTTCCATTTGAAATGGGCAACTTGTTCCTATGTTACTGTATCTGAATCGCTATAGTTGTTATATATAGTTATACTAATTATTCTTTATACACAAATCTGGGGAAACCTGAAAACACAAAATGTGCTGAAAATTCCTCAGTGGTAATAGTAATGCTGGCAAAGTGAAGATTAAAAATTCCACAGTAGTAACTCAATGTAGCTGTCTTTTGAAATTTTGTTTATACCAATTAAGAGAGAAAAGATATTTTTTGACCTAAAAAATATAGTGCAGCATTGAAAGGCTTTAGGCTATTTCTGGCTGGTAGATTAAACTTGTAATTGGTTTTAAGTAAAAATTTCTCCCATCATGAGAAGTTTGATTGCTCTGAAACCAATGAAATTGAGGGAAAAAAGTATCCTAAGCTGTTTATTCCTCCCCCTTGCTCCCATTTTTCTGTTTCTTTAAAATCCCTGATCCATACTTACAGCTTGGCAAAAACAAAGTGAAATTTGGAAATTTCTGATTGCCTCCTCATACTGGTCAGCTTTATCATTTCAACTTACTGAGTGTGATAGAGTTACCCTTTATATTTAGGATTGGATCTGTGCAAAAGGAAAACATTAGAAAACAATCAAAAAAACTTACTTTTAGTTTTTGAATTGCCTTTTTTAACCTTTAGAAAATAGTGTAAAAACAACAAAAGATTGTATGGGAACTTTTTACAAATGTATGGGCAAATGACATTAAAAAGTTTACAAGAATTGAAATTGGAGTAAAAGCCCCAGGAGCTACTTTTGACAAATACTGTGTCCATTTCCCAAAGAATGTTTCTCTAATTTTAAGTGATCTTAAATGTCTTTAAATATATATGCTGAATGATCCATAATGCTGTATTCTTAACTGTGAGATTGTTTTTTGGCTTTTAATCTTAGCTAAACATAAGCACTCAATATTTTCAGATTTTAGGAATCATTACCTCACTGGTAAAATGAGAGAATTGATCTCCGTGATCTTTAAAGTCCCTTTCCACTCTTAAAGTATGTTTCTGTGGTTGAGTGGGAGGCCAGAAAATGATGACTTTTAGTAAAAGTCTATTACAAGTTTCAGACTGAATAACTAATGTGAGATCCCAATTTTTCCTTTTTTTCATTT
Source organism: Lontra canadensis (assembly GCF_010015895.1). Classification (NCBI taxonomy): domain Eukaryota; kingdom Metazoa; phylum Chordata; class Mammalia; order Carnivora; family Mustelidae; genus Lontra; species Lontra canadensis. The sequence goes on from NW_022631057.1 coordinate 10,207,015, forward strand.
TAGATTTGGGGATATTCCCTGCCCAAAAATTTCCTGGAAAATTGACTAGTATTAAGTGTGAGTAAAAGGTGTCCACTTTTTTTTAAGTTTCGATTTTAGTTTTGTCTTGGATAGTATTTGGCAAGATTTAGCCTAGAAATTATGTAGTATTTATTACATGAGAATCAAAATTGCTTTGTTACGGGGCTGGTTTCAAAATTTAGAACTCATTTCTATGTATCAAAATCGTTTTTTGTTTTTGTTTTTTGGGTTTTTTGTTTTTTTTTGTTTTTTGGTTTTTTTTAATTCTTAAATGGTAAATGTACCATTGTGAAATGAAATTTCAACTCCAAAAGTTTACCCTTTTACTAACTGGAGTAATTGAATAATTACAAAGTCTTTAGTTGAGCCATCACTTGTGGGGAAAAGAAAAAAAAAAAGAAACTAGGCTGCATAAGCAAGCCTTCGCAGGGCCAATATTGAATGTCATGCCAGTGACACTGGAAGAAAAAGTCTTCCCTTAGATAGAAGCTTTCTGTATTTTGACAGCGCCAGTTCAGGATGGCTATAATGCTGCTCTGCCTTCTACAGCTTGCTGCACCACTCTGTAGTTACTCGATAACTATACGTTTCTATCTTTTTTGGTTAAACACTCCCTGAAGATGATAAATATGATAATGATGTACGTACATCCGTATTATACACATTGATTCATGTGTAAGGCTTTCCCTTCATGTTTATTCTGTGGGTTGGGCAAAATTTAGTGTAACATACCAATACACGTCATGATACTTTGGTATAAGAGTAAGTTCACTATTTTTATAATGAACCCAAATCTGAAGGCTTTTGTAGTGTGTTTTAAAAGGGAAAACTTACCCAGATGTTTTATTTCTACACATTTGTGTATATGTGTGTGTGTGTGTATAAGCCAGTTAGTATATATGTATATGTATATTATATACATAAAACACTTTATATTTTTTCATACAAGTATGCTTTTATTATACAGATAATAAAGATGGGGGAAGGTTTCTGTTTTTTTCTTAATAGGTGAAGAAATCTTGAAGACCAGAAATTGGATCTTATTGAATTTTGGTGTTCTTTTTCTTTTTTCTTTTTCTTCTTTCTTTTTAAATTCTATTGTTCGGCTATGGAAGATGGATTTTTTTTTTTTTTTCCCAATAATCCTTTGACTCTGAAGTTCATCTTTAAATGAACTCTGTTTTTGTTGGTTTTTATTTTTGTTTTTGTTTTTGAGGAGATAACTAAGCCTAGCTGTCTCCAGTCTGACAAAGGTTATTCGAATGGACTTAATCTCCCAGTAGTTGGGAGATGTTTTAAAAACACACGTCCTGTGTTTGAATTGTGGCTGAGAGGTTTCCTTGGCAATGTGAGGAGGAAAATTCTTTCTGCCCCATTATTATTAATTCATGGATTGAGTGTTGGTTCGACCTACAGGCGTAATAGATTGGAACTCAGTGAAGACACAGAGGTTCCTGTTGAGAGCAACCAGCTAATGTAAGTGTGGGAATGGGCTTTTTCTCATTAAAGGAGTGAATATTTTTGTAACTTTAAGGCATAATTTTCCTGAATCAAGGAAAGAAATCATTGTCAGGCTCTTTTTTTCTTGTAATTACTTACAAGCTTTTGGTTTAGGGATGGAAACATTTCCTTCCCCTCCCCCTTTTTTTGATAGTACATGCACAAAAAAGGGAAAAGCAGTATACTAAGGTGGAATCTCCCTGTGATTGCATTTCTTCCTAGGAAAGCACTGTCAGTGTCATGACATAGTTCCATATCCGTGCACAGAGTTGTGCCTCATTTGTTGTTTTTAATGACAAGATGTTACTGCTTTGTATGGAAGTGCTATAGTTTAATGTATTTCTCATTGATAGACATTTGGGGTTTTGCCATTAAAAATAAAAATAGCACATATCCAGTAACAGCCCTCTGTGAGCTATTTCCCTAGAACCAGTTCTCAGATGTAAATTTGTAGAATTACAATTCTGTAAAGAGGTGTACCAGTTTACTAATTGATGATGTCTTTTTTGATTTGTAAAAGTCCTCGATACATCCTTTTTAGTAAAAATATTAATATTTGGTCATGTTGCTAATCCTTTGCTATATAACTGTTTTTCATTTTATGTCAAAATCTATCATTTTTATTATGATTCTTAACTATGGTTTCATGCAAGGAAAAGTTTTTTTTCAATCTGAGCTTATTAAAAAAAACCTATATAATGTTTTTTGCAGTACTTGGATGGTTATATTTTTTATGTTAAAAATGCAGTCTAGCGTGATCCAGCATTCACGCTACTATCCAAAGAACACACAAATACTAATTCAAAGGGTTACGGGCACCCGATGTTCATTCCAGTATTATCTACAATAGCCAAATTATGGAAGCAGCCCAAGTGTCCCATCAATTGATGAATGGATTAAAGAAGATGTGGGTTATATATATACACACACACACACACACACACAAACAGTATACAATTACCTGTAAGAAAGAATTAAATCTTGCCATTTGCAATGACATGGATGGAGCTAGAGTGTAATGCTAAGCAAAGAGTCAGAGAAAGATACCATATTATTTCACTCATAACGTGGAATTTAAGAAGCAGAACAAGCAAAGGGGATAACGAGAGGGAGAGAGAGAAGCAAACCAAGAAACAGACTCAACTATAGAGAACAAGCTGATGGTTACCAGAGGGGAGGTGGGTGGGATGATGAATGAAATAGGTGATGGGGATTAAGGAGTGTGGGAGTGCACTTGTGTTGATCACTAGGTGTGGTATGGAAGTGTGGAATCACTCTTGTACACCTGAAACTTAATACTAAACTGTTTGTTAACTAACTGGAATTTAAATAAAAACTTTAAAATGTAATCTAGGTATTGTAGTTATATGGCATTGCCGCTCCTTCCCATGAGTATGGTCAATAAAGGTGTCAAATACTGCTTTCCTTTTTGCTGAGCACAGTTATTCAGAATCTTTTTTTTTTTTTTTTTGAGAAAGACCGAGAGATTGAGAGAGAGAACATGAGTGGGGTGGAGGGGAGGGAGAAGCAGACTCTCCGCTGAGCAAGAAGCCCAGTGCAGGACTTGATTCTAGAACCCTGGGATCATGACCTGAGACGAAGGCAGACGCTTAACCAGCTGAGCCACCTTATACACCCCCAGAATCTTAGTATAGTGCTTTGGTTAGTGAGCTAAAAAGCCTCTTTGCCATCTTTGCTTTTATTCCCTTGGAACCTCTTTGTATGAAGTAGAAATTTTTTTTTTTTTCAAATGGGAGGCCAGTTTTTTTGTTGTTAATTTCAAATGCTACTTTTTCCACAAATCACATTTGTGGGCTTGCTCAAATTCTGTGGCTCTTACACTCATTTGAAAATACTACACTTAAATGATATATTTCACATCCCTTATAATATCAAGGAGAGTGAGGTCCTTCTAAAATTTTTTTTTTTTTTTTAAGATTTTGTTTATTTATTTGACAGATCACAAATAGGCAGAAAGGCAAGTGGAGGGCCAGGAGAGGGGGGGGGGAAGCAGGCTCCCCGCTGAGCAGAGAGCCCGATGTGGGGCTGGATCCCAGGACCCTGAGACTATGACCTGAGCTGAAGGCAGAGGCTTAACACACTGAGCCATCCAGGTGCCCCACTTCTAAAATTTTTCCTTATCTTTCTTGGTTATTCAAGATGATTTTACAGTCCATCAGGTTCCAATAATAAACTGTTATCACCTGATGTGATTATTTGGAGAAGTAAACTGCTTTAAGCCTCTACTCCATTCTTTCTTCATTATCCAGATCTTCAGTGCCTTAGTAGTGTCATAGTTTTTCAGGGTTTTTTAGTGTAGGTTTTGTATACTTCATTTTCTTCCTATATATTTTATAGCTTTATTGTGAATGGGACTTTGTTACCAAGCTAGCACATAGGAAATTTACCAATTTTTAAAAATACCTTATTTTATTTTATTTTATTTTTTTTAAGATTTTATTTATTTACTTGACAGACAGAGATCACAGGTAGGCAGAGAGGCAGGCAGAGAGAGAAGGAAGCAGGCTCCCCACGGAGCAGAGAGCCCGATGCGGAGCTCAATCCCAGGACCCCGGGACCATGACCTGAGCCGAAGGCAGAGGTTTTAACCCACGGAGCCACCCAGGTGCCCCCAAAATACCTTATTTTAATTATGTTTTAGTTGATTGCTGGATTTGCTAGTTTGCAAGCATATAATCTGCAGGTACTAAATTTTTTTTTTTGCCGCCGCCTTTCTAGTCTTTATACATTTCCTTAACTCATGTACTAGACTCTGAATGTTGGATAATGGAGACAACAAGGGCTCCTTTTTCGTCCAGAGTGAGGTCACTTCCATTGTTTGCCATATTGCCTGTGCTCATGTTTTCTGATGACTGAGTGCATGTATGCCAAGGAGGTCACTTGTAATTTACTGAGTTTTTATCAGAACTGTATGCTGCATTTTTACCTTTTTTAAATACTATTTTTAAATCCTTTTTTAAAACCATGTCTTCTTGGCTCCATAGCTCAGGGGTGAGAGCACTGGTCTTGTAAAACCATGTTTTCTTTTTTGGAACTTTAAGATATCTGGGGAATCTGGGTTGCTCAGTTGGTTAACATCTGCCTTCGACTTAGGTCATGATCTTGAGGTCCTGGGATGGAGCCCCATGTCACGTTCAATGTGGAGTCTGTTTCTCCCTCTCCCTATACCCCTCCCCCTGCTTATGCTTGCTGTCTCTGTCTCTATCACATAAATAAAATCTTAAAAAAAAAAAAAAAGAAATTTTAAGATACCAGACTTTTTCTTTTTATCCCCCTTTACTCATTACATTTATGAATAATGAATTTTTTTTAATGTTAAATCACTCTTACTCCTGGAATAAATGTTTTTTATTATGTGATCTAGTTTTTTTTAATATAGTGTGGTTTGATTTGCTTTATTTCAGATTTATCAGCTGTGTCCCAAATAAGATATCCAAAGCAGTTGTTTTAAAACTTTTTAAAAAACAGTGAAATAGTAGAAGTGAAGTTCTTTTTCTCAACCTAGAATACTCCCTTAAGTAATTTTTTCAATATGTGGAGTATATAGATGATACACTTTCTGAGATTTTATGTCTAAAACTTTTTCCAAATCCTGAGATACTGAAATGTAATTTGAAAGGCCAAATCTAAGGGCATAATCTTCCCTTTAAATTCTGGTATGTAGCATTTTGTCTTTTGGCATGTAGAGAGTCAGGTGATGTTAGATGTCAAATCCGATTTTCTGTTATTAGTCTACTTTTTCTTAGAAATCTGTATGATTCTATCTTTATGCATTAGAATTCAAAATTCTCAGCATACCTCTGGTATAGTTAAGATGTCTTTATGATTTTTTTTTTTTTAAAGCGATGTGTACACCCAACATGGGACTTGAACTGACAACCCTGAAATCACGAGTTGCATGTTCCACTGACAAGCCAGCCAGGCACCCCAGTAGAGACGTCTTTCAAGAAATTTCCTGCCTGGCATTTAATGAACTCCTTTTGTTTTTGTTTTTTTGTTTTGTTTTGTTTTTTAAGATTTTATTTATTTGTCTGAGACAACAGGCAGAGGGAGAAAGAGGCTCCCTGCTGATCAAGGAGCCGGATGCAGGACTCAGTCCCAGGACTCTGAGATCATGACCCAAGTCCAAGGCAGGTGCTTAACCCACTGAGCCACCCAAGCGTCCCTGATGAACCCCCTTTTAATTTAATGACTAAAGTTTATTCAGTTTAGGGAAGTTCTGTTATTTTATTATTAGCTCTATTAATTTCATTCCTTTTAGAATTTCCATTGTATAAAAATTAAGTCTTCTGGAATAATTTCCATCTTCTATACCTTTTCTCTTGTGTTGATATCTTTCAGCATTCTGAGAGATACCCTGACAGTATCTTAAAATTCAGTTTTAGTGTTTTCCATCAGTTTATTGTGCTCTTACTTGTATTGAAATCTCTCTTGGGCGGCTTAGTCATTTAAGCGACTGACTCTTGATTTCAGCTTGGGTCATGATCTCAGAATCCTGGGATCCAGCCTTGCTTTGGGCTTACTGCCCAGCAGGGCGTCTGCTTTTCTCTCTCCCCATCTTCCTCTGCCCCTCCCACTGCACACACACCATGCTCTATCTCTCAAGTAATTTAAAAAAAAAAAAAAATCTCTTGGGGGAAGCAAGAAATTTGAGTTTTCCTATTTTTTGAACTTTCTTTTGTTTCCACTCTTTTTCGTAATGATATATTCCTTTGTATCACCCAGTGTGGTACCCAATATCGGGCTTGATCTCACAACCCTGAGATCCTGACCTGAACTGAAATCGAGTCATAGGCTTAACCAGCTGAACCACTCAGGATCCCCTCAAGCTGTATTCTTTAAAGCTTACTGAGAACATGACAGTTTTAAAGGAATTTCTCCTTTTTCCTACATTAATTTATGGGTAGGATTGGAGAGGGCCAGTCACTCATCTTGGCTTCCCTACTTTTGCTATTGAAAAGTATTCATATTTTCTTGGCATCATGAATACTTTTTTTAACTTTTAAAGCTTAAGAAATTTATCAGAATGGGGGCACCTGGCTCAGTCAGTTAAGCAGCTAGCTGCCGTTGGCTCAGACTGTGATCTTGGGGTCCTGGGATCAAGCTCTGCATTGGGCTCCCTGCTCAGCTTGGAGCCCGCTTCTCCCTCTTCTCCTCCCTCTCTCTCTCTCTCAAATAAAGTCCTTTAAAAAACATTTATCAGTATGCATCTAGCTTTTGAGTCTTTGCAAACTTAAGGTAGTAGTGATTACTGTCAACTTTTTTTTTTTCCCCTGGGGAAAGGTTTTTAGGCCATTTTCTTGAATAGCAGTTACATTCTCTCCCCCACCCCAAAAGAAAGATAACAGAAGTTCAGTGTTTAAAACAGATACATGAAGTAACTTATGTTGAAACATTAGTAAGGCCGTGTCCATCTGCTTAGCATTCAGTCTTCATGCTCTAATTCTGAGGGATTTTTGCAGAGCCTATTTTTTTTTAAGGCAAAACAACAACAAACCCTAATATGCAATTCATACTGTTTTATTACTGTTTCATAAGTAACATTTTGATTAGTAGGTTGGGGGTTTCTGAAACAGCAATGGTTTGATATTCTTTGGGATATTGTTTTCAAGATTGAAATTGATCAGGCCACCTGAGTGGCTCAGTTGGTTATGCAACTGCCTTTGGCCCAGTCTTGATCCCGGGGTGCTGGGATCAAGCCCTACATGGGGCTCTCTGCTAGCAGGGGGCCTGCTTCTCCCTCTCCCTCTGCTGCTCCTGCTTGCTCTCTGTCAAATAAATAAATAAATAAAAGAAATTGATCCTTATCCTTTTTTTTTTCTAAAATATTTTTCTATTGTAAAACTTTTTCATTCTCCTCTCAATAATACCTTTACTTTTTGTGTATGTGTCACTGTAATTATTTGAATATCCTTTAGAGACTTGAGGCAGTTTTTATGTTTGGGGGGGCATTTTGGGTCCTTTTTTTTTTTTTTTGAGGCAGTTTATTTAATTACCTTTTGGTGTACCCTCCATTACAGAACACATTCCTTGTGTTTGGGGTCAGAGAAATCCTATTAGTGGATCAGTGGGGTGCTATTAAAGGTCCAGTCCTTGTCCCATTCTGTAGTGGATCAGTGACTGGCAAGCCAGTTAAGGCAGACTTAAATTCTTTATTATATATATGTTGCCTTGTATTAGAAAATCAAATGCTTAGATAAGCATAAAACAATAAATAGCCACCTACAATCCTACCAACCACTCAACTAGTAACTGATGCTAACATTTTGGTCTTATTCTTCCAAACCCTCTTGCTTCATTTTTACGAGCATTTAGTGGTGCCAGTGGTCAGGATTTTGGCTATTCTAAAAGGAATTTGCAATTCCCTAATGACAGGATGTTGAGTGTCTTTTCATATGTTCATTTACCATCTGTGTGTCCTCTTCGATGAGGTGTCTATATATATTTTCTGCCTGTTCTTTAATTGAGTTGTTTTCTTGTTGAGTTTTAAGTGTTCTTTGTATATTTTGGATACCAGTCCTTTATGAGTTACGTATTTTGCAAAGATTTTCTCCCAGTCTGTGACTTGTCTTTTAATTCTCTTAATAATGCTTCCACAGAAACCTTACCAGAAGCTCCTTTAGTGTCAGATTTTCTGGTAATAGTTTCTTCTAGTCTTTTTCTGTTGAGTGCCTCAAAAGTCTTCTAGCCTCTACTGGTGACCTGATTTCAAAGCTGCTTCCACATTTTTAGATTTTTTTTTCAGCCACACCTCATTTCCTGGTACCAAAATTTGTAATACGCTGCATATTATCACATCGCTTGGGTGTACCATAATTTTTTTAAAACAGACCCCAGTTTCTGAACATTTAGATGTCTAGATGTGCTTTCATTATTAGAAGCGAAGTGGTAAATGTACTTTTTGTGTATTACTACCTTGCATATTGGTTGAGTATTTACCTCAAAATAAGTTCTAGAAATGAAATTGTAAGTCAGAGGGTGTTGCAGATTTTAAAGGTTGTAGTATATGTTTAATGGCAGACTCTTAATTCCTAACCTAGGTTGCTGACTTCAAGGCTGGTTTTTATTGTGGCTGCCTTTTCTTGGATTCAGATTATTAATTCATGGGAGATATGATTGACTTTGGTTTAATTGATTTCAAGTTGTAGATCAGTGTTTCTGAAACCTGGTCTTCTGATGTATGAGTCTGCAGAAACCCTTTCCACATTCTGATATGTGCTCTTATCGTGTGTTTTTACTTTCGTAGAAGCTTTCTGGAACACTTCAGTGTGGGGCCTGGGTGTGGCAAGGGCTGAGGGTGGGGTCAGTTGGGTTTTTTGTAAGCACTGCCTTACTGGAAGAATCCAGTGACCACTTCTCCTTGTTGTGATTGGTGTGCAATTACATTCCTTGGCCATCTTCATTACATAGGCTAATTCTAGGGTAATTGTTTCAGTTATTCTAGTGAGGCAGTTTTTCCCACCTACTTATAATTACATACTTTTGGAATAAAAAAGCTTGTGAAAATACTGGGACTTCTGTCAGATGAAAAATATCTAGTTTATGAGGATTGTAGATTTAGCAAATACCCTTTGTAAAATAATGTTTAAGTCCCATTCATGACCTAAAATGTAGATCGTTTATGGAGTTAGGGCTTATTTAATCTTATGCTGAAGCCTTGTAAGGGCATAGGTGTCCTTAACAAAAGTTTTACATTATAAATGAGAATGTATAATGTTCACATAAGAATAAAATGTTAATCAGGGTTCATAAAGCTCTAAATAGGCAAGCATAATACAATTAAAATTTGGTTTTAACAGTGTGCTCTAAGTTGAGATGATTTAGAGGAAGAAGTTGAAAGAATTTATCTGAAATACTTTAATTCGTGTCTCCTCATTTTAGGATTGCATTTTAAAGACGATTTCTCTGATTGAGTTGTCTTTTGGAAGACTAAACCCATTTCAAGAGGACTTGGAGCTGGTCCTCGCCTTGAGGAAGCAGTGGCTTGCTTTCAGGAAGCCATTTCTGATATAAGGATCTACTCAGCATGCCTAATCAAGGAGAAGACTGCTATTTTTTTTTCTATTCTACATGTACCAAAGTAAGAATTGGCACCTTTAAAATCAGTTCTTTCTGTAATTTCTCTAATAAGATCTGTTAAGATTTTCCCAGTATACTAAGTGTTCATGTTTTGTTTTGTTCAGCCATTTATTGTCTGCTACAGTTTTCTTAGTAGAGAATAGTACTCTTAGGAGAATTCATTATTCATCTTTTTTTCCTCTTCATTTATGTTCTTCATGTTCTACAAAAGTGAGAAAGTCCACAGCATATACTCATCATTCACTGTTCTCTTACCGGTAATAATCATCTGTTCATAATTAATAATTACCTATTAATAATTACCCCTGTTCAGGGTGCATTTGATTTGAATTAGGAGTACTTTGGCCTAGCTTGTAAACTTTGGTTTTATTTACTTGTATTAAATGAATGGGTGGGTTGTACTGTACTTCTAAAAACTGTCGTGTGTTGAGTTTGACTTTTTTCTTCCGATTTCCTGCTGAATAATAAAGCCATTCTTCTAAATATGCTTTTGTAGCATTTTTGCTTTTTCTGTCAAAACTTCCTGTTTTTCTGCTTGATTCTTTTGCAGCTCCATTCAGATCTGTCCACTCTTCTGTACCTTTGTGACTAATTCTACACGTATATATATTGTTAGAAAAACTTCTGAAATATCTCTGGGCTGTGTTTAAAATGATCAGTTTTGAGCAGAGCTCTGAGCATATACAGCATTGTGTTTCAGATACTGCTGTTCTAGAAGTACATAATGAAGCATGGAATTATACTTAAAGCCTCATCCCTTTGTGATTTTCCATCAAAAGCTAGTTACACAAGTCAAGATGTATGAAATGGTTTCGAACTATAAATACATTTTTAAAGAGTACCACTTAAAATGCTCCCACTTATCTTTTTCAGCCCCGTTTCTGCTCATGTCACTTTATGTTGTGAAATCAAATGAAGGAAACTGTCAAGGAGTAGGTCATAGGAAATTATAAATTTGTTGACCTCAGATTGTTCTTGTCTTCCATCTCTGTTCTCTACCTTGCCTGTCTTTCCTTACTCCTTTTTGTTTGTCTGGATTCCAGGACACTGTTACAGTGCACACTTTACCTAGGATCTGTTTTGATACCACAATTCTTTTCTGTATTCTTTTCAGGGTGACAGCTGTCCCTTCCGTCACTGTGAAGCTGCGCTAGGAAATGAAACTGTTTGCACATTATGGCAAGAGGGGCGCTGTTTTCGACAGGTGTGCAGGTTCCGGCACATGGAGATTGACGTAAGTTTTCAGTTTGTGTTATGATAAGCAGCCTGGTGTTGTGATGGGCCAATAAAAAATATAGGGAGAAAGGGACACCTGGGTGGCTCAGTCGGTTAAGATCTGACTCTTGATTTTGGCTTAGGTCATGATCTCAGGGTTCTGAGATCAATCCCCATGTCGTGCTCTGCACTGGGCTTGGAGCCTGCTTAAGAAATGACACCTCATATATAATGTACAGATTAAATTTTTTTAAATGATGTAATGAAATTTCTGTTATAATGCTCACTTAATATCTTGATATTTTGGAGTATGAGTTGGTAACATTCTGGGAGCCAGTTCGGTAATGTATCTGAAGTGTAAAAATGATATGTGTGTCTTTGGGGAATATTTCTATTTCTCCATTTATTTTATTTTATTTTATTTTATTTTTTTAAGATTTTATTTATATGACAGAGATCACAAGTAGGCAGAGAGGCAGGCGGAGAGAGAGGGGGAAGCAGGCTCCCTGCTGAGCAGAGAGCCCGATGCAGGGCTTATTCCCAGGACCCTGGGATCATGACCTGAGCCGAAGGCAGAGGCTTTAACCCACTGAGCCACCCAGACGCCCTTCTCCATTTATTTTAAACGGTCTCAGACTTAAAGAAAACCCGCAATTACATTATAAAACATTTTTCTAAGCCACTTGGGAGTAAACTAACATTCCCTGTCACTCCCAAATATGTTCATGAATATTTCCTACAAGCAAGGACATTCTCCTGGATAACTGTAATATAGCCATCAAAATTAGGAAGTTAACACGGATAGTTTACCTTCATGTAAACCTCAGAACCTGTTCAAGTTTTGCCACTGTACCAGTTACATCCTTTATTGCAGATGGAGCATGTCCGGAATGGAGTATCGAATATAGTTGGCATTGCTCTCTCGTTCTCCTTCATTCTTAAACAGTTTCTCAGTGTTTCTTTACTTTTCATTCGCCTTGACACTTCTGGTAGTTCTAGGCCAGTTATTTTGTAGGACGTCCTTCAATTTGGGTTTCTCTGGTATTTCCTCATTACTAAGTTCAAGTTATGTACCACTGGCAGGAATATCATAATTCCTCTCAGTGCACACTATTAGGTTGCACAGACATACAATTTTCATTATCCCATTACTGGTGGTGGTAACTTGGATCACTTTTTTAAGGTGGTTTGTACCAAATTAGTTGACTGTAAAGGTTTTTTCTTTGTAACTAATATGCATTTTTGGAGAGGTACTTTGAGACCCTGCTCTCCCATTTCTTAACAAATTTTCAGTTTTTTCCCACTTATTTGTGTTTGTGAACTCATGGTTTCCTCTTTTATTCAGTGTGTTGTACTCCATTACTATCATTTTTAATCCTCAGATTGACCCACATTTGCCCAGTGAGAGCTGTTCAAGCTGATTTTGTGTCCTTCCGAGTTTTCTTCATTTCTTGAACACCTTAGTGTGTTCTGGCCTGACAAGATTTTTCAGGCTCATCCTATATTTTTCCTCCTCCTGTCCTGGAATTAGTCATTTCTCTAAGGAGCTCTGGATCCTTTTAATAAAGAATGGTACATATAGAAATAAGATTTGGGCAGCTCCTGGAGTCTCACCGCTTCCAGGCCTGCGGTGGACAGAATAAGAATGTATAAATGGATTTACGTACACATATTTCCATCATCATTTATTCTTTATGTCTGTGTGTTGAAAGTCATGAGTTCACATAGATGGCACTGCAGGTTTCAGTCTAAGCTTCTCTTTTTTCCATACTTGTAACTTTCTTCTCCAAAATTGAGAAACTTGTCCTTAAGAACACTGGTTTTATCAGTCCCCTTGTTGGGTAAGCCAGTACCATTCCCAGCCTCTTCCTTCCCCTCAGGCTCTGACATCACACACAAGGCTGCTCTCCTACAGGGACATCTTTCTCACCTTGTTTTGGTTCCAGTGACCCTGTACCAGGCCTCTCTCCTTGCTCCACCATAAGCACCTCGTCCTCACCATGCGAGGACCAATATCCTACTCTTGACTCCTCTCCACATGAATGGCCCTTTTCACACCTTTGGACGCTGCTACTCTGTGTGTGGCAGCCCTCCCACGTGAGATGCTTACTTTTCTCACCCTGCTTATGTTCCAGCTCTGTGTCAGGTCCCCACTTAGGAAGACCCTGCCTGCCTTAATGCCGCTTAGTCATTGTTGTCCATTCTAGGCTCACCCTCCATAAATACACTCTCCTCATCCTACACGGGGATTTCTTTTGCACAGAAGCCTTCCTCACCCCGCTCAGGCTCCAGCACGCTCCTATGCAGATGCCCTGCCAAGCCCTCCTTAATTCTGATGCTCTAGGCCACTTCAGCCTTGTCACATGGTGCCTTCCTCATTCAGTCAGGCTCTAACACTCTTGGTCTAGGCCATGTGCCCTTCCCTCTCCCAGCAAGAGCCTACCTCTCATTCTCAGCCTCACCTAGTGCCCTCGGACTAAATTGAGGGAGGTGGGGAAGGATGGAAGAGACTGACTCTGCAGCTTTAGGCCTGGGCTCATAGAGCTACTCCATGTGGGCTCCAGATTTATGGCCTTTTAACTGCATTCTATGCTGCCTGTCTTCCAAAGAGCAGGGAATTCACTGAATAAATTCAGAGAAATACTATGCAGCTTTTGAAAATCCACACTGTTATATTGCCGGCAAAATCTAAACACAGCTCCCTAAAGGGTATGTCAGGGTCTTTGAGAACATCCACATTGAGAGATTCTTTGGAATCTCCTGGGACTCAGCATATAGTTCCATTCATGGCTAAGCTTTATTACAGGGAGGGGCCCCCGGGTGGCACAGTCAGTTGAGCATCTGACTCTTGATTTTAGGTCATGTCGTGATCTCAGGGTCGTAAGATTGAGCCCCATGTCTGGCTCCGAGCTCAGTAGGGAGTCTGCTTGAGATTCTCTCTCCCTCTCCCACTTGTGCTCTCTCTCTCCCTCTCTCTAAAATAAATAAATCTTCAAAAATTGTATTACAGTGATGGGGAGGTAACACTGATCATAAGAGAGAAAAAGACGTAGAGTCTGAAGGAACCCATGTGTGCATTGCTTTTGTGATCTCCCTCCCACGAGGGTTTACACAGAGCACACACACTTCCCTCAGGGATGAAAATGCAGCACTATGTGTGGGATATTTCTGCCTGAGGAAGCCCAGTAGAGACTCAGACATCCAGGGTTTTTCATGGGGCTTGTCACGTAAGCACCCTCTACCTATCACATACTGAAACTAGACTCACAGAAGGATGGCAGGTGTTCAGCACAAGACATCTTCTTTGCGCAGTCTAGGTACTGTAATCAGCTGACAGACTAGGAACATCTTAAGGGTCAACTTTGCAAGCAAGATATCTAAGGGAGCAGTCTTAGGGCTGCTGGATTCACTCTTTTTTCTACAGACTTACTTGGCTACATTTTTCAAAATACTGTATGCTTTCCCTACCTTTGTCTCATCTCTGTTCCTGTGTGTAGAAGGAGATATATACAGAATTACTCATTAGAGCATAATTTGTAATAATAAAATATGCGAAATACGTTCATTTAAAACAAATTTGCTACATTCATAAGGGAAGTGCTAGGCAGCTATTAAACATTTTTTTTTAAGATTTTTTATTTATTTATTGAAAGACAGAGATCACAAGTAGGCAGAGAGGCAGTGAGAGGAGGAAGCAGGCTCCCCGCAGAGCAGAGAGCCCGATGCGGGGCTCGATCCCAGGACCCTGGGACCATGACCCGAGCCAAAGGCAGAGGCTTTAACCCACTGAGCCACCCAGGCGCCCCTGTTAAATATTTTTTAAAGGGAAACTTAATTGGTATGGAAAGATAAGGATATATTGTCAGTGAAAAAGTGAGGGGCAAAATAAGGTGCATAATATGCTGTCATTTGTGTAAAAAAGGGAGAAGAATGTGTTTTTGATTCACATGTGTATTTTTAAACTCTGTGAGCATAAAGGAGAAACTTGACAACAGTAGCTGTCAGGGAGTGGGGACAGGAATGGAAAAGAGCTTTTTTACTGTAATCCATCCATATGCAGTTGGTTTTCATTATTCATGAGTTCCATGTTTGCAAATTTGCCTACTTGCTAAAATTTACTTGTAACCCCCCAAATCAGTACTTGCTGTGCTTTCGTGGGCCATCTGCAAACATGTACAGAGCACTGAGAAATTGGAGTCGCCTGATTTACACACTGCCGGCTGAGATAGATAAATAAATATTCTTTTAAGTGTACATGTAAACATTTAAATCAGTCTTCTTTCCTTCCTTCTTTCCTTTCTCTCTCTCTCTCTCTCTCTCTTTCTCTTTCAGTAGTGAGCTCTTTGCCCAATGTGAAGCTTGAACTCATGACCCCGAGATCAAGAGTCACATGCTCTGCCAATCGAGCCAGCCAGGCGCACCTATAATTTCTTTTTTACGTCTGAGAATTCTATACTCAAGTGGTTCTCTTTGGGTAATAGCATGGCAGGCATTTACTAACTATTTTCCAAGTGGTTTTCATTATTTGTATGTTACTTTTCACTTAGAAACAAAATCCAGTAAGTACATTTTTAAAAGGGAAACTTTATTGATATGGAAGGATTAGGAGATTTTGTCAGTTGAAATACGACACTGACAATAAATGTCAGGTGACTCCTGTATACAGAGGGTACATTACAGAAGTTCTTCAGTAATTGGAAAACTGCTTCCAGGAAAGAAAAACTTAAGCAAAGACAGACCCAGGAGCAAGAAAGATTGGCATTAGGTTCTGCCTTGAGGAGGGAGTAATTGAGTAATTGTTATTTCTATTTAAAAAACAGTGGTAGCTGTTGTATTTAACTTTTAGGGTGTGTCAGGAGAATGATAAATCCTATCCAAATTTTTGAAAGGTAAAGGAATTTGCTGGACTTTTTAAAAATGGGCAATCCATACATGTGGCATTAACTTAGGACATAAATCTTATGAATGCTTTTTTTTACCAAACTGCATTTCAGAGATGTTGAGCTAATTTATGTTTGTATCAGCCAGTACCGTTGGACTGTGTAGTTCTGCATCCCGCTGACACGGTGTACGGTCAAACTTTCAGTCTCTCCCTATAATAGATTTTCATCTTTGCTCTTTCCTGGTACATTTGAGGATCTTTTTGTGATGGTCATTATTTCTGTTTCTCTCGTTATATTTTCAGCTTCTGAAGTAATGCTGCTGTGCTTTCCTAGAATTTTAAACCGTAGCTTGCTTATGATGAGAGCTCCATCATAATCCAACAGATCCAAATCTGTCTTCGTCCTTTGTCCCTTGATTGTCACTAACCACTCCCTCTAAGCTTATCACTATCCTGAGTACTCTACCATAGAGAAATTTTGCCTGCTTTGATATCCCCATCAGTGGAATCACACCGTGTGCACTGTTGCACCTGGCTTCTTCCTTCTGCAGTGTCCTGTTAAGTGTAGGGATGTTTTATTCCTTCTCAGTACTGGATAGCATGGTATTGTGCGAATAAACTACAGTGTATTTATCTGTGCTGGTAATAATGTACATTTGAGTTTCCATTTTGGAGCTATTATAAATAGTATTATTTTGAACCATTTTTTATACATATCTTTTTTTTAAGATTATTTATTTATTTATTTGAGAGAGAGAGATAGATCACAAGTAGGCAGAGAGGCAGGCAGAGAGAGGGGGCAGCAGACTCCCCACTGAGCAGAGAGCCTGATGTGGGGCTCGACCTCAGGACCCTGGGATCATGACCTGAGCCGAAGGCAGAGGCTTAACCCACTGAGCCACCCAGGGGCCCCCCTTTGTACACATCTATTGTATATCTGAGAACTAATGTATATATTTTGGCTGGACATATGCCCTATGATCCAGCAGTTTATTCTAGGTATGAAGGTGTCTTTTTCCTCATTCCCCTTCATAAGAGTGAGGTAACTTAGGAAGGAAAAGTACCATCCTTAGTGTGTTATTCGTGCCTTACTTTGAGAAGTCACGAAAGTGAAAATTTTCCTCAAAGCTGTGAGCTCTCAGTTTTAAATAAACTCCAGTGTATTGAGTCCTTTCTATGTGCTAAGTGTTTCATATACATTATTTCATTTTATCTTCATAAGAAGCCAAGTAGATAGCTCCTGTTTCCTGCCATTTTTATGGCTGCGGAAACTAAGGCTGAGAGGCATTAAATTATTTGTCAAACATCACATGACCAGTATGTAGCATAGTGTTATCTTTGGTTCCATAATCTTAACTAATACATTGTCCCGCTTCTCTAAATTAAACGTAGGTACCTAGGGGTTCCACCAACAGGAGATGAGCTACTTTCCTACTCCCTTCATCTCTCCCTCGAGCATGGAGGGCCCCTTTCAGCAGCCCCTCTTCTCCCTGTTCACAATCTGTTCACATGCCTCAGAGTTTTGAAGCCTGAATGAACTTTATTCAGAAACCAGACACCTCATTTTTTATTTGAAAACAATGTATTTTTCTTCCTATAGAAAAAACGTAGTGAGATTCCTTGTTACTGGGAAAATCAGCCAATGGGATGTCAGAAACTAAACTGCGCTTTCCATCACAACAGAGGACGTTATGTTGATGGCCTTTTCCTACCTCCAAGCAAAAGTAAGATGTGTTTTTAATTTTTAAAGGAATAGTTACTATTTAATGAACACCTGCTGTGTACATTGGACAGAGTATTTTACAACATTGCCTTTTAGTCTTGGGAGAGAGCGGTTTTATTTCCACTTTACAGATGAAGGAACTGAACTTTTAATTGAGGTTAAATGACTTGTATATAGTCATAGTCATAAACAAATTAAGTATCACAGTTAGGATTAAAACTTCATTACCAAAAGTCATGCTGCCTCCCAAATGTTTCTTGGCATGACAGTTTGGGTTACTATACCTTCATTTCCCATTTTCTTATAAGACCCAGTGAGTTTTCCAAAAGAAACCAGATTCTCCAGGCCAGGGTTTGGCACATCTGGTCCTTCGCCCATTTTATAAAATGAAGGTTTATTAGAAGGAAGCCAGGCCTGTTCATTCACATATTTTCTATGGCCAGATTTTGTGCTCCTTCTCCACAGAGTTGAGACACAGAGGTCTACAAAGCCTAAAATACTTACTATCTAGCTCTTCACAGGAAAAGTTTGCCAGCCCAACTCTAGGCTATAATCTAAAATAAAATTTATATTCCCCAAACACTAATTTTTATTTGCCATATCTCCTTTAACATTTCCTACTGGAATGATCAGCCATTTAAAAGCCACATCTTACGTGATTAAAATTTGATGGCTACATGTTGTCCCGTCTATTTAAGAGAAAAAAGTGGGCTGGATTTTTTCTGGTTTAGTTTAGAAGTGTTACCTACCATGTCTTTTAACAGCTCCTTTTTTGCTGAGCAGAAAGCTTCGAATTTCAATATTAAAATTAAATGTCTAGAATTTGTAAAGTTTTATGCACCTGGGGTCCAGATTATTCTGTCTTTTGAACACATACTTTGAACGTTGTGTACAGTGAAGAGTTACTAGCTAAAAGCCCTTTTTTCCCTCCCTGGGAGTTGAGAACCTAATTGTGAGAATGGAGAAGTCAGGTAAAAAGACCTAAGTGGTCGAGGGAAAAGCATCAAACTTAGCATATGTGTTTGGAGATTTTTGATGAATTGGGACTTTATCTTCTATTTTTAATTTATGACTGATGTTGTATATTCAGCTGTGTTGCCTACTGTGCCCGAGTCACCTGAAGAGGAAGTGAAGGCCAGCCAGCTCACAGTTCAACAGAACAAATTGTCTGTCCAGTCTAATCCCTCCCCTCAGCTGCGAAGTGTTATGAAAGTAGAAAGTTCAGAAAATGTTCCTAGCCCCACCCATCCACCAGTTGTAATCAATGCTGCTGATGATGACGAAGATGATGATGGTAAGTGTTAGCTCTTTCTTGAAGGCAAATAACTGATCAGGGTCACTCAGTGAATTGGAATCAAGATTAAAACTGGAGACTTAATTGTAAATTTGCCTCACATGTCGATACATAGATCAGTTTTCCGAGGAAGGTGATGAAACCAAAACACCCATCCTGCAACCGCCTCCTGAAGCTCATAATGGATTACGGACAGCCTCTGCCCGGAAACCTGGAGTCAGTTTGAAGCAAGGTAAGAAGAGGCTGCATTGATCTGCTTCCTGCTCATAAATCTAAAAGCACTGTTGAATGTGCCCAAACTACTTTAAGTACATTTGAAATTTAGATCACGGGGGCAGCTGCCTGGCTCAGTCGGTTAAGCTGCTGCCTTCAGCTCAGGTCATGATCCCAGAGTTCTGGGATCGAGCCCCGCATGGGGCTCGCTGCTCGATGGAGGGCCTGCTTCTCCTCCCTCTGCTGTTCTCCTGCTTGTGTGCTCTTTCTCTCTGTCAAATAAATAAATAAAATCTTTAAAAAAAAAAAAATTTTTAGATCATGATCACTACCACCTCTCTGTCCCTGACTCCACAATATACACACCCATATTGACACTCGCTTTCTCTTACTCATTCAGAAAACATTTGCTTGTGCACAAATAAAATGCAAAGGGCATGAGATGTTAGTTCCTCATGTGATTTCTGTTTGGATTTCTCAGGGGAATGTTTGAATTTTGGAATAAAAACTCTTGAGGAGATTAAGTCAAAGAAAATGAAGGAAAAATCCAAGAAGCAAGGTGGTAAGTCATCAGTTATGACATAGACAGTTGAATTTTGCTGGAGAAGAGTAACAAGGAGACTTCTGATAACAAGGACACTGGCAGCAGCCAAAATGATCACATAGATTTTGACTTCTGTGGCTTGTTTGAAGTAAAACACAGATATTTAAATCAGGGCTGCTTTTTTAGTACTTGAAGGAACTGCTTTATCTTCAGAAATACAACTCCAAAGAGCTACATATAAAAATCATATTGAGAGGAAAACCTTTATTTTGTAATAGATGAATTCTTCCTAGGAGCTGCTAGAATTTACTAAGGTTGACTTAGCCTGGTCAGTCTATATTTCCAACCCTAAAAATTACAGCTATAGTGTGAAATGTAGCAATTATAAAGGATCACATGGTTGGTTTTAAGTATTTGCTTGCCAAAGTTTGTTCTGTAGGAACCTTGGAGTTGTGTTTTGCAGGTGATTGAATATAGATTTCAAAAGGTTAAATTGGCTTGGTGGCGGTGTGCTCAGGTTAACCTTAGAATGTTAGTCTTTTCGGTAAATAAAAGTAGATTGAGGACCTAAGTCACTGAAAATTTTGTATTTTATTTTTACCTTGTGCCCAAAGTAGATAAGAGATAGGGATTATCTCCTCTCCCCGACCCTACGCCAACTCACTGTAGGCAAATAGGAGCAGAAAAACTGGCTTGTAGTCATCCAGTGGTCGGTATTGAACTTAACTGATCACAGAAGCAAAATTTCTTGGCTTATAATAGCTTTATTTTCCATAAATTATTTGCTGTTCTTTGACTTGCTTTATTCAGAAGGTTCTTCCGGAGTTCCCAGTCTTTTACTCCAACCTCAGCCCATTCCAGGTCCTGAAAAAGAGAATGTCCGGACTGTAGTGAGGACAGTAACTCTTTCCAGCAAACAAGGTGAGGTATAGGTAGGTCTAGGTTGAGAGTTGTCAGGCTGCCACTTTTTAATTGAGCGAGCAAAGTCCTTGAGTGTCGTGTGCCTTTGATGGGTTTGCAGGAAGACCTTAGTTGTGTTGGTCAGATAGAAGGATGAAAAGAAAAATCAGTGCATTTGACTCTTTAAAGGGTGAAATTCTTGCTCAAGCAGCTCTCACATTTAGGTATATTTAATTTTAAATTTACTCTTTATCTGTATCCATTCAGCAAATTTATTGACTGCCCATTATGGGTAAAGAACTATAGTAAACTTTATAAGTTCTAGAAAAATGCAGGACTTTTCCCTTAATAGTTTTAAACCTGGTAAGAAATATGACACAAGTAATTGTAGTATACAGATATACTTAAATATGCTGTTCAAACAACAAAGAACTAGAGGAAAGAGAGCTCACTTTTTCCTGGTTGTCAAAGTTCTACATTAGAGTTAGCGAGAGAGTAGTGTGATTTCATTTTAGCATATTGAAGTGCACAAGCAAAAGTATAGCTTGGGTTTTGTAAGCAATTGATTATAACACACCTATTTTCATATACTTGGCTACTGTTAATAATTAGGACTGTATTACCGATTCCCTTTGGGCTGTGCATTTGGCTATTTAAATTACTATTTAATAGATTAAATCTTTTTTTACCCCATATGACAGTCTTAATACTGAGATCTGACTTTTAAGAGACTTTCTGGGTGGGCTTATGACATCAGAACATATTTTGTACCCATTATTATTACTGAATACAGAAAAATTGGCTAATTTAGAGAAACTCTGTTTTTTGCCATTTCAGGAGAAGAACCCTTGGTAAGATTGAGCCTCACCGAGAGACTGGGAAAACGAAAATTTTCAGTAGGTGAGATGAATTTTGTGCAGATCCTTTGTTTTCTTCTGTTCATGCATTAACATGATAATGTTCCCCCTAACTGCCTTTATACAATGTCCTGTCGATATTAATTTATTTGCTGGTCCCTCTGAATGCTTGGCTGAAAGAACTTAGAAAATTTCTTTGTGTTTCACATGTGCATTATACCTGTTACTGATTTACAGAAATTTAGAGTGTTAGAATTTAAGTAGATTATAACCAGCTTTTTAGAAGGTACTCTGTTGAAAAAATAGTAAAGAAGATACCTCTTTGTCTCTTTGGACAAATGGAAATTTGAGTTTTTTAGAGGGGAAAAAAGTGTCCGGTTAATATAATTTGGTCCCTGAGTTTATTGATGCTATTTTATGTTTAGGGAAGTGTTTTATCATATTATTGAATTGTTATGTATATACCCTAATGTATCTGTCTCAAAAGAATTTTGAAAATTTTGTCTGATTTCAGCTATTTCTTCATATTTTCCTTAAAGTATGGTTACAAATATGAAATATTACATATTTTGTGTTATCTTTGATACCATTTTCACTGCCTAAGAAGTTTTAGGTAAAAAGTAACAGCTTTTTAAATTTCACATACATGTAAACTTTGTTATTTTTTGGTCTCACATTTAAATTATAAATAGAAAATCGTACCCTGTGTAGGGTCTTTCGAATTTTTAATGGGATACCGCAAAGATTATCTTTAGTTGAGCAATGCGAAAAACAATTTTTAACTTGTGACATTTAATCAACTCATATTGAACAGTATAATATAATAAACCACGAGTCAGGAAACTTGGTAAGGTCTTGGATCTGTCACTAATTGGTGACTTGAGTAAGATAGAGTTTTTCATAACCTTAGATGTCTTATCTATAATTGAAGAATGGGGGCTATTTGGTCTTCCCATTTTTCATGTCACGGAAAAATACAAAGATTCCTTTGCTGTCTACCAGGAACATCCCAGGTGCATTTAAGCACAGATACGTCTGGAATTGAGCCAAGTGGCCATTTAAGATGTTTTTTGTATGTGAAGTTTTTCTTGAATATTACTCATGCTGAATTTTGGCCTTGATTAGGGCTTATCATTCTCCATTTGTAGTTTTAGTCCATTATGTGATAGATGTTGATTTGTGCATTCTACTCTTTGTCCCTTTCGTCATTTCTTCTTTCTAGGACATTTTTATTCTCTAACATTGAATTCTCTGAGCACACTAGGGAATGAACACACCATATAAATGCAGAAAACTGACAGACTTATTCTGCATTGTCTCTTTTGCTTGTATTTCTTGACCTTGTTGAAGATTGATTTGAACTAAGTTCTCTCCGTTTGTAGGGGGTGACAGCGATCCTCCGTTAAAGCGTAGCCTTGCGCAGAGGTTAGGGAAGAAAGTGGAAGCTACAGAAACGAACACTGACAAAGCACCAAAGAAAGGTACCTTTGTTCTAATACACTGTGTGTGTGTGATCATGACACTTGTCCCTTGTAATGTTAACAGGCATTGTTCATCATTCTTTTTTGTTCAGGTAAATTAGATTATCTTGTGTCTGCATTATTCTACAAACATTTGAGTATTTACTCTGCTGGATTCTAGGGAGATGCCACTGGATAGAATAAATACCATCACAGTCCTCAGGAACTTACAGTATAATGGCAGATAGGAATATTTATATATATTGTGATAAATTCCATGATGGAAAAAGTACACAGTGTTATGGGAGCACACAGGAAGGGCACCTCTTACCATCTGTCAGGAAAGGGTCCCCAGGGCAAATTATATTGAAATCTAAACCAGAAACGTGAGTTAGGAATAGGCAGGTAATGTTGAAGGACCAGAGGCTATGCCGAGGCAGAGAAAATATATGCAAAGGCACAGAGCTAAGAAAGCAGGTTGTACTCAAGGGACTGAGTGTGGTTGAAACATAGAATTGGGGTAAAGAGCATGTTGACTGGAGAGGTGGAAGGACGTAGATCATTTGGAGCCTTTTAAACCATAGTAGAGAGTTTGGGCTTAGTAGGAAACCATGGGAAGGTTGTGAACAAAATCAGAAGCTCAGATTTGCCTTTTAGAACCATCGGCCTGCCTAAAATATGGAGAAAGGTTAGGACAAAAGTGCTATCCAGGATATGAGTTAGCAGCCTGTTATAAAATAATCTAGACAAGAGGAGTTAGTGGCATAGATATAGTGTTCTTAAAAGTTGGTATGGAGAGATGTGGACTAAATGGAGAGATATTTGGGAGTTAGAATGATTATGTGGTTGAAGTTCTATTTATAGAAAGTCAAGGTTGGAATTTGTTTTCCTTTTATGACTTGGCAGTGAAACATTGGTGTTAATTACTAAAAGAATAGGTGGTGTTTTTCCCTTTTATTGTGTTTAGTTTTAACTTCTCTTGAAGATGAGAAACTTTTTTCCACTGTTCCTGTAGCCCAAGAGGCTTTGATGAGTACATTTTCATCTAGGGTCTTTCTTTGGATTCTCAGAGCAAACAACTTACTTTTTTTTGCAGTCATAACCTTTTTCTCCTTGCCTATTGATTATACTAAAAATTTTCATAACTAAAAATTACATTTTAAATAGATTGGAGGAGCCTTTTGATGCCATTAAGAGTATAAAAGTTTGTATAGTAATAAAAAAAATTGTTTCCCTGCGGGGTGCCTGGGTGGCTCAGTCCTTAAGCGTCTTCCTTCTGCTCAGGTCATGATCCCAGGGTCCTGGGATTGAGCCCCGCATTAGGCTTTCTGCTCAGCGGGGAGCCTGCTTCTCCCCCTCCCACTTCCCCTGCTTGTGTTCCCTCTCTTGCTGTGTCTGTCTCTGTCAAATAAGTAAGTAAAATCTTAAAAAAAAAAAATTTATTTCCCTGAATTCAATAGTTTTTGCTTTTCAGATCTAAAAAAAGATTATATTTTTTTAAGCCTTCCCAAGTGCTCTAGGGAATCCATGATTCACAGAGGTCTTGTTCTGTGGAAAAGAAGAATTTTAAGACCTTAAGAGATTTTTTTTTTAAGTATTTGCATTAGAAGACAAACATAAGGCTAATTTGTGAACTTTGAAAAAAAGGTCTCTGTTCAACTTTTGGTTTTTTTAAATATATTTTTTTACAGTTCACGTTTCCAAGTCTCTGAAGGAGCGATTAGGCATCTCAGCTGCTCCCAACAGTGAGGAGGCAGCAGGTAAGTAAACCCTAAGACCAGCTTCTGATATTTTTTTCCTTCCTGTAACAATCTTTACTTTTTCTCCGATTTATTTTCTTGTTAGGTTAGGACTTGTGGTTAGGTTGGGGCTTATGGTTTAAGTAATTGACAACTCACTAGTATGAATTCTTTTTTTAAGATCTTATTTATTAGCGAGAGAGAGAATGAGTAGTGGTGAGGGGCAGGGGTGCGGAGGGAGAGAGAGAGAGAGAGAGAAGCAGGCTCCCTGCCGAGCAGGAGGTCTACCCAGGGACTCAGTCCCAGGATCTGGAAATCAGGACCTGCACCGAAGGCAGATGTTCGACTGAGCCACCGAGGTGCCCCATGAGTCCTCTTCTTAAAAGATGGTGAAATGAGGGGCGCCTGGGTGGCTCAGTGGGTTAAGCCTCTGCCTTCGGCTCAGGTCGTGATCTCAGGGTCCTGGGATCGAGTCCCGCATCGGGCTCTCTGCTCAGCGGGGAGCCTGCTTCCCTCTCTCTCTCTGCCTGACTCTCTGTCTACTTGTGATCTTTCTCTGTCAAATAAATAAATAAAATCTTAAAAAAAAAAAAAAAAAAGATGGTGAAATGATGACTTCACCACAACATTAGTAGCTAGAAACTAGAAACCACCTAAACATCCAACAAAAATTCAACTAAGGTGCTTATGTACAAAAATAATTATTGTCACAAGTCCTATTCTGAACAATAATGACTTGAAAAACTTCTCACCTCGTATCAAATGAAGAAAGGTTTTACAAAAGAACACATACGGCTTTTGACCTTTGGATTTAGGGTAAGAATCTTATTTTGTGGGGGTGATGAAGCTTATTTTCTTACTGTAAAAACTCATTCTCAGAAATAACATCCTTGTGTATGAGATGATTCCAGTTTTGTAAAGATAAAAATACATGCCTGGGGAAAACACTGCAAAAAATACACCAAAATAATTTTCTTCTCTATATTCTACACTCTTCCTGTACTCTGATTTTTAACGCTTTTAAATTGTAAGATCTAACCACTTAGTGTTTATATGTATACAATTTAAAGAACAGTAAAATGAACCTGTACCCCAGCCATCCTGTTCTTTTGTACCTCACTCTTCTGATTGAGCCAGGCTGGCGCCCCTCAGTTTACTGCTTTTTAATTTTTATGTCTGTGTTTATGAATGGTGTTAGCCTGTGTTTTTGTTTTTTCATCTTGTCCTTATCTGGTTTGTATATTAAGATTTTTACCAGCATCATAAAAGGAGAGTCTGATGTCAGACATTCCTACCTTTTTGTAAAGAACCTGGGTTTATTCTTCAGAAACTTTTAGAATTTTCTCTGTATCCCTCCCTACTGTGTTGGAATTTTAGTACAGTAGGTCTAAACGTGGCACTTTGGGTTTATTCAGCCCAGTGTTCAGTGGGCCCTTCAAATCTGAGGACTTAGTTCTAGAAAACATTGCTCTCATTTCTGAGTATGTCTTCCCACACTTCCTTTGGTTTCTCTGTGCATTCTTACCAGACAGAAGCTGAAATGGCAGGACATAGGCTTCACGTCTCTTTTAACCTTGCCGTCATGCTCTCCACTCCTTGGCTTTTTGTTTGTCTCTTTGTTTGGTTTTGATTTTTGCCTCACCTTCTCTGTTCTTTGCTTGGCTTTATTATTTAGGTCAGGAATTGACATACTTTTTCTGTGGAAGGTTAGATAGGAAATGTTTTCGGTTTTGGCGCTGCAGTCTCCTTACAGCTACTACACTGTGCCATCGTCATGCAGAAGCAGTCCTGTGCAGTACGTCTGTCCATCCGTGTGTCTGCGCGGCTGCGTCCTAATCAAGCTATATTTACACAATAGAGGCTGTGGCCCATTTGCTGTAGTCTGCCAGGCCTCTTCTAGATGGCTGATTTTTTACCAGCCTTGTCTTTTTGATGCTTTTCAGTTCCTTTGGTAGGGTTTATTTGTGCATCTGTGTCTTGTTTGTTTGTGTTTGAAGACTTATTTATTTGACAGCAAGAGGAAACACAGTAGGGAGAGTGAGAGAGGGAGGAGCAGGCTCCCTACTGAGCAGGGAGCTTGATGCCGGTATTGATCCCAGAATCCTGGGATCATGACCTGAGCCAAAGGCAGACGCTTAACAGCCGAGCCACCCAGGTACCCCGAGTGCACCTGTGCGTTTATCTTCCAAAGACCTTTTTCTTTCTTATCTCTGTTTTCTCCCGGTTTTATAGCCTGATTTTGGGCTCCCCTAGAGTTTCTACTTGGAATCATTTAAAGAAAGAAAAAAAAAGTGTGTGTATTATTTTGTCATCTTCATCACTTGTTTGTTTTGATCCACTTTTAATGTTGTTGTTTCATAGCACTTGGGTTTCCTGTGGCGGTTCTAAAGGTCTTACTCCCAAGTGGTCCTCTCTCCTGACTGGGAGGCACAAGTGAGGACTGCCTGCATTGGGGAGGGCATGCTAAAAGGCAGCTTGCGGGGGCACCTGGGTGGCTTATTCGGTTAAGTGTCTGCCTTCGGCTCAGGTCATGATCCCAGAATTCTGGGATCGAGGCCCGCATCAGGCTCTCTACTCAGTGGGGAGTCTGCTTCTACCTCTCCCTCTGCCTGCCTCTCTGCCTACTTGTGCTATATCTGTCAAATAAATAAAATCTTTAAAAAAAATAAAAATAAATAAAAGGCAGCTTGTGTGGGTTGCATGCTAGAAGTCTGGGGGCCCGTACCATTGCCACAGTAAGAAAGATTCTTTCCTTCCCTTGCTTTCCTTTTTCCTCTTCTTCCCTATTGTTTTTCTGCTTGGCATTTGTTCATCTTCTCCCTTCAGCCCCAACCTCCTAACTCGCTCCCCTTCCCAGCAGATTCTCCTCTTTTCGGGGAGCAGTTCCCAGGAGGTGGTCATGACTGGTCCACCTGTGCTATATGGCATCCTTATATTTCTACCCACGGTTGCTTTTCTTACTAGTTAGGCAGTTTTCTTTGGCTGCTGGGAAGAACAGATCTCAATCCTACAGTTTCATTTGTTCTTTTTCTCTTTTTCTGTACATTCATATAGCTGCTGTGTTCTCTCAGAAATTCCTCAAGATTTATGCTCTGTCAGTGGCAGCTTATTTTCCACTGCTATTGTGGATTTATTCTATTTTTAATGTCTTCTCTATTGTTTTGATAAAATTTTGGTAGAGTGGGGAAATAAGATCTTCAACCATTCACACAATTCCTTGGAGTGGTAATTTTGAGATCAATCCACCATCTTTAAGTGGAAAAAAAATTTTTTTAAAGCCTAAGGAAGTAATTCCATATCTGTTTGAGTGCTTCCTGTGTACCGTTATCTACTGAAATATTTCCGATAATTTAGTCAGTTTTCATGAAGTATCTAGTATGGCTGGAAATGCAGGACATTGCACTTCTGTGGGAGCAGTGCTGTGATCAGAGGAATAAACTAGATCGGTGGGTGTCGGGTTCTAAATCGAACTTAGTTAAAACTAGACAGCAAGAGAATGAGACCAATAGGGCACATTCTCTGTAGAAGGCACAGCATGTTCAAAAGATCAGAAGGTGAAACCAAACATGATGTGTTTAAGGTTGGTAAAGGATATTTTTTGTTTTGGATCTTTCATTAAAAGCTGTTAATCAGGGGCGCCTGGGTGGCTCAGTCGGTTAAGTCTGCCTTTCAGCTCAGGTCACGATCTCATGGTCCTGGGATCAAGCCCTGGGGCAGGCTCCCTGCTAAGTAGGGGGTTTGCTTCTCCCTCTCCCTCTGCCCCTTCCCCCTCCTCAGTGCTCTCTCCCTCTCTCTCTTTCAAAAATAAAAAAAATAAAATCTTAAAAAAAAAAAAAAAGCTGTCCTTTAGTTAACAAATGCGTATGTACAATCTCCATATTTTTCTGGTTTTTCCCACATCACTTCATTATTTCTTTTAGCCCTCAGTAAAGATGAGCATATCTGTCAAGTGTGAAAGTTGTTCTTCAAACAGATGTAGAATGACTAACATATCATTAAAAATAGCTCTTCAGTAGCATGCCAGTCTCTGGGCCTTCCCCATTTTTCTTCTGTCTTGTTACCTGTTTTACTTCTATTCATCCTTCAAATGCCACTTAAACATTACTTCCTCTGAAAAGATTGCCTCAACCAATTCTTAGACAAAGGCTGGGGTTCTTGCTCCTTTATAGTATTCTACTTCCTGTATGAAAGTTGTCATTATTGGGGTTCCTGGCTGGCTCAGGCCGTAGGGCATGCAGTGTAGGTCTTAATGTCAGGATCATGAGTTCAAGCCCCATTGGGCTTAGAGCTTACTTTAAAAAAAAAAAAAAACCACAAAGTTACTATTATCTTATTGTAAACTACATGTGGTCAGAGACTGCGTCTTATCATTACATTTCTAGCACAGTGTCCAGCACATGTTTATAATGAATGGAAGAATTAATTTATTGCCATTTTGTTAAGATTTACAATGACAGTCGTCTCCAACTAATAAATGGCTTTGAGATTCTTCAGGGATAAGCTTTTGACTAGAATCCCAACAAATTTTTGCCACCTAAGAGTTTTCTTTGAGGTCCACTACCTGAAACGTGCAGTATTTTAAAACTGAAATTGAAACTAATATGCTTTAATCATTTTAATTACCTGTCTACAAGATAGCGCTCTATTAGGACTCTGCCCTGATCTAAGAATAGAGCATAAGTTGTTAAGCGGTGAGCTCTAAATACAGTGACTTGTTTCTCCCTCCCCATGAAAACAGAGCGAGGCACTAAAGTTGGTGAAATCCATGTGAAGACATTAGAAGAAATTCTTCTTGAAAAAGCTAGTCAGAAACGTGGAGAATTGCAACCTAAACTGAAGACCGAAGGACCTTCAAAAGTTGATGATGCTACTTTAGGAACAAGAAGCCCCTCCACCATCAGAATCAAAACCTTCTCTGAGGTCCTGGCTGAAAAGAAACATCGGCAGCAGGAAGCAGAGAGACAAAAAAGCAAAAAGGATGTAACTTGCATCAAGCTAAAGACAGATAGTGAAATTAAAAAAACAGTGGTTTTGCCACCTGTAGTTACCAGCAAAGGACAATCAGAGGAGCCCACAAGTAGAGCGAAGTCTATGTGGGAGGTGCACATCAAGACGCTGGAGGAAATTAAACAGGAGAAGGCACTGCGGGTACAGCAGAGCTCTGAGAGCAGCACCAGCTCCCAGCCTCAGCCTGAGGCCACCCCAGGGGCAAGGCGGCTTCTCCGAATCACAAAAAAAACAGGTAACACCACAGTTGGTCTGTAGTACCATTTCCCCAGATCATATTTCAAAGGACAGTGTTGCTCAGGATTTTCGTAGGAGTTGTGTGAGAACTTTACTCAGATAACTTTGAAGACCACTGCGTCAAATGCAATTAAGCTCTTTCTTTGCAGCAGCGCTATTATATAGACCTTTGATATTTTAAGGTGTGTTTTGAAACTTTATGAGGACGAATGGGCTTCATCTACAATTTTATTTGTCCTATCTTACCTTTATTTTCATTAAGAAAAGTTTTGCTTTCATCTGTTCCTGAAGTTGCAGCTTAAATGAAATAATTAATGGTGGGTTTAATGTGAATATAGGTATAAAAGAAGAGAAGAAACTACAAGAAGGGAGTGAAGTTGCTTCCCAGAGCGGGCTTAATAGAACAGAAGCTAAAGAGGTGAGTTTATTTAAGATGATTTCATGGTTTTGTTCATGGCGGGCAAAGGCCAGATGAATGATAAAATGTGCCTTTTAGTTTTAGCTAATAAATTTCTTTTTAATGCTTTAATAATAAATTAGGTAATGCTTATACTTTTTTAATATAAATTTCATCTTTTTTTTTAAGATTTTATTTATTGGACAAAGAGCACGCACAAGTAGGGGGAACAGCAGGCAGAGGGAGAGGGAGACGGAGAAACAGGCTCCCTGCTGAGCAGGGAGCCCAGTGTGGGCTTGATCCCAGGACCATAGGATCATGACCTGGGCCAAAGGCAGATGCCCAACGATTGAGCCACCCAGGCACCCTATGCTTACACTTTTCTATGAGAATTTTTTGTACTTGTGTTTTTATTTGTTCTCTGCCCCTTAAAGTTGTTGTTGTTTTTAACTAAGCATAATGGCACTCACTGTACAAAAGTTGGGGACTTCTATCTTTTAAAAGAATTAAAACCCTATAATTCTGCAACCCAGATAAAACCACCATTAACTTTTTTTTTATGTGTTTTTCTCAAGTCTTTCATTTATGTACATATGTATGTGAACTTATTCATTATCTAACTCATGTTTAGAAAGTAATTGATAACCTCCATAGTGTAACACTTAAGCAGCCTGCTTTGTCTTTGCTGTATTCATAATTCTTTGGGATGTTCATTTTTACTGACCACATAATGTTCTATTATGTCAGTATAGTCTGCTTCTGGACATTTAGATTTTGCTTTACACAATTAAAGTAATATGAACATCATTGTATATAAATCTTGGTGCAAGTGTCTGATTATTCAGGAGGCATTTTTATCTGACTTAGGGTCATGATTGTCTATGCCTACAAAATCGGGGTTTTCATTGTTTCATACATCTTTAACTTTCATCTTCAGCTAGGTATTTTCTATTTAATATCAAAGAGCAAAAGCTCTTGTGTTTTAGATCATGTTAAACTTTGCTTGACATGGATGTCAGCCCAGTAAATTATAAACAAGATTTTCTTAATTGAGATAAAATTGACATATTTATTTTTCTTTTAAACAATTGTTTTGTTTTGTTTTGTTTTTAAGATTTTATTTTTTAAGTAACCTCTACACCCAGCGTGGCGCTCGAACTCACAGCCTCGAGATCAAGAGTCACTTGCTCTACCGAGTCAGCCAGGGACCCCAAGTTTTTTTTTGGTTGTTGTTTTAATTGAGCTATAAAGCCTGGTAATTTACAAATAATAATTATCATACAGATTGTTAGAGGTACCGAATTTTAAATCTTTCATTTAAATTTATGCTCAGGTTTCAGAAGAGACCACAGGAGTTGGCATTACTAAAATTCAAGTCAAGAGATGTGAGACCATGAGAGAGAAGCACATGCAGAAACAGCTGGAGAGGGGACCCTCACAGAAGGAGAAATCAGTTCTGACACCTCTCCGGGGAGACGTAGACTCTTGCAATACTCAGATAGGAGAGAAGCCGGTGCTCACTCCTGTGCCGGGCCTTACACGGCACCTGGCAAAGCGGCCTTCCACAAAGTCGTCCCCAAAGGCAGAGGTGGAAACCTCAGGCAGTGGGGACTCGATATTGAATGTGAAGTGTGCAGCACAGAGCTTGGAAAAACGGAGTAAAGGTAAGTTGTTTTCTAGTGTGTCTTGCTTTAGGATTTGAAAATTACCAAGTTTCTAGTAACTCCCTAGCAATAAGTTAAATTCCATTTGTGTTGTATACTTGTCACATAGGTGAAAAGTAGTATTTCTGATAATTGTACTTAAAAGGACAAATCTTCTTTCTCAGAATTTAAAATTGCTGTTTAAAAAGCTTTGTCTAAGGGCACCTGGGTGGCTTAGTCAGTTAAGCCTTGGGCTCATGTCATGATCCCAAGGTCTGGGGATTGAGTCCTGCATCGGGCTCTGTGCTTAGTGGGGAGTCTGTGCCTTCCCCCTCCCCCCTCTTCCCCTGCTCTCCCACTCTCTAAAAATAAAATCTTTTTTTTTTTTTTAAATAAATAAAAGCTTTGTTTAAAGCTCACTTTGGCAGCACATATACCAAAATTGGAATGTCCCAGAGAAGGTTAGGATGGCCCCTCTGCAAGAATGATACACAAATTCATGAAGCATACCATATTTTTAAGTCAGTCATGGGGACGTAACATAGCATGGTGACTATAGTTAACAATACTGTATTGCATATTCAAAAATTGCTAGGAGAGTAGATCTTAAACGTGCTCACACAAAAAAATTGTAAGTGTATGGTAATGGATTAACTAGACACTGTGGCAATCATGTAGTCAGGATATATACAAATATTAAATCATTATGTTATATACCCAAAACTAATACCATGTTATATGTCAATTATACCTCAGTGGGGGGATAAAAACTCTCTGAGATGCATCTTTCCTCTGGTTTTGAAGAAGAAAAACACCAGGGAACGGAAGAACAGTAGCAAAGTCAAGAGCCAGTGAAAAGAATTATTTGAGTATACACTTTATGGCCACATTGTAGTACACGTTGTTTATGGATTATTTTCAGTGTGGGGGTGTGTATGGAATTTAGATATTCTGAAGTTATTCTCCGTGTAAAAGAGAACTTATTCTAGCTATTAATCAGATATTTTCTCTCCCTTGCAGCTAAACCCAAAGTCAATGTGAAGCCATCTGTGGTTAAAGTTGTCTCATCCCCCAAACTGGCCCCCAAACGCAAGGCAGTGGAGGTGCACCCTGCTGTCATTGCAGCTGTGAAGCCCCTCAGCTCCGGCAGCGCCCTGCAGGAAAGCCCCACCAAAAAAGCAGCTGTGGTAAGTAGTAGCTCTGGCTAGGTGGCGTTTCGCACAGTGTGGTAGGAAAGCGGGGAGCAGTCGCTCTGCTAGCGCTCTCTGCCCGTTTGCTACTTCTGCCATTTCCAAGCATCTTCGTTATTGAGGTTGCTACTGTATTTTACATTCACAGACATTTGTGGAGTGGCAGAATGGAATTTTTTTTTTAACTAATTCTTATGGGGAGCAAGATACTTGGCTTATTTCTATACTCAACCTTTAGATGACTTATTCTTGGATTTCCGAGTTTACGGAATGACAACCGTGATTCTAAGAAAGTGGCAAAGTAAAAGGGTATGCTCAAATAAAAAAAGCCTGACTGCCACTGAATTACCTTCCTTTTACTTTTTAGGCAGTTGTCCCACTCCTTTCGGAGGACAAATCAGTCACTGTGCCTGAGATGGAAAAACCTAGAGACAGGTAATACCTTGCAGTTCTTCTTAACCAAACTTTAGGCCACTATTGATGCGCTCTAGAGAATGACAGTGCTTAAATAAATCTTCAAACATGTCCAGCTTAGCCACTCACACCAACTTAATAGCCAACTTAAATAAATCTGCTAAACTTCCAATTAATTACAAGAAAACATGCACGCAGGGTTGCTGTTCTCCTTCAGTGCCGCTGTTTATATACTGACTGCATTATTTTTACAGTGTTTTAAATATGTTTGAATGGTTCTTTAAAAGGTTGAAAATGCCTTATCTCACATCAGTATCTGTATTTTATTATCAGAGATGACTCTCTTGCTAACTGTTCCTGAGACCACGCAGGACCATTCAGTCAAACCATCAACAAAGGGCAGGTTTCTAATAATCTTTTGGGTTTTTTCCCTTGCAGTCTTGTGTTGCCTCCAACCCAGTCCTCTTCAGATTCCTCCCCACCAGAAGTATCTGGCCCTTCTTCTTCTCAGATGGCCACGAAAACTCGCCGACTCAGTTCCACCTCGACAGGAAAGCCCCCGCTTTCTGTGGAGGATGATTTTGAGAAACTAATATGGGAGATTTCAGGAGGGAAATTAGAAGCTGAGATCGACTTGGATCCTGGGAAAGATGAAGACGACCTTCTGCTTGAGCTGTCAGAGATGATTGATAGCTGAAGGCGGTAGAACATTTAAAAAAAAAAAAAAAAAACTGGACTTAATTTCATCTATTCTAACATTTACCCAAGATGATCATTTCTTTAGTCTAGCATTTGCCCCAAATCAGAAGTATACCTCTGAATTACCTGTATGTGTCCTGGATTCCTTGGGGTCAGATTTTTAAAGTCCCTCAATAACCATTTTGTCCATTCGATACCATGGTTTAGCATCTGTGAGAAAAATGTTCTTACAGCTCTCCACAAAAAAACTGAGAGGGAGATCCAAGTCGCAGGGTGCAAGAGAACTTAGTGACTCCTTGAGGTGTCTGTCAGTTTGGGCTCCCCCCCCCACCTTTTGCTATAGTATTTCTTTTATGTCTTGTCTTACTGTACTTATTAATGTAACCTGAGCTCGAAAAGGATGAAGACCAGCTGCTGCCAGTAAGGACCAAATTTCACTCAGTCACTAAACAAAAGTTCCACTCCGTCTGCGTTAAATTGTGTGTCGTTTTAAAAGTATTTGGAGATTCAACAAAGCTTTAGAGAAGGCTGAGCAACTCTGGAAGCTCATAATCTGGACATAACTTTTTCGACCCGATTTCCATGCTTCTGCTGCTCTGTAAGCCTCTGAAGAGCAATAGCTAATTTATTATTACTGTAATTTTTTTAAGGCTTTAAAGTGCCTCAGGGGTCCTCTGAAACTAATTTTCTATTTCTGGGATTCCCTGGATCCTTAATAAGAGATGGTGACATAATGATTAGAGGAATTCTTTTTTTTTAGCATGAGAGTTATCCCTTTTCTTCTTCAGTACTTGCCTCCTACTGGCATTGAATTATCACAGGGATTAAAATTGGTTAATTTTTTATTCTAACTCTCCCAGCAAACTCCTCTTGCCCAGTATTTATTTGGTGCCCGTTAACCACCCGAGGGAAAAAAAACATGAACTCCTCCAAGCTGCCAGTATTTGTCTCTGGACTGTAGCAGTGCACTGAATTGTACTGTCACGGGGCTGATTGAGATGCTCTGGGGGTGTATTGTATACCTTCCAGTTTTCTTCATTTCTGAATTGAATTTTCTTTTCTTGATGTCAGTCTCCTTCATACCACCTCAAGGTTTAGACTTGTGAAGGAACAAGTATGATGGGGATAAGAGTCTTGAAAGGAGACATATTGTACATAATCAGAAGGAAGAGGAAAGAAGGACTTGTCCAATTTGCAATTTTGCTGTAGGTGGCCAGTTCTGTTTCTCATAGGGAAATCTGGTCCACCTGTCGCGTTGGCTCCTAAGGAACTGCTGTTGTAAGCGGCTCATCAAGAGTTGCACCTCACGTAGCCTTGTTGGGAACATGGAAACGGAAGAAAGCCACAGGACTGCCCGTTCAGTCTTGGGAAGATCTGGATGATTCTGCACAAGCAAAAATGACTTGAAATTTATGTATAGACACCTCTCCACCAATCCATCTTCAGCTGACTGAATGTTGTATAATAGCCCTTCTCCAAAGCAGGGGTGGAATGTTCTGGTTTCACCACAGATTTTCTACTCATTTCATTTTTGGAATCCACTTAAAGATTCCAGGTCCCTTTTGTATATAACCTTTATCCTTTTGCTTTTTTTAAAATAATTTTGTTTCATATTTAAAGTCCTTGTATTAGTCAATGATTCATGTTCAGCATTATTTGAACCATTTGCCATTACAAGAAAGAGAAATACTTATTTGTGTTTTAAATAAAACTGGTGTAGGAAAGTCTGGATGTCGTGAGTTAAATGGTCATACATCCCTTCAGCCTAGGATCTGCCTCGATGGGGTGGGGGTCCAGTCAGAATGTTGTTGGTCTCTTGCGTAAATGCTCGAATTTCACAGATAACTGTGTGGCTTTAGAAACTTCTCACAAGGACGTATTGCCAAACTTATGTGCTATTTTAGCTGCATATACTTCAGAAAAGAATATTATTAATAGGGAGGATTTTTTTTACCCAGCACTAATACAGAATCAGTATCCTTGTAGCTCAGGTAATGCCATTGATTTTTTTAAAAGATTTATGGGACACCTGGGTGGCTCAGTCGTTAAGCGTCTGCCTTCGGGTCAGGTCATGATCCCAGGGTCCTGGGATCGAGCCCCACGTTGGGCTGCTCCCCAGGAAGCCTGTTCTCCCTCTGCCACGCCCCTGCTTGTGTTCCCTCCCTTGCTGTGTCTCTCTGTCAAGTAAAATCTTAAAAAAAAAAAAAAAGATTTTAGAGAGAACAAGGGCGTGTGCACGCCAGCAGGGAGTTGGGCAGAGGGAGAGAGAATCCCAAGCAGACCCTGATGCAGGGTTTCATCTCACGACCCTGAGATCAAGACCTGTAACAAAATAAAGAATTGGACATTTAATGATTGAGCCACCCGAGGACCCCAATGCCATTAATTTTTTTTTTTTAAAGGAGAGAGGATTTAGAAGTGATCTTAGATGGATTCAATTAAGAGCTTTGAAGCATGAAGTTCTATTTTTAAAAATTTCAGAAAAGTCCCAAGTGTTAAATAGTGTGCCAATTTTTTAAGGAAATACAAATTTTTTAACTACCAAAGAACACAGATTTTTTTCTAATAGTCTGAACAAGTACAACTTTTAACAAAAGCAAACAGACTGGGGTTCCTGGGTGGCTGGCTCCCCCATTAGCAGGGAGTCTTTGAGATTCTTTCCCTCTGACCCTAAGCCCCTTCATGCATAGCCTCTCTAAAATAATCTTTTTCAAGAAAATGTATTTTTTTAAGGTTTTTTGTTTTTTGTTTTTTGTTTTTTTTATTTGACACAGAGAGAGTACAAGTAGGCAGAGCAGCAGGCAGAGGAAGAGGGAGAAGCAGGCTCGCCACTGAGCAGGGAGATTGAACCCTGGGTTGACTTGCCACTGAGCAGGGAGACTGAACACCAGGTGCCTCAGTATATTGGGTTTTAAATGATGGTTTTCAGTTTTAACAGAAGAGGCCCAAATGGGGGTGCCTGGGTGGCTCAGTTGGTTAAGCATCTGCCTTCAGCTCAGGTCATGATCCCAGATTCCTGGGATCAAGTCCCACATCTGGCTCCTTGTTCAACAGGAAGCCTGCTTCTCCCTCTCCGGTTTCTCTCTTGCTCTCTGAAAAATAAATAATATTAAAAAAAAAAAAAAAAAGAGAGAGAGAGAGAAAAGGCCAAATGTCGCAGTCTGGCCCCAGCCAAAAGCCTCAAGATAGTTTGTGACGCATATATTTGTCTTAAGATAAAATGATCCCTGAAGTTCTGACCTTAACTTCAAATTCTGACAGGTCCTCTCAGAACAGAGTTTATTTTCACCTTTCCAATCTTTGAAACCACCACAGAGCTAAGATTGATAATAAAATTTCAGAGATAAAGTTTGAGGGGCACATGGGTGGCTCAGTCACTAAGCGTCTGCCTTTGGCTCAGGTCATGATCCCAGGGTCCTGGGATCGAGCCCCACATTGGGCTCCCTGCTCAATGGGGAGGCTACTTCTCCCTCTCCCTCAGCTGCTGCCCTTGCTTGTGCTCGCTCTCTCTGTCAAATGAAATCTTTAAAAACAAAAAAAAAATTTTGATCTATGTTTATCAAAGTACAGTGTTAACTTTTTTAGAACTGTGGCCTCGTTTTGCTGGAATATTTCTGCAATTCTTTAAAACGGATTGCTTTTGATCTGTTAGTTTAGCAATAGGAAATGGGAGGTCTCCAGTTGCTAATATTTAAAACTTAACATTTACTGAGTATTTATTACACACCTCTTAATTCACATATCCATTGTGATACAACATGCTCTGCGGCCCTGGAAGACCGCTGCTTTGTATCCCCACCATAGTGTCAGTGTGGTCAGGTTTCATGATAGGAAGGTATATTCCTATGTGCAATTTGGTTTGATTCACTGACTTTTCAAGAGCTCTTTATTTCTTAAATCTGATTTTAGGAAGCTGCTTGATAAATCTTTGCAAGTTCCCACAACCCATTAATATCTTATTCTCCAAACTGTGCATCAACTTATTTGAACTTGCAAAATGACGTTAAGGGCGTGAGCATAAAGAAAACACTTGATCCTGACCATTTTCTTAACATTTGTACAATAAAATGAGCAAAGAATCAGCAAAAGTTAATTAAGGAGTCACCAGATTTCCTGGGAGCCTAAGGAGAAAGTACTTAGGTTGTATTTAGGTGTTACAGAGGCTGAATCTATGGTGATGAGTAAGAAGTCATGAAGTCAAACTTGGCATTGTCTCTTCCTGGGTTTTCTGGTCCTTGACTCCGTGACTGGTTTGTCCTCAGGAGTAAGACAACAGTCTGTAGAGTTAAGAGTAAAGGTAAGCAGAGCCAGTCAGACTCTGAAAAAAGAGAAGAAAAGATATTCAAACAGCCTCTTGTCTGTTGAATAAATAAGTGAAATAGGCAATTGGCTGGATCAAGAAGACTTGAAACAAAGGAGAAATTTCAAGGGAAGGGTGAAGCAGAATGGAAGGAATTCTTCTACTTGACAGGTGCATATGGTGAAGGAGGTCCCTTCTTTGGGACAGGATCTCAAGGAGGGTGGCCGAGCTTAGAAAAACTGAGGAAATTTGAATTTAATACATAAGCAGAACTCCCGCAGAGTATTTTGGACTCTCATCCCTTGAAGAGGCTCAAAATAGAGGCTAACTTCTAACCATCACTTAGCACCACTGCCGCCAGGGAGAGCAGGAGAATGCGAACCCCTGCCCAAGAAATACTGGCCGAGGAAGTGCAAAAGTACGTCAAAAGGCATCAGGAATGAAGTAGGTGCAAGTGTAAGTAGACGATGCTACAGAGGGAATGACAAGTCAGTCTGAAACTGGTAAGGGAAGGCTTCCTTGAGGTGTTAGAGCCGGAGTTCTGCGTGGCTTGCTCAGCAAAGGAGATGGTGTGAGCTGCTAAGAAGGCCAACACAGCAGGCAATGTTTGTTTTCACGGACCTCTGACTATCCCATTGGTACTTTCTCAGACTCTGCTCCGTCTTATTCTGGCTGTTTGCTGTCAACCATTCCTGGCTTTAGTGTAACCTTAACAAAGATTATTTTAACTGAAAATCTGAGTCACTGCTTGAAAAGTCTTACAATCCTTCCCTCTCCCTCCACAATTACAGTCCCTCAGCATGGCTGGTACCTCCTGCCTCACCCGTGATGCTCTCCACTCCAGCAAAACTACAAGCTGTCCACTTCCCGGGAACCCTGATCTTTCTCCAGCCTTTTGCCTTTGCTAGTGCTGTCTTTCTCCCTAAAAGTCTCTTCTTTTGGCTAACTCTACACATCCTACAGCCTCTAGGCTACTGTCCCAACACCTTGTTCTCCCTCTCCCCAAACTGGGGTTTGGTGCCACCAGGCATACACTGTTTACCTCCACTGTTTTAAAATTGTTTACCTGTCCATCCTCCTCAGCAGACTTGGGACAGAGATTCTTACTAACCTTTATATTCTCAGTACCTAGTATCATAACAAAATACCACAGACTGGATGGTTTCAACAACAGAAATTTATTTCCTCACAGTTCTGGAGACTAGAAGTCCAAGATCAAGGTGTTTGAAAAATTTTTTTTTTCTGAGGCTTCTCTCTGGTTTGCAGGTGCCACCTTCTCACTATGTCTCCACGTAGTCTTTCCTCTACATGCACGTGTCTGTGTTTTAATGTGTCTATACGGACACCAGTCATCTTGGATTAGGGCCCACCCATATGACTTCATTTAACCTTAATTACCTCTTTAAGGGCCAGTCTCCAACTACAGTCACATTCTGACGTGCTAGGGGGTTAGAGCTTCAATATACACATTTCAGGGAGCAAGCTTCAGCCCATAACAAAAGGCTTTCAATAAACTTTTGCTGAATGAATGAACAAGCTCTTGACCCACGTACCCATGTCAGGGGCTGCTGATCTTTGCTTGACTGCCCCTGTCTTTGCAACCCCATTCTTTGGGGTTGTATCCATCACAGCCATGCAGCAAGCTGTGAGATGGACCAGTGATTCTTAGCCTAGTTTGCAGACACCTTGGGAGTACCATGAAAATCTCAAATTTTGCAAGAACTTTATGATCAGTTGTAATTTTTTTAAAAGATTTTATTTATTTGATAGAGATTACAAGTAGAGAGGCAAGCAGGGAGAAAGGAGGAAGTGGCTCCCCGCTGAGCAGAGAGCCTGATGCGGAGGGTCAATCCCAGGACACTGAGACCATGACCTGAGCTGAAAGCAGAGGATTTAACCCACTGAGCCACCCAGGCGCCCCTGATTAGTTGTAATTTAAAAGGAAAACTGGTTTCTTAGTACCTTCCACTACCTAATGAATTTATGGAAATGATGGTACATTTGAACCTTGAACAACACCGGTTTGAACTACACAGATACACTTATATATGGACTTTTTTTTTTTTTTTAAGAATTGACAGCAAGATCCACAAGGCATTTATTTACCAATCCCTGCCCCAGTCTTCATGGGACCCAACAGAAGGCAACTGATGGAGGCTCAAGGCTGCCGCCCTCTGAGTTCCCTCGGGAGGCCTCTGAGGCCATCAGCAGCCCCTGGAAGCCCCAGGACCGTGCAGAGCAGTAGGTTGCCTCGTGTGCCTATGGGGTGGTCAAGTTGAGCGCAGAGGGCTGGCAGGCAAGAGGGTGGGCTGAGGCAAAAGCGCAAAGGGCAGAGATGGCACTGCCTAGGGAGCCTTGATCCCTGAGTCCTCTGTGTCTTTTCTCCCCAGAAGTTCCCAGAGGTCAGTGAACTCATATGTGGCTGAAGCTGCCAATAGCCACGGGCCTGTGGTACCCCTCCAGGCCACTGGGGAAAATATACTGGGCATCCTGGCCCTTGTCACAACCCACAGGCCCACCTGGGGGCTGCCCTGCTAAAACAAGGCCTCCACCACTATACCCGGGCCAGGCCTGCCACAACTCTGTCCACTCCTGGCCTAGCCAGCCTATACTCAAGTTTTTTTTCAATGAATATATGTACAATACACTGTAAATTTTATTTTCTCTTATGATTTTCTAAGATTTTATTTAAGAGTGAGAGAGAACATGAGCAGCGGGGAGGGGCAGAGGGAGAAGCAGACTCCCCGATGAGCAGGGAGCACAGGACCTTGGGATCATGACCTGAGCCAAAGGCAGAGGCTTAACGACTGAGCCACCCAGGTGCCACTGTATTTCCTTTTCTATAAACTGAATGTTCACCTCTATTGCCAATTTTTGTTTTGGATCTTTGTGTCAGTTTGTCACTGCAAATGCTTTCATATTTAACAGGGATGGGTTCTATTTTTCCAGCCCTTGAATCTGGCTTGAGGTATGAACTGTATACTAGTTCCAAGCCTGGCCTTTAAAAGATACTGTTGGCTTCAGCCTTGGGTTTTGGAGGCCTGGGCCACCATTTAAGAAAGTATTCTACGGGGGCGCCTGGGTGGCTCAGTGGGTTAATCATTCAACTCTTTATTTCTACTCACGTCATGATCTCAAGGTCATGAAATTGAGGCTCCATACTGGGTGTGAAGCCTGCTTAAGATTTTCTCTCCCTTTCCCTCTGGCCCTCCTGCAACAGGCATGTGCTCATGCTCTCTCTTAAAACGAAAAAAGAAACCAGGGCACCTGGGTGGCTCAGTGGGTTGAAGCCTCTGCCGTCAGCTCAGGTCATTATCCTGGGGTCCTGGGATCGAGCCCTACATTGGGCTCTCTGCTCAGAGGGGAGCCTGCTTCCTCCTCTCTCTCTGCCTGCCTCTCTGCCTGCTTGTGATGTCTGTCAAATAAATAAATAAAATCTTTAAAAACAAAAACAAAAAAAGAAACCATCCTACTCTGCAAGAGAGATGAGGTGTGAGGCCCTAGGGCTGCACAGACATGGAGATGGACCCCAGTGAGGCCAGCTTTCCATACACACGCCCCAAACCCTTAAATAGGCCTTCTGGAGAAAAAAAAAAAAAAAAAAAAAAAAAATGCCCATCTAAGCACTGCCCAAATTCTTGACTCACAAAATCATAAATTATAACAAAGTTATTGTTTTAAGCTACCAAGTTTTGAATTATTTCTTTCACAGCAATAGAGAACCAGAAAAGCGTTTTTAAAAAAGCTCTTTATATACTAGTAAAATTACCCATTTGTCTTTGATGTGGTACAAACATACTTCTCCCTGATCTTTTGACTTTGCTTACTGTGGTGTTTTAGTCACCCAAAACTTTATGTGATTTTTACATAATTGAATTTGTCACTTTTTCTTCTAAAAACCAGCGAGAGCATGCAATTGAGGACAAGATAACTAAGAAGAAGAGGCAATATCTATGATTAAACTAGATAAGCTTGCAAGAGGAAGCTGAAAACTAAAGAAAACTGAAAAATTCCCAAAGACTCAAAGGAAAATTTGAACAAATAGACATCAGGTAGTTAGTTTAAAAAAACTGATTCTAAGTCGTTCTCAAGTTCAATGTAATCACAGTAAAAATACCAAAAGGAGTCTTTTAATTAGATAAGATAATTTTAAAGTTTGTAAGAAAAATAAATAAGAACAGCTAAGAAAGTTCTATCAACTTCTAGTCCTGCCAAATAAGGAAATATTATACAGTACTTGTAACAGTGACACTGGTCCATACACACAAAGATCAATGGAGCAAAACAGAAACTATACATATTTACATACACATGGTATATTATAAATGTGGCATTTTAAATTAAATGGGGGAACAACAGATTTTTTGTAATGGTAAAAGAAAAACTTGGTAGCCATCTAGATATTATAAAGTTGTATCAGTTCTTGGATATACTGGGATAACATTTTAGATGGATCAAAGATTTAAATGTAAGAAAGCAAAATCACTTAGAAAAAATAGGGGCGCCTCTGTGGCTCAGCCAGTTCAGCATCCCACTCTTGATTTCTGCTCAGGTCATGTTCTCTGCTCAGGTCATGATCTCAGGGTCATGAGACAGACCCCTGCATCAGGCTCTGTGCTCAGCCGGGAGTCTGCTTGAGATTCTCTCTCTCCCTCCTCCTCCTCTCTCTTTCTAAAATAAATAAATCTTTAAAAAATAAAGGATAAAACAAATCTCATGAGTTGTATAATCAGATGACTGGTTATAGGGATCAATCCCCCAAAGTTTAGGAATCCGGACTTCAGAGACAGGAAAGTGCAAGAGTAGCTAAGCATCTCTGCATCTGAGATGAGACAAGTCTAAGAGTTTCTTCCAGCCATACCACCTTTGAATTCAACCAATGCCCTGTTTACTCTCTGGACAACATAACCCTCTATTGGGATTGGGGGAGGGGGGAGGGCTTTTTTTTTTTTTTAAACCAATAATTATCCCATGCGTTTTCTAGCTCAGCCTTAGTATCATCCTCAACAGAAGACCTCAGTTAAGCAACTTAGGATTCTGCCACTTGCCTACGTGGGGTCCCCTTGGAGAAATCCCTTCAACTCTGATTGTCAGTTTCTCCATCTGTAAAATGAGTTTTCCGGTCAAATACCATTTCTGCCAGGCCACAAGTCACTGACAAAACCTAACAGATTTCAGCTCCTCCCCTTCCAGCTGTGTTACCCTGGAAACGATGTGCTCCCACACGGAGGCCCTGCTGAGTCCACACACACGCTACTCCACCAACTCTCCAGCTCCGCGACGAAAGACAGGGTCATCTCCATCTTGGTGACAACGAAGCCGACACACAGCAAGGATGAGGAACTTACCCTTTGGTCACACACTGTCAGCGATCTTGATCTTGATCTTGATCGGGCCCAGCCATCAGACTTCAGGGCTTCCCCGCTAGCCTTGCCCTGTCGCCACCTTACAGTAAAGCCCCACAAAGGAGACGACAAGGGAATTGATTACACTGCGAACCACAGCGCCTGGCTTTTGAATTCGGATTGTTTGTGGCTGCGAGGACCAGATGTGGAGGCCCCCAGAGCTGGGGCTTCTCACCGCCATACCCTCTAGACCGCAATGCAGCCCGTTGTGCCTAAATTCCAGGGAAACAGGCCTTGGGAAAAGCGCTAGATCAACCCATCTCATCTCACATAAGGAGGAACAACTCTTAAGGCCGACACGGGAAACGGAGCCGCGGGAGCCTTCTCCCGGCTCCCTCCAGGTGGAGCTGTAGGACTGACTCACGTTCCAAAGTGCACAGCCCCCTCCTGGCTTGCCCCAGGGGATATAGAGCACAGAGAAAAGCAACACCCAAGCCTAGAGAGGCATTTCCCAGGAACCGCCCAGGTCGCCTCGCGGGCGCCATGCACTTCCGCTTCCGGTTCTTTATTCCGGAAGTTGCTTTCTGAGTAGCGTGCGGTCTTTGTCGGCTTCCACCATGGCGTACCGTGGCCAGGGCCAAAAAGTACAGAAGGTGATGGTTCAGCCCATCGTATCCTACGCATCATGTCAGGACTAGCAGGTTCGGGCCAGAAAGCGGGGGGGCGAAGGTGCAGACCGAGAGCGGGCCTGGGGGAGCGGAGTGCGGCCCACATCCCATGAGCCCCCGGGGCGACCGTGGCCGGGAGAAAGCGCGGGTAGTTGAAGACCGGGTGGGAGGTGGGTTTGGGCAGACCCCTGTGGTGGGAAGTGCAGGAATGGCGCGGACGAGCGAAAGGAAGGCAGCTTTAATTAGGAACTGAGAGAAGTGGGAGTCAGCGGTCTCGGAAACGAGGAAGATGCGGGCGCCAAGAAATGGCTGGGGAGTAAGAGAGTGGGCGGGAATTCCTTCAGAGCCTTTCGGGAACCCGTAACCAGTGCCCGGCGGGACGCTATTCATTTCCTGCGCACCAGATCTCGTGTTCAGAAAACTAAGGCGAGATGAGGGTAGGATCGACCAGTATCGGGGAGCACCGTCTGCTCTGTG
The DNA here is from genome assembly GCF_010015895.1 of Lontra canadensis. Lineage (NCBI taxonomy): Eukaryota > Metazoa > Chordata > Mammalia > Carnivora > Mustelidae > Lontra > Lontra canadensis. Next base: position 10,251,840 of record NW_022631057.1, read on the forward strand.
CGTGTGTTTTTTCCTTAACCACTGGTGCAGAACCTCATCTTCAGATACTTGCAGAATGTACGTAAGTTATATGTTCTTTGTTGTTTTGTAATTACCTCTTTAAAAGGTGAGTTTATTTGGCTCTTTGTGTCATCCTGTCTGTTCAGTGTGTTCTCGAGTTAAAAATCGGTGAAACTGGGGAGCTTGGCTGGCTCAGTCGGTAGAGCACGCGACTCGTGATCTTGGGGTCGTGAGTTCAAGACCCACGTCGAGTGGAGAGATTACTTTAAAAAATCAATATCAAGTGAAACTTGAGATCGGAGGGGTGCTTGAGGGGAAGGGGCTCAGGGGAAGCTCTAATGTGATGAAATGCCAGCCCAAGCGTTGAAAGAATTGTGTCATCGTTACTTTGCAAGACCAAAATCGCTAATTTCAAAAAGTAGTTACTGGCAAACATGACTGGTGTTTGGGTGCTTTTGTTGGTAGTCATGGCTAGAACACTGGAACCTCTCCCCTTTCTTTCCCCTGGGATGGAACGTTGGAAGAAGACTCCTGTGGACTTTAAAGCACATAGAAAGGTGGGGGGGGGTAGTATACTTAAATATAGAAAAGATGCCAAAAAAGGAAGAGAGGAGGGATAGGCTTGGAGGATATTGTGACAGCTTCCTTTCCTTTGGGAGAATTTCTAGCATCCCACACTGCGAGGTGGTAGGGCAAAGTATTGAAATTATTTTGGAAACAAGATGTAATTTCTGTTACTCTTGATAAATTTTAGTATGTGATAACATAGTTGGAAACAGATTAATTTCAAGCTATTGTATTTTTTAAGTAATCTCTACACCCAACATGGGGCTCCAACCCACAACCCCAAGATCAAGAGTCGCAGGCTTCACCAACCAAGCCAGCCAGTTGCCCCAGGCCATTATGTTTAATCACACCAGATCTGAGGGCCCTTCCCCAGGTTGTTAAATGTGAGGGAAGCTAGGAACCTAGAGAAAGCGGTTTCGAAACTGGATTTTGCTAAAGCAGAGAAGAAAGCCCTTGACTGTTGGAAATTACCGCGTTGTGCTACACTGTCAGTTTGCATTCTAAATGCATTAAGATGAGAAGCAGTAAGAAATATGACTGAGTCCCAAGATGACAGGAAAATTATTAACTTAGTCCTAGTATAGCATTTATTGAGAATGTTTCTTGGCAAGTAACTAGTCTTGGTTATCAGTTCTTGGATATGAATCAAGTAGTTAAAATTCTTGACTTTTATTTTTTAAGGTTTTCTTTAGGAGTCGTATTTCTCTGTTGTTCGACCGGAGTGATTGGGTTTTATGTACTTGTTTTTTTAACATACCTATTTTCATTTTTTCAGAGATCTCGAATTCAGGTGTGGCTTTATGAGCAAGTGAACATGCGGATAGAGGGCTGTATCATTGTGAGTACCCAGGATGTTTTCTCTCAGGGCAGTTTGTTCACAGAAAATGATTTCACAAAAAATGCCCAGCCAGAACAGGGTACAAAACATCAAAGATGCAACCCAAGCAGAGTTCTTCAGGGCCACTATTCTTGTCTTTGTTCTATTTGATGGCTGTTGGGTTATTCATAAAAGAGGGAAAATTAATTTTTTAAAATTATTTAAATAACAATATTAGTATTTGAAGGAGGGAACAAAAGAAATAAAATTACAGTCGGGTGAAAACTAATGGTATATTAGTTCTATATTAGGTGATACCTGAATAGAGCTGGGTGAGATTAGTTAAATAAGAGTTTCAGGATAACAGAATATCCTAAATAATGTGGGGGGGGTGATTTATTTTAGAGAGAGAGGTGGGGAGGGGCAGAGGGAGAGGTACAGAGACTCTCAAGCAGACTTCCTGCTGAGTGCAGAGCCAGACTCTCGGCTTGATCCCTGCACCATGAGATCATGACCAGAGCTGAAACCAAGAATCAGGTGCCAACCAACTGCACCTCCCACAATCCCATCCCTAAATAATGTTTTTTGGGGTTCTTTTGTTTTGTTTTGTTTTAAGATTTTGTATACTACTTGGAGAGAGCCACAGAACACAAGTGCGCAAGTAGGAGGAGGCGCAGAAGGAGAGGAAGAGGTAGACTCTCCTCTGAGCAGGGAGCCTGATGTAGGACTTGATCCCAGGACACCGAGATCATGACCTGAGCCAAAGGCAGACACTTAACTGACTGAGCCACCTGAGTGCCCCTGAATAATGTTTTAAAGAAAAATAAAATGTGGCTGAAAAATTTTAGGATATTTTGATACCTTCAGATATTGTAGGTTCTATCCGTAATCTCCCCTGTTTATGGGGAAAAAAACATGTTACGGGTAATAGCAAGAGTGTTTTGTAAGGAGCATGGGAAGACTGGTGGCAGTGGAAGTGAATCTGCATGTATACACACATACTCTGTATTAGATAAGTTATGAAAGATAGGGACAGTGGGTCTTAGGCATAGCTAATCAGATCTTAAATCCAGAAGGCTCCAGAAGTAATTTGGAGTACATTTGGCTTTCTTGTTATTTAAAAAGGCTTTAGGAGGGAGATGGTATTTTAGCTAAAAGATTGGTGGAAGATGAGTTTCTTTTTTTTTTATTTATTTATTTATTTGACAAATCACAAGTAGGCAGAGAGGCAGGCAGTGGGGGGGCGGGCAGGCTCCCCGCTGAGCAGAGAGCCCGATGCGGGGCTCGATCCCAGGACCCTGAGATCATGACCTGAGCCGAAGGCAGAGGCTTTAACCCACTGAGCCACCCAGGTGCCCCTGGAAGATGAGTTTCTGAAGTTAGTTGGCATTTCTGTATCTAGGTTGGTGTATTCATCTGGAGTGGTTTGGGTAGGATTTTACTTGAAAAATGACATTTAGTTGGCTTATTTTTCTAGGGTTTCGATGAATACATGAACCTCGTATTAGATGATGCCGAAGAGATTCATTCTAAAACAAAATCAAGAAAACAACTGGGTAAGAGTATAGATGGCCTTTGGGAACTGTGGAAAGTTTTATTCAGTTGCAGAATTAAATGAGTTGCAACTCAGTCCATGTTTAAATTTAGTTTGCATTTGGAAATTTACTGTGTGGGAGAGTAGTTCACTCTTGAAATTCTCTGCCACTTACTGCTAACCCCACTCCCATTTCTGCTTTTGTTTTTGCACTCAGCTCTCACCAAGGTCACCAAAGACAAATGATGTTAAATCTACTAACGGTCAATATTAGTCTTCCTCAAACTCTGAACAGCATTTGGCACTGTTGGCCACTCCTACCTTAAAACACTTTGTTCCTTTGGTTCTGTGGTACTGTACTCAAATTTTCACTTTTCTGTTTATTCCTTTTCAGACTTCTGTATATTTGTTCTCTGGGACCCAGCCATTAAATGTTTTGAGTTGCTCAAGACTTAGTTGTAGGTCCTCTTGTCATTCCGTGTTACTTACCCAAGACTATATTTTCAATTACCATCTATATATTGACCTCAGATTTACCTCTGTAGCCCTAGACCTCTCTGAGCCTATTCAGCATTTCTGCCTGAATGTTTCAAAGACTCCTCAAAGTTAGCGTGTCAGATTTCAAACTCACTTCCCTCCCCTTAACACACTCTTGGAGCTATTTTAGTGTTCCTTGTCTTTCTGAATGGTACCAGCCGCCATTCACTTCACTGATTGATTTTTTTTTATAACTACCTCATCCCCCTCCAGTTCACTCTTCAAGCCGCAGTTATCTTTTAAAAGCACCAGTCTGACCTAGTCGTCCTTTTACTTGAAATCCTTCAGTGACTTCCTGTTGCTAGGAGGATAGGAAAATCTTTAATGTGTTCTGCAAAGTTCTTCATGATCTGGCCTTTTGCCCCCTGCTCGTTTTGTATCACTCCGCTTCATTTTTCTGAGTTTCTTCCAGTTTGTGTTCTTTCAGTTCTCTGAAGGTGCACATTTGCCCCACTGTAAATCTTTGTGCTGTTGCCTGTGTCTTTAGATGTCAAATGTCAAATATCAAGAGTTTGGTTTTGTTTAACTGGGGTAGGGATGGGGGAGGCAAGATGTGTTGTGCTGTCTGAATTTGTAGTAGAACACTCATTAGTAGGGTTATTTTATTAATGTCTCTGTCACTGGGCCGGATGTTCTATAAGTCCTATCTTTTTTGATCCCTAATAAGACTACTGCCTGATTCAGTGCCTGCCATGTAGTAGAAACTCAGAAATATTTAAATAATGAAAGCAATTGCTTAACCCAGTTAACAAAGGATCTTTAGGATTCATGACTTTAAGACAAACTGAGTCCTTTCTTTTAAAAATCCTATTCATTTGGAGTTTATTTGGATACTTTGTTTTTAATTGTTTAATGCCCCAGTTCACAGCTCACTAGTACTTATATCTGTGGTAGGTTTCAGGTGCCTCTTTTTCCCAAACCCTGAGGATTCTCTTGATCCTAAAGTAGATATGAGGAAAGTAGAATCTGAGAAGTGGCATGGTGTTTTGCTATACTTCTTTCTCCTTGGGCTATTTTTGTGAAAGCCTGGATTTTCACAATTAAACTTGTCTTGCCATGAAGGGCAAACTAGCCTTATTGACATCCTATTCTTTATAAATTAATTGGAGAGTTGAATTCCCATGGTAGTATTTATCCTGCAGAATATATTAGTATTACCTGTTAAAGAAGTTTCGGAAAGTGAAACCATTTAATCTTGGGGATTGATGAGCATTTTTCAGACTGATTTTACTCAACACCAATGTTCACTGAAAATTTTTATAGACGTTCTTAGGAAAAAACTATTCTTTGGTCAACTAAGATTAAGAAATGGTGGGTAAAGCTCAAGCAGGTTTATTAATTGCAGGAATATACTAAGAACTCTAAAAATGGTGCTACTTTTCATAAAATAACATTTCTCTACCTTCATTAGGTTATTGCTAGAGAAGTTCATAGGCTCTAATATGCACAGCCTTTCAATATATGGATATTTGAAATTTTTCACATACCTGCTCAAGAGAGAAAGCATTTTCAAAATTGTTTAAATACGATCCAAAATTCTGAGGCTAAATGATGGTGGTTACATGCTTGCTGAGTCACTATTAATAGCTTTTTTTTTTTTTTTTTTTTTTTTTAATTTTGTGTTGCAGGTCGAATCATGCTAAAAGGAGATAATATTACCCTGCTCCAAAGTGTCTCCAACTAGAAATGATCAATGAAGTGAGAAATGTTTGAGAAGGCCATGTAGTTTTGGGTTTTTTGAGATGTTCTTTGTTGGGGTGTATTTCTAAAACATTGTTCGTATTGTTTTGATTATCTTTATGTTATTACCAGAGGACAATAAATGCTGTGGTATTGTTTTTATTTAAAAATTTACATTGTTTTCTTCTGTCCAGTGATAGAGACTTTTCACTCAGTGGGAGGTAAGTTTTCTGGAGGGTGGCCGTTGCCCTGGGCATTTGTTTTTTTCCAGAGCTTGGATGTATAGATTCTTAAGGCAGAGAGTGGGAGTTCTACCTGACAGGTAAGCTCCTGACACTGGGTGGTGGGGAAGAGGAGGTTACTGCGCTAATGTGTATCTTCATCACATCACAGTCCTCATTCCGGCTGCTGGGACACAAGAGCTCCTGACCACAGTAGGCTGGGCATGCTGGAACAGCTTCCCTATCTGCGTAGCACTCTCATGGTCACTCTGTGAGGTCTCTGTGTCTCCTTGTACCACTAAGATCACAATGTGAGAAGTGTTTGGGTATAAGAAAAGAATAAAGTGCCCTAAAAGTACATGTAAAATGAGTCTGTTAACAGTTACCAGGACAGAGACTTGGCAAGATCAGTAACCTGAAAAAGACCACAAGCCGTGCTGCTGAGTTGTGAGGCAGAATGATGGTGTGTTAGTTGGAGCAACACCTGCCTCTTACTCTTCTCTCTAAAGATGTTGGTGCCTCCCCCTGGTAACTGCTTATGTCCAAATTGAATTATGTGGACAAATCTTTTACTCCCCCAGTACCTTAGGATGGTTCAAGTTTGGGGCGCCTGGCTGGCTCAGTCAGTAGAATGTGTGGCTCTTGATAGTGGGGTCATGAGTTTGAGCCCCATGTTGGGTGTAGGGATTACTTAAATAAAGATCTCAGGGGATTTCTAGTTTGAATTCTGGTAAGTGATTATGGAGTTTCTGCTGTTACACAGGTACCAAATCTAATGCAGTGAAACAGACTGCCGAACAAATAGCTTCAGTTCCGTGTGCTAAGTGCTATTTAAATTAGAACTTGGAAGGTGAATAAGGCCTGCCTTAGATTTTGGTGATGGGCATTCTTTTTTTTTTTTTTTTTTTTTAAAGATTTTATTTATTTATTTGTCAGAGAAAGAGAGAGCACAGGCAGGCAGAGTGGCAGCAGAGGCAGAGGGAGAAACAGGCTCCCTGCCGAGCAAGGAGCCTGATGTGGGACTCAATCCCAGGACGCTGGGATCATGACCTGAGCCACCCAGGCGTCCCAGTGATGGGCATTCTTAAGGATGGGTGAAGAGGGAACAAGAAGTCTATTTCCTGCTTTTCCAAGGGCCTGTGAAGGAGATGGAGAACTTTCATTTAAACTAAGTAAAAGAAACCCTTCAAGAGCTAGAGCAGGTTTGTAGGTAAGTGTAGAAATTCATGCAGCTCAGAAGTTGACATTCTAGCGGTTCCTCTACTGTTTGAACCTGTGCCTTTTGGGGCACATTTTGAAATAAAGGGCTACTTTAAGTCTTTTAACATAGTTGAGTTTGAAATGCATTGAACCTGCGACAGCATGCAAAGAAAACCTTGGGCAGCAGAGGGAGTTGCAGCCCTGGGACTGCTTTAGTCTTTCTAGTAAAAGATTTTTCAGAGCAAAGACCTCCCTGTAGTTTTCTTGGCACCAAAATAGCTGGGAAGAAGGATAAAAGCCGGAGCAATATAATCCCTAAGAAAACCTGCTGGCTGCTTTTCCATTTCCCTGTGTGGCCTTTCTGACCTGGCTGCCCTGTATAAGCAAAGCTGTGCCTGCTGTGGCTTATTCTGAATGGATCAAGACATGGAAGGTTCTATTTTTGACAGCAAATGATGATAGAAATAAGGTACCACTGAACTCTTAAAAATGAGCTCTGTATTTAGAAATCTCTGCTTGCTTTCCTGCCTTACTGGAGCCTGTGGTGTTTGCTTTTTAAGTTGTACTTTTCCACAGTCTGTAGATCTTTTTTCCAACCAGAATTTGTATTATAGGAGGCGTTGCTCTCTGCTTCATTAAGGTTATTAAAACATGCTGCTGGGAAGCTGCTCTTGTTGGCAGCCCTTGGTATGTGAGCAATTATTTTTCTGGAATGGCTGTTGGTTTCTGAGGGGGTCTTGCTAACCACCCACTAACTTGTAACATTCTTAAAGTGGGGGTGGAAGGAGAATAAGGCTCTGAAAAAGTTAAGTACTGTTGCAGGCCTTGTGTTTTATTAGTAGTAGGTAGGGGGGAAGAAGGGTAAAAATAGTTTGAAATCCCTGGGATTTTTGTATTTGCAGGCACTAGCTATTGTCATTGTATCAGGTTTGTCAGTTCCAGGATTAGAGAGTGGATCTTTGTCTAATTTGGATTTAGGCATTATTGGCTAGTAAGTATCATGGGCAGTTCCTGCGGTAAGCCTAATAGCATCTCCTGTTAACTGCATGACACTAGGAGTTTCTCCTTAATTAATTACTCTTTTGGAACTAATCATAGCCTACTCATAGTGTGCTTTCGTGAGGAGATGTGGGTGGTAACTTTTTTTAAAAGTGGCATTAGAACTTAAGTCTGTTGTACCTACTAAATTTTTTTTTTAAAAATTGACTTAAAAAATCCTAGCTTGGTGTATGCTTTGCTTTTCTTTTTTCTTTTTTTTTTTTTTTTTTTTAAGATTTATTTGAGAGAAAGAATAAAAATGGGAAGAGAGGGGAGGGAGAGAGAATCTCAAACAGACTCCCCACTGAGTGTGGAGCCAACCCGTGAGATTCTGACCTGAGCCAAAATCTCGAGTCAGACGCCTTAACTGACTGAGCCACCCAGGCGCCCCCACTTAGAGCATATTTATAATTAAAATGCTAGTAGTACAGAAAGATATGAAGTAAAAAAAAAAGTCCTTCCCTTTCCCATTAGTATTCTCCATACATAACTACTATTAGGAGTTAGGTGGTTATTTCTAAGCTCTTTACAGGTACATATAATTTGGTTTGTTTATCAATTTGATATTTTTATTTAAAATTTTTAAAATTTCAGTTTTTGGCAAAATCGTATAGTTCAGTAATGTTAAGTACATTCACATTGTTGTGTAAACATTCGTGTTGTTGTGCTAGTGTCTCTTGCACTTTTTTATCTTGCAAAATTGAAACTACCCATTCAACAACTTCCATCCCTCCCCCTCCTCCTCCCCCACCCTTTGCAAACATTCTGTTTTCTGTTTCTGTGAATTGGACTGATCCAGATACCTCATAGAAATGGAGTCAGTAGTATTTGTCTTTGTGATGGGCTGTTTTCACTTCGCATAATGTTCTCGTGGTCCATCCATGTAGTAGACTGTTATAATTTCCTTCCTCTCTTTTTAAGGCCGAATAATATTTTATTATATGTTTATATACCACATTTTGTTTTAGCATTGAACTGTCAGTAAATATTTGGGTTACTTTCACCTTTTGGCTGTAATGAGTAATGCTACACTTGAAGAGCCTGTTGGTGGTTCTTTTGAGTATATCCCCAAATGGTTTTTGTTTTGTTTTGTTTTGTTTTGTTTTTAAGAGCTCAGGGACAGGTAGAGGGAGGAAGAGAGAGAATCTGAAGCAGGTTCTAGGTCCCGTGCAGAGCCAGACGTGGCGCTCAGTCTCGCACCCCTGAGACCACAACCTGAGCAGAAATAACTCACACTTAACTGGAGCCACCAGGCACCGGACCCAAAACGGTTTTTCCTGAGGAACGGTTTTAACGTTACTATTAACCTTTTTTTTTTTTTTTTTTTTTTTGAGAGCATATACCCGAAGTCTTTTTGAAGAACCGTCAGAGTTTGCACAGCAGCTATACCATTTTACATTCTCGTCAGTAGTGCGCAAGGCTTCTAGTTTCTCTCTGTCTTTGGCAAAACTTACTTTCTACTTTTGATAGCAGCTATCTCAGTGGTTGTGAGGTGATCCCTCATTGTGGTTTTAATTTGCATTTCCATAATGATTGGTGGTGCTAGCCTCTCGGTGTTTATTGGTCATTTATCTTCTTTGAAGAAATGTCTTTTGTAAGTCCTTTGCCCATTTTTAAACAGGTTACTTTTTGGTTGTTGAGCTGAAGGAGTTCTTCACATAGTCTGGATATCAACCCGTTATCAGATAAACAATTCATAAATATCTTCTCCAATTCTGTAGGTTGTTTTGATGGACATCCATTTTTAATTTTGATGTAACCTAGCTTATCTATTTTTACTTTTGTTGCCTGTGCTCTTGGTGTCATAGGTAAGTTTTATTTATTTTTGTATGTATACTCCCTGAAGCTTGACTCTTACCAACAAAACTTGGACATATTTCTGTGTTAAACAGCTGTGATGTATTCCATTGATGGGCCTCTCAATTTAAGTAATCACCTGTATTAGTGGATATTTTAGGCGATTCCCAGATTTTTGCTGTTAATAAGAATTTTGTAAGAACATCTTCATACTTGTTTTTGTCCATTCATATTTCTATGAGTTGAATTCTTAGAAGTGTAAGTGCAGGATCAAAAGATACGCACATTAAAAATAATTCTATAGGAAAAAAGTAATTCTATACATACTTCTAAAGTGCCCTCCATAGTAACATATGAGAAAATTGTTTTCCTCATGCCAGCCAACCATCAAGCAGCAGTCTGAATGAAACTCACCAGCTTACTATGAGACTACTATGAAGTCATAACTGCCAGCATCCTAAGGATGTCAGAGTAGGAAAATGGAAAAAAATTGGTCTTTGATGATTTTTGAGCCACTAAATTAATCACCTGGAACTTGCCTAGTACCAAACTTGTTATGTGAGAGAATAAATTTCCTGGTTGGTTTTCTGTTCATTAAAACAAACAAACAAAAAAACCCATTATAAATGAGAAGAATGTCAGAAGAGGGCCACCTGTCTTTGGAAGGGGATCAGTTGTTTCAGTGAAGAATTATTAAATGCCATGGTTGAGAAAATTGGCAACTGAAGTGATGATCTTGGACTACATAGGGGAATACAAATGAAGTGATGTGACTAGTTTTATTCTATAAAGCAGTAATCTTTACCTCCCTAGTTATGAAAATAATTCCTGAGAAAGATGATCTTGGATCATCATTCCATGTCCATAGAAACTGCTGTCCCTTTAGCATTAACAGATTAGCCACATCCCCAGGGCCACCCTGAGTCAGAGATGTTTTGCTGGGCTAGGAAATTGCAGAGGAGACTTAGGGAAAATAAATGAGTGCCTCTTCCTGGTGGACTACGTTGCTTAACCAGAGAGAAGGTAGATGGTGTGAATAGAGAGGGAGAGGGAGTATTTTGCCCAAAAAAGCAGCCTTTAGATCCTGCCTGATAAGATACTCTGTAAGGTGTTTCTTACCTTCCAAAAGTGCGTTTATTGAATGTTATATGCTAAACAGTGAAGAATGTAAAATTTAGTCCTTGTCTTTGGAGATTTGGGGAGGCAGTGAAGTATAGAAGGAAAGATGATCTTGAGAGTCCACATACCTGGGTTTAAATCCCAACTTTAGAATGAACCAAACCTCTCAACCTCAGTTTCATAGTGTTGTTGGAATGATTTAATGAGATAATACATAAAAAGTGCTGTTTCAGGCCTCAGGAATGCACAAGAAGTAGTATTTGTCTAGTTCCAAATGAGGATAATTTATAGTTTAAAAGATCTGTTTAGGAATATGTGTGGAGGGGTGCCTGGGTGGCCCAGTTAGTTAATCATCTGTATTCGGCTCACATGATGATCCTGGAGTCCTGGGATTGAGTCTGGCATAAGGCTCCCTGCTGCTCATGATGTCTCTCTCATGCTGTCTCACTCATACTCTCTCTCTAATAAATAAAATCTTTTTTTAATAAAAGGAATATGTGGAGAAGAAGTAAACTCGTTTGACATTAGGCAAAACATTACAAATTTGGGGAATCTTTTTTGCGCTTTTCTAGTCAAGCTTATTGAGGTATAATTTACAGATATTAAAATTCACACTTTACACCTGTATATTTAGATGACATCTGACAAATATATACAGTCATATAGCCACTAACATAAACTCAATCCACATTTCCATCACAGGTTCTTTCATAGTCAATCCACTTCACTAACCCTAGCTCCTGGCAGGTGCTGATCTGATTTCTGACCTTATAGTTAAGCCTTTTTCAGAATGTCCTGTAAATGGAATCTTACAATATGTACTTACTTGTGCCTGACTTTTTTCATGTAATATGATGCTTTGGGGGCACCTGGGTGTCTCAGTTGGCTAAGTGTCTAGCTTTCGAATGATGGTGGTGAGATGGAGCCCTGTGTCGGACGCTGAGTCTACCTAAGATTTCTCTCCCTTCCCCCTGCTGTCTGTCTTGCTCTCTCTTAAAGAAAAAAAAAGTGGGATTCATGTTCCATGTATCAGTATTTTGTTCTTTTTTATTACTGAGTAGTATTCTATTGTATGGATATACCACAGTTTATCTGTGAACTAGTTAATGGGCTTTTGGGTTATTTCCAGTTTTTGTCACTTATGCACTAATATAAAGCTCATGTGCAGGCCCATTTTAAAAATTGGGATTGTCGGGGCAGCTGGGTGGCTCAGTTGATTGAGCATCTGCCTTTGGCTCAGGTCATGATCTCAGGGTCCTAGGATCGAGCCTTACATCAGGCTGTCTGCTCAGCAAAGAGTTTGCCTTGCCCTCTCTGTGCTCTCCCTCTTCCTCTCAAATAAATAAAATCTATTTTTAAAAATTGAGTTGTCTTTTTCTTTTTCTTTTTTTGGGAGAGCTCGTATTCTGCATTTTTAAAAAATCCTTATTAGGGGTTTTGTGAATATTTTCTACCACTCTATGCCTTGTCTTTTCACTTCTCTACATTGGTTTTTTGTTTTGGTTTTTGGTTTTGGGGTTTTTTTGCTTTGCAAAAATCTTATATTCTTTTTTTTTTTTTTTAAGATTTTATTTATTTGACAGATCACAGGCAGGCAGAGAGAGGAAGGGAAGCAGGCTGAGCAGAGAGCCCAACTCGGGGCTTGATTCCAGGACCCTGGGATCATGACCTGAGCCGAAGGCAGAGGCTTTAACCCACTGAGCCACCCAGGAGCCCCGATCTTGTATTCTTGTGACATGCTATGTGGGGCCAGATGTTGAGCAAAAATTTTAAGTTCCTGCCAGTAAAGAGCTTAAATTTTCCAGTCCAAAATGCTGAAGTAGGAGAAAGGGATTAAGAGGTACAAACTTCCAGTTAAAAATAAATCACGGGGATGTAATCTCTACAGTGTTTTTAAACAAAAATTTCATTTTTTCAAGTTTTTTTAAAAATTTTCAAAAAGATTTTATTTAAATTAGAGAGAGAGCACACTTGAGTGGCAGAGGTGCAGAAGGGGAGGGAGAGGGACAAACTGACTCCGTACTGAGCCCCAAGCCCTGGAGGCTAGCTCCCACAACCCTGAGAACATGACCTGAATCAAAATCGAGAGTTGGATGCCCAACCTACTGCACCACCCAGACGCCCCTCAAAGTTCTCATTTATCACATTTTTCTTTGATGACTCATGCTTTTTGTGTCTTAAGAATTCTTTGTCAAACCAAAGATCACAAAGCTTTTTTTCTGATGCCTCTAGAATTCATAGATAATTACATCCAGAGTTAATTTTATGTATGATGTAAGATACAGATTTTGAGGGGGGGGGGTTGTTTTTGCTGAGAGATGACCAGTATTCCCAGATAGTTTGAGCACTTGACCATCTGTGTGGGTTGCTTTTTCTGGGATCCTACTTTATTCCATTGTTCATTAGATCTATCATTTCACTGGTACCACATTGTCTCCGTTACTGTAGCTTTATAGTAAGCTTTGAAATAAGCTGTATTCTTCCTTTTCAAACTAGTTTATATATTTTAGGGCCTTTGTTTTTTCATATAGATTGTATTTTTTTTCCTAAGATTTTTATTTATTTATTTTAAGATTTTATTTATTTATTTATTTGACAGAGATTACAAGTAGGCAGAGCAGCAGGCAGAGGGGGGGAAGCAGGCTCCCCACTGAGCAGAGAGCCTGACTCGGGACTCGATCCCAGGACCCTGAGATCTTGACCTGAGCCGAAGGCAGAGGCCCAACCCACTGAGCCACCCAAGTGCCCTGTATTTATTTATTTTCATACAGATTTTAGAATCAGATTGTCAACTTATGCCAAAAAGACACTGGGGTTTTGGTTGAGCTTGCTTGACTCTTGTTTATTGTATGAAGAACTGACATCTTTGTCTTCAATTGATGAACATGGGATATCTGTTCATCAGTTATTAGTTTTCCTTTTACTTCTCTCATCAGTGTTTTCGGTTTTTCTTAGCATATAATTTCTAATACATTTTGTTAGATTTATCCCTGAGTGTGTCATGTTTTTTTGATGCTATTGTAAATGATACTTTTTTTTTTCTAATTTGATTTCCAGTTGTTTATATTTAGTATATAGAAATACAGCAGAGTGGCGCCTGGGTGGCTCAGTGGGTTAAAGCCTCTGCTTTCGGCTCAGGTCATGATCTCAGGGTCCTGGGATCGAGCCCCACATCGGGCTCTCTGCTCAGCGGGGAGCCTGCTTCCTCCTCTCTCTGACTGTTTCTCTGCCTGCTTGTAATCTCTCTGTCTGTCAAATAAATAAATAAAATCTTTAAAAAAAAAAAAAAAGAAATACAGCAGAGTTTTATAAATTGACCCTCTGTCATGTGACCTTGCTAAACTCAATTATTCTTGTAGTGTGTTTTGTGGATTGTGTGGAATCTTTTATATAGCTGATCATTTTGTCTGAAAAAAAGTGAGGAAGCAAGAAATTTTTAAAATGCAAATGAAAATAGTTTTATTTCTTCCTTTCCAGACTAAGCCTTTTATTTCTTTTTCTTGCCTTATTTTAGTGGCTAAGAACACTCTAGTATGAGTGGTGGGAGACAGTCTGTTGTTCCTGATACTGGGGGATCTTAGGGAGAAAACATACTATTAAGTATGATATAGATATAACTTTTTTTTTTTTTTTAAGATTTTATTTGACCGAGATCACAAGTGGGCAGAGAGGCAAGCAGAGAGAGAGAGAGGAGGAAGCAGGCTCCCCGCAGAGCAGAGAGCCCGATATGAGACTCCATCCCAGGACCCTGAGATCATGACCTGAGCCGAAGGCAGAGGCTTAACCCACTGAGCCACCCAGGTGCCCCAAGATATAACGTTTTTGTACATATATCTTTACTGGACTAAGTTCCCTTCAAGTCTAATTTGCTTTGAGTTTTTATCTTGAGTGTATGTTGAATTTTGTTACCCCTTTTTCTCTATTGAGATGATCATACAATTTTTCTGTTCAAGTCTGATAAGATAAATTGCATTAACTGCTTCCACTAAACGGACATTGCATTTCTGAAATAAACACTTTAGTCATAGTTTATTATCTGTTTTATATATTGCTAAATTCACTTGTTTAATGTGTTCATTAGGGATGTTGGTCTGTAGTTTTCTTGCAGTGCTTTTGTCTGGTTTTAATATCAGCGTAGTAGTTTCCTAAGAGTTGAGAAGTCTTCCCACATCTTTTATTTTCTAGAAGAGTTTTATAGGATTGATGTAGTTCCCTTCTTAAATGTTTAGTATGTTTCACCTGTGAAGCCATCTGATCTGGAAGGTTCCTATACTTCTCCCCCCCCGCCCCAGTTTGGAAATCTTTTTCATATGACCCACCTTAAGGAATCTACAGACTTGCTTAGGGCACTGTGTTACAAATAAATACAACAGAGAAAATAATATAGGCATATATAAATACTAATGAATAAGTGTTATAAAAAAATGCAGAGGGTGTGGGGCACTTAGCTGCCTCAGTCAGTAGAACATGCAACTCTTGATCTCAGGTCATGAGTTTGAGCCCCATGTTGGGAGTAGTTTACTTAAAAAATGCAGCAGTGCCAGGGTGTCTCAGTCGAGCATCTGACTCTTGATGTCAACCCAGATCTTGGTCTCAGGGTCATGAGTTTGGACCCCACATTGGGCACCATGCTGGGCATGGAGTCTACCTTTAAAAAAATGCAGGGGGGTGACTGGAGCACAATGTGAAAAAGACATTGTATGATAGAAGTTGATGACTTCAGCATTTCAGTGTTTGTTTTTTAGACCAGACTTAACCTCCCAGGATTCCCTCCTAAGAATACTTCTCTGTATTCAAAACAGTTAGCTCTCCATCCCTTACGTCCAACTACCTCTTTATAGCTTGTTTGCGTGGCAGAATGTTTTTATTCCTAACTCCTAATTCAATTACTGAAACAGATTAAGGACTATTCAGGTTAACTACACTTACTGACCTTTGGGAGTTCTGGGTTGTTTTTTTTTAAGGAATTTTTCCATTTCATCTAAGCTATCAAATTTGACATAAAGTTGTACATATTTCCTTTTTCTTCTAATGCCTATAGGATCCATAGAGATGCCTTCTCTCTCATTCTTAATATTAGTAATTCACATCTTCTCTATTTTTTCCTTGATCAGTCTGATTAGAAATATATTTATTGAACTTCTCAAAGAAACAGCCTTTTATTTCATTAATCTCTCATTTTACTATTTTCAGTTTCATCAATTTCTGCTTTATTATTTTTTTCTGTCTGCTTGCTTTGAGTTTAGTTTGATCTCTTCATAGTTTTTTAGGGTAGAAGCTTAGATTATTGGTACAAAACATTTATTTGTTAATGTAAGCATCTTACCATGTTTCACAAATTTCAATAATGTATTTTCATTTAGCTCAAAATATTTTCAGTTCGTTTTTAATTTCTCTTTCATATATGAATTATTTAGAAGTGTGTTAATTTCCAAATATTTAAGGATTGTTCACCTGTCGTCCTGTTACTGCTTTCTGGTATAATTCTGTTGTGTTTAGATAATTTACTGTATCTTATTTCAATTACCCTAAAGTTGTTAGGTTTCCTTGGTAACCCACAACATGATCTATCTTGGTGACTGTTCCACATACACTTAAAAAGAATGTGTATTACTGGGGTGCTTGGCTGGCTCAGTCAGTAGGGTGTGCCACTCTTGATCTCAGGGTTGTGAGTTCAAGCCCCATATTAGGCATAGAGCTCACTAAAAAAAAAAAAAAAAAAAAAAAGTATGTGTACTGCTGTTGGGGAAAATGAAAATGTTCTATAAATATTAGGCCATATTGGTTAATAGTATTGTTCACGTCCTCGGTGTCATTATTATCTGTCTAGTCATTCCCTCCATTACTGAGCAAAGCAGGTTTATTATAGATATCATACAGTTGAGGTCCAATCTGACAGTCTCTGCTCTTTAATTTGGGTGTTTAAATCATTTACCTTTATAATAATTATTCATATGGTTGGTTGAAATCTGCCATCGGATGAGAGACAGTTCTTCATAAGTCTCTTGCATTTCTGTATGTGATGCAAGCAGGGTACCGACTATCCTTTGTTTCTATCTTGACACGGATGTTTATTTAGCAAACTGCCTTGGAAGATAGATCATATATCCCTCCAGAGTAAGGAACAGGCGTGCTTATTGCCCACATAAAAAAAATTATTTCCCCAGATACCAGGTTTTTCTGCAGTAACACAGCGCACTACATGTGTCAGTATCATATGGCCCTAGCTGCATTGCTCTTTGGGAATTGCAGTTTGGGGAATTGGTGCAAAATGCTGGCATTCTGGATACTGCTGTTGCTGTGAGTGCTCACCTGCCCTCTGTGATTCCAATGTCTTTTGTGTCCTACCAAAATCCATGACGTTGTGTCAGTCTAACTTGTTAGCTTGCAAGTAGGGTGACATTTCAGATACTTCACAATTCTTAAATCTATCTTGTTTGTTTTCTGTTTGTCCTATCTCTTTTCTTTTTGTCTATGTTTCTATCTTTTGGATTATTTTTATGATTCCATTTTATTTCTACTATTGGCATATTGGCCATAACCCGTTAAAAAATTTTACATAGAGGTACCTGGGTGGTGCAGTGTAAGTGTCCATCTCCTCGTTTCAGCTCAGATTGTGATCTCAGGGTTGTGAAATTGAACCCCCCATCTGGCTTCACACTCAGCGCAGAGTCTGCTTGGGATTCTCTCACCCTTTTCCTCTGCCCCTCCCACTTGAGCACGCATGTGCGCGCACTCTCTTTTTCTCTCTCGCTATAAAAATAAATCTTTTTTTTTTTTAATTTATTTATTTATTTATTTATTTCACAGAGAGACAGGAAGAGCAGGAACAGAAGCAGGAGAAGTGGGAGAGGGAGAAGCAGGCTTCCCGCTGAGCAGGGAGCCTGATGTGGGGCTCCATCCCAGGACCATGAGATCATGACCTAAACCAAAGGCAGATGCTTAATGACTTGAGCTACCCAGGCACCCCCCCCCCTCTATAAAATAAATCTTAAAACATTTTTTTACATTATTTCCTAGGGATTGCAATATACATCTTTAACTTACTATATAGTTTATTATCAATAGTCTTTTATTGTTTCACATATGATGTAAAAACCTTATACCTCCAATTCCTCCCTCTTTGCACTTTTTTCATACTTTTAGATGTGTTATAAATACTGAGAACATTGTTTTTGTTTTTAAAGATTTTATTTATTTTTGTGAGAGAGCAGGAGCAGAGGGAGGGCGGAGGGAGTGGAAGAAGCTGATTCTCCACTAAGCAGGGAGCCCATCGAGGGACTCTGTCTCAAGACCTGAGCCCAAGGCAGACGCTTAACCAACTGAGCCACCCAGGCGTCCCCCTGTAGTACATTGTCAATGTCACTTACCAGGGCTCACGTTGTATGACTGTTAGGAAGTTCCATCTTATCTCTCGCAGGAAATTTTTTAAAATTTAATGTAAACTATTGGGTTAAAAATAATTTTTCGGGTTATTCTTTTTGAAAGAGGTGTGAGTTTTTTTACTGAATAGAGCCTTTCCTGACTTTTACTTAATATCATTCCATACATAACCTTCCTATGTCCTCTTAGAGGAAACCCGAGTGCTGATTCCATTTCTGTAATAGACTGGCTTTTAAATTGTTGGCTAGGGTTCAATGTCAGGGAATTAGCAGGAAAGGCTGGAGGGAAGGTCAATAAGGGCATTTCCTTTTCTCCTCTTATTGTTAATTTCCTTCAGACAGCTAAAGAAGAAAAAATACTTTTCTGCTGTGGTCTTTATACCTTGATTCAATTCTAGGGTGTTCCTTTTTTCCAGATTCTATTTTAAAAACCATTTATTATGACATTTGGAGGTTTTAAAATATCACCCATAATCTTGCTTCCTATAGTAGCCATTTCTTGCTGTCCTTTAGGCTTTGTACATAATATTCCATTGATTTAATAAATATAATTTATGAAATATTTCCTTATATAGTTTCAACTTTTTTACTGTTATAAGTTATGCCACAGTGAACACCTTTCTTTATCTCTTCTGTCTCTCATAAAGATATATTTCTGGGTGGGCTTCTATGTATTAAAACTATTAGCATTTTTATAGTTCTCATTGTGTATTGTAAAAGAAAGAGTAGGAATATATTTGTAAGAGAGTAAAGTAAGTAAGTAAAGTAAACTTCACCTAAGGAAAAGTTGAGTCAAATTGATTATAGACTTGTTGAGAGACCAGCTAATTGAGAGAGAGAGTGAAAGCGCATGCGCAAGCTCAAGGGTGGGGAATGAGGGTCAGATGAAGAGGGAGAGGTTTTTTTTAAGATTTTTATGTATTTGAGAGAGAGTTCGTGAGAGCACAAGCAGGGGTATGGCAAGAGAGGAAGCAGGCTCCCGCTAAGCTGGGAGCCCTATGCAGGGCTCAATCTCAGAACCCTGGTATCATGAACTGAACCAAAGGCAAACACTTAACCAGCTGAGCCACCCTGGTGCCCCGGAGAGAGAATATTAAGCAGGCTCTGTGCCCAGCATGGAGCCCTGCATGGAACTGCATTTAACGACCCCGAGATCAAGACCTGAGCCAAAATCAAGAGTCACACACCCAACCAACTGAGCCACCCAGGTGCCCCCATATTAACCATTTCTAAGTGAATGGTTTGATGATGTTAAATGCATTCATGATGTACAATCATCCTAATCATATATAATTCATCATATTAATGTAAAACTATATCCATTAAGCAATAACACCCACAATCCTCTTCCCATCCCCCACCCCCACCTCTGGCAGTTCTGCTTTTTGTCTGTATGATTTTGACTAGTTTAAGTACCTCATATAAGTGGTATTCTACAACAGTTGTCTTCTGACTGGCTTATTTCACTTAGCGGAACATCTTCAAGGTTGGTCCATGTTCTCCTGTGTTAAAATTTAATTCCTTTTTGTGGCTGAATATATTATTGTATGTATATACCACATTTTGCTTATTCAGAAGAGACACTTGGGTGTTTTAGCTGATTTTGAATAATAGTCTGAACATGGTTGTACAAATATGTCTTCAAGACCCTAGATTCAGTTCTTTTGAATATATACCCAGAGGTGGAATTGCTGGGTCATATGTAATTCTATTTTTGATTTTTTAAGTGTGTTTTTTTTGTTTGTTTGTTTGTTTTTTTGTACTCTCCATACCCAATGCAGTGCTCAAACTCCTGACGCTAAGATCAAGAGTCACACATCGCTTCTCGGCCTTTTGGCTAAAATCAAGTGTAGATCAAGAGTCACATGCTCTTCCAACTGAGCCAGCCAAGTGTCCCTCTATTTTTAATTTTTTGAGGAACCACCATACTGTTTTCCGCAGCAGCTGTACCATTTTACATTCTTATAAACAGTGTACAAAGGTTTCACTTTTTCCATGTCCTCACCAATATCTATTATTTTGGTTTTTTGGTCGTAGCCATCCTAATTGGTATGAGGTAGTATCTCCTTGTAGTTTTGATTTGCGTTTCCCAGCATCATTTCATGTGCTTGTTGGTAATTTGTGTATCTTCAGAGAAATGTCTGTTCAGGTCCTTTGCCCATTTTTTAATCAAGTTGTTTGGTTTTTATTGTTGGCTTCTAGGAGTTCTATGTATGTTCTGGATATTATTCCCTTACCAGATACATAATTTGCAAATATTTTCTCCCATTCTGTGAAATAGTGTCTTTCAATGCCTAAAATTTTAAAATTTTCATCAAGTTAGGTTTATCTTATTAGTTTCTTTTCTTGCCTATGCCTTTGGTGTCATACCCAAGATAATTTTGCCAAATGCAATGGTACGCAGCTTTTGTCCCATGTTTTCTTTTAGGAGTTTTATAGTTTGGGGCACCTGGGTGGCTCAGTGGGTTAAGCGTCTGCCTTCAGCTCAGGCATGGTCCCAGGGTCCTGAGATTGACCCTAGCATCAGGCTCCCTATTCAGTGGAGAGCCTGCTTCTCCCTCTCCTTCTGCCTGCTGTTCCCCTTACTTGTGCTCTCTCTCTGTGTCAAATAAATAAACAAAATCTTTAAAAATAAATAAAAGAGGGACACCTGGGTGGCTCAATCAGTTAAGCAGCTGCCTTTAGCTCAGGTCATGATCCCAGGGTCCTGGGATCGAGTCCCGCATCGGGCTCCTTCCTCAGCGGGGAGCCTGCTTCTCCCTCTGCTCTGCTTGCTACTCCCCCTGCTTGTGCATCCTCTCTCTCTCTCTCTGACAAATAAATAAAATATATAAATAAATAAGTAAATAAATAAGAATTTTATAGTTTTAGGGTCACCTGGGTGGCTCACAGGTTAAGTGTCTGCCTTTGGCTCAGGAATTAAATTGAGTGTTCAAGTTTTGTTTTTCTTTTCAGTACTCTTTGGCCATTCAGAGTCCTTTAAGATTCCATATGAACTTTAGGATAGGTTTTTTTCCTATTTCTGTAAAAAAACATCAGGTTATTGCAGGAATTACATTGAGTTTGTAGATCACTTTGCATAGTTGTTTTTTTTTAAGATGTTATTTATTTGACAATGAGAGAGCACAAGCAGGGGGAGTGGCAGAGGAAGAGGGAGAAACAGGCTCCCTGCTGAGCAAGGAGCCTGATATGGAGCTCCATCCCAGGACCCTGGAATCATGGCCTGAGCCAGAGGCAGACGCTTAACCAACTGAGCCACCCAGGTACCCTGATCACTTTGCATAGTATTGACACCATAACAATATTGTCTTCCAATCAATGAACATGGGATATGTTTCCATTCATTTAATGTCTTCTTTAATTTCTTTTTTTTTTTTTTTAAGATTTTATTTATTTATTTGACACAGAGAGAGAGAGATCACAAGTAGGCAGAGAGGCAGGCGGGGGGGAAGGGGAAGCAGGCTCCCCGCTGAACAGAGAGCCCGATGCGGGGCTCAATCCCGGACCCTGAGATCATGACCTGGGCCGAAGGCAGAGGCTTAACCCACTGAGCCACCCAGTTGCCCCTTTAATTTCTTTAATCAATGATTTGTAGTTTTCTTTTTCTTTTTTTTTTAGAGATTTTATTTATTTATTTGACAGACAGAGATCACAAGTGGGCAGAGAGGCAGGCAGAGAGAGGGGGAAAGCAGGCTCCCTGCCCAGCAGAGAGCCCGACGCAGGGCTTGATCCCAGAACCCTGAGATCATGACCTGAGCTGAAGGCAGAGGCTTAACCCACTGAGCCACCCAGGCGCCCCTGTAGTTTTCATTGTACATAAGTGTTTCACCTCCTTGGCTAGATTGATTTCTAAGTATTTTATACTTTTTGATTCTGTTGTAAGTGCAATTTTTCTTATAATTTTCTTCCCCACATTCTTATTAGTATATGGAAATACAACTGATTTTTGTGTGTTTACTGTGTATCCTGCTACTTTGCTGAATTAAAGTATTTGTAAAAAATTTTTTGTAGATTCTTTAGGGTTTTCTACATGATATATCTGTAAAGATACATCTCTAAAGTGAGATAATTTTACTTCTTTCCAATTTGGATACCTTTTATACCTTTCTTGCCTAATTTCTCTAATTAGAACTGCCCACTGGGAGTCTGAGTGGCTCAGTTGTTTAAGTGTCTGACTCTTGGGGCACTTGTGTGGCTTAGTGGGTTAAGCCTCTGCCTTCAGCTCAGGCCATGATCTCAGGGTCCTGGGATCAAACCCCACATTGGGCTCTCTGCTCAGTAGGGAGTCTGCTCCCCCCCCCCTTTCTCTCTGCCTCTCTGCCTACTTGTGATCTCTCTCTCTGTTAAATAAATACATTTTTAAAAAAATCTTTAAGTGTCTGATTCTTGATTTTGGCATAGGTAGGATTTCAAGGTTATTAAATCAAGCCCCCCATCAGCTCCATGCTGGGTGTAGAGCCTTCTTAAGATTCTTTCTCTCTCTAAGCCTCCTCGCCCCCCAAAAAGAACAGCCTAATACTATGTAGAATAAAAGGGAAGAAGGTGGATGTCATTGCCTTGTACCTGACATTAGACAAAAAATTTTCAGTCTTTCACTGTTGAATATGATGTTTGCTGTGGGTTTTTTTTTTTTTTAAATATGGCTTTTATTACATTGAGGTTGTTTACTTCTATTCCTGATTGAGTGTTATAAGGAAAGGGTGTTGTATTTTGTCAAATGCTTATTCTGTATGAATTGAAATGATCATGTGGATGGGGTTTTTTCACTTCATTTTGTTAATGTGATGTATTACATTGATTAGTTTTTGTATATTGAACCATCCTTGCTTTCCAGGGATAAATCCCACTTGGTGTTAGTGAGTAATGCTTTTAATATGCTGCTGAATTTGGTTTGCTGGTATTTGTTTAGGATTTTTGCATTGGTGTTCATGTGGGATATTGGTCTGTAGTCTTTTTCTAGTGTCTTTGTCAGGCTTTGGTATCAGGATAATGCTGGTCTCATAGAATGATATAAGAGATATTATTTATATATATATTATATAATATATGTATATAATATTTTAATTTTTGCTGGAGGGGGAATGTTTGAGAAGGATTGGTATTAGTTTTCTAAATATCTTATAGAATTTACCAATGAAACCATCAGTTCCAGGAGTTTTCTTTGTTGGGAGAGTTTTGATTATTGATTCAATCTCTTTACCAGTTATAGTTCTGTTCAGATTTTCTATTTCTTTATGATTTAGTCTTGGTAGGTTTTGTGTTTCTAAGAGTGTGTCCATTTCATCTGGGTTATCTAATTTGTTGTCATATAGTGATTCGTAGTACTCTATTATAATTCTTTTCATTTCTGTTAAATCAGTAGTAATGTCTCCATTTCTCTTTTTAGTAATTTGAGTCTTTTCTTTTTTTCTTAGTCCATCTAACTAAAGGTTTATCAATTTTGTTGATATTTTTTCAAGGAAACAGCTTTCAGTTTTTATTGATTTTTTTCTCTGTTTTTCTATTCTCTTTTCATTCATCTCTTCTCTAATCTTTATTATTTTCTTCCTTCTGCTAACACTGGGTTTAGTTTCTTCTTTTCTTGTTCCTTAATTATACAGTTAAGTTGCTGATTGGAGATTTTTTTTTTATTGTAAGCCTTTATACCTGTAAATTTCCCTCCTTTTTTTTTTTTTTTTTTTAAGATACTTTATTTCTTTACTTGAGGCAGAGCGGGGAGAGCATCAGCCAGGGGGAGAGGGAGAGGGAGACATAGATTCCTCGCTGAGCGGGGAGCCTGATGCAGGGTTCAATCCCAGGACCTCGAGATCATGACCCAAGCCGAAAGCAGATGCTTAACCAACTGAGGCACCCAGGTGCCCCTATAAATTTCCCTCTCAGTACTGCTTTCACTTCATCCCATAGGTTTTATCATGCTATTGATTTTTTTTCATTCATCTCTAAGTATTATCTATTTCCCTTGTCCTTTTGTCTTTCATCCATTGTTGTTTAAGATTTTGTTGTTTAATTTCTACAGGCTTGTGGATTTTCCAGTTTAACTTCTGTGTTGATTTCTGACTTTATCTTGTGGTGGGAGAAAATACGTTGTGTACCTAAGTAGAATATGTATGCTCTGCTCTTGTTGGGTAGCATGTTCTGTATGTCTGTTAGATTTACTTGGTTTATTGTGTTAAGTCCTGTGTTTTCTTAGTTATCTGCCATCTGGTTGTTCTGTCCATTATTGAGAGTATTAAAGTCTCCAACTAATATTGTAGAGCTCTCTGCTTTTCCCTTCACTTCAGTCTGGTTTTGCTTCATATGTTTTGCTAGTATGCTATTAGGTGCCTATATATTTCTAATTGTTATATCTTGCTGTGTAGTACTTTTTATTAATATGTATAATACCCTTTATTGTCTCTTGTAACCTTTTTTTTTTTTTTTTAAGATTATATTTATTTATTTGACACACAGAGAGAGATCACAAGTAGGCAGAGAGGCAGGCAGAGAAAGCGGGGAATCAGGCTGCTCGCTGAGCAGAGAGCCCGACGCGGGGCTCGATCCCAGGACCCTGGGATCATGACCCGAGCTGAAGGCAGAGGCTTAACCCACTGAGCCACTCAGGCGCCCCTCTTGTAACCTTTTTGATTTAATGTTTGTCTGATAGTAGTATATCTACCCCTTCTCTTTTTTTATTATTACTTGCATAAGAATATCTTAAATCCTTTTACATTCAGTCTGTTTGTGTTTTGGGATCTAAAGTGAGTCTCTGGTAGACACATATTTTGGGTCATGTGTTTTTATCTGTTCTGCCGATCTTTGTTTTTTAATTTTTTTAAAAAAGATTTTATTTATTTATTTGACACAGAGAGAGAGAGATCATAAGTAGGCAGAGAGGCAGGCAGAGAGAGAGAGAGAGGAGGAAGCAGGCTCCCCACTGAGCAGAGAGCCCGATATGGGGCTCAATCCCAGGACCCTGGGATCATGACCCAGAGCTGAAGGCAGAGGCTTTAACCCACTGAGCCATCCAGGTGCCCCTCTTTGTTTTTTAAATTGGAGATTTTAATCTGTTTACATTTAATTACTGATAAGAAGGGACTTCTGTCATTTTGCTGTTAGTTTTCTGTAGGCATTATAGCTTTTTTGTCCTGCGTTGTCCTCATTACTGCCATTTATGTTTTGTTGAATTTTTTTGGTAGTGAAATGTTTAAACTCGTTTCTCATTTTCTTTTGTATGTTTTGTGTTGGGTTTTCTGTGTGTGTGTGGTTACTTGGAGATTAAATTGAACATCCTGTTGCAACATTCTAATTTGAATTTATACTAGCTTAATTTCTGTAGCCTACAAAAACTCTGCTCCTTTACAACTTTGTCCCCACCCATTTCAATTGTTAATATCACAAAATTGAATCTTTATACATTGTGTGCCCCCAAATGTAAACTAATAATTATTTTATTTATTTATTTTAAAGATTTTATTTATTTCACAGAGAGAGAGATCACCAGTAGGCAGAGAGGCAGGCAGAGAGAGAGGGTGGAGGGGAAACAGGCTCCCCGCTGAGCAGAGAGCCCAATGTGGGGCTTGATCCCAGGACCCTAAGATCATGACCTGGGCCGAAGACAGAGGCTTAACCCACTGAGGCACCCAGGTGCCCCCTAATAATTATTTTAAATGTATTAGTCTCTTTAATGTAGAAAACAACATGTGGATTTATAAGCCAAAGTTACAATAATAGTAGTGTTTAGACTAATAATTTTTAAAATATATTAGTCTCAGATCATGTAGAAAACAAAAAGTGGAGTTACAAACTTGTCAGGATAATACTAGTTTTTTGTTTTTGTTTTTGTTTTTTAAGATTTCTTTCTTTATGGGGCATCTTGGGTGGCTCAGGCAGTAAGCCTCTGCCTTTGGCTCAGGTCATGATCCCAGGGGTCCTCAGATCAAGCCCCATGTCAGACTCCCTGCTCAGTGGGGCACCTGCTTCTCCCTCTCCCACTCCCCCTACTTGTGTTCCCTCTCTCACTGTCTCTCTTTCTCTCTCAGGTAAATAAATCTTTTTAAAATTTTTATTTATCTGACAGAGAAAGAGAGACAGTGAGAGAGGGAACACAAGTAGGGGGAAGACTCCCTGCTGATCACAGAGACCAAAGTGGGGTTTAATCTCACTACCCTGAGATCATGACCTGAGCCAAAACCAAGAGTCAAACATTTAGGGGTACCTGGGTGACTCTGTCTTTTAAGCATCTGCCTTTGACTCAGATCATGATCTTGGGGTCCTGGGATCAAGTCCTATGTGGGGCTCCCTGCTCAGTGGGGAGTCTACTTCCCCATCCCCCAATACCCCTACTCCCCACATTCATGCTCTCTCTCTAACAAATAAGTAAAATCTTTAAAGAAAAGAAAAGGGGGCACCTAGGTGGCTCAGTCATTAAGCATCTGCCTTCTGCTCAGGTCCTGGTCCCAGAGTCCTGGGATTGAGCCCCATATCAGGCTCCGTTGCTCAGTGGGA
Organism: Lontra canadensis; assembly: GCF_010015895.1. Taxonomy (NCBI): domain Eukaryota; kingdom Metazoa; phylum Chordata; class Mammalia; order Carnivora; family Mustelidae; genus Lontra; species Lontra canadensis. The sequence continues at coordinate 10,278,216 of NW_022631057.1, forward strand.
AGCCTGCTTCTCCTTCTCCCACTCTCCCTGCTCGTGTTCCCTCTCTCGCTGTGTCTCTCTCTCTCAAATAAATAAATAAAATCTTAAAAAAAAAAAAAAGTGTCTGACATTTAACCAACTGAGCCACCCAGGCACCCCAATCCTAGCTTTCATTGTTTTCCATGCATTAATTTTTGTCGAGATCTTTATTTCTTCACATGGATTTCAGTTACTGCCTAGTATCCTTTCATATGAACCTTGAGCATATCTTTCAGAGCAAACCTAGTGATAAGAACTCTCTCAGCTTCTTTTCTTTTTTTTTTTTTCAGCTTTTCTTTATATAGGAGTGTCTGAATTTCTCCCACACTCTTGAAGGATAGTTTTGTTAGACACAGGAATTTTCATTGATAGTTTTTTTCTTCTTTGAACACTGAATATGTCAGCCCACTACCTTCTGACTTCCAAAGTTCCTTAGAAATCTGCTCCTTTCTTATTTCTATATGACAAGTCAATATCTTCTTGTTCCTTTCAAGATTCTCTTTTTATCTTTGGCTTTCAAACATTTGATTATAATGCACCTCAGGGTTGATCTCTATAAGTTCAACTTTATTGGAGATCGTTGAGTTTCTTAGATGTTTATTTTCATTTCTTTCATCAAATTTGGTGAGCTTTCAGCCATTATTTTTTTTCTTAAAGAATTTTATTTATTTATTTATTTTTCTTAAAGAATGTATATATTTATTTGCCAGAGAGACAGAGTGAGCACAAGCAGGGGGACAAGTGAGCACAAGCCAGAGAGACGGAGAAGCAGGGTCCCTGAGCAGGGAGGCCAACTCAGTGCTTGATCCCTAGGACCCCAGTATCATGACCTGAGCTGAAGGCAGATACTTAAATGACTGAGCCACACCCAGGTGTCCTAACCATCATTTCTTCAGATATTATCTCTGCCCCTTTCTCTCATCTCCTCCCACAGTTTATATGTTGGTTCCCTTGGTATGTCCCACAGGTCCGTCTGGCTCTGCTTTTATTCATTCTTTTTTCTTGCTGTTCCTCAGTAATTTCCATTGGCCTGTCCTCAAATTAGCTAGTTTTTGTTTGTTTGTTTTTGTTTTCTGCTGACTCAAATCTGCCTTTGAATCCCTCTGGCAAATTTTTCCTTTCAAGTATATCTTTTAGCTCCATAAGTTCTTTTTTTTTTTTTTTAAATTTCTTTTTAGGTTTCCTGTTGCTTTGTTCATACTTCATCATTTTCTTGACTTTGTTAAATCTCCCTTTGGTTCTTTGAGCATTAAGAACACTCTTTTAACATCTGGCTAGTAGATCTGTTGTTAGGTCTTTTTCTAGGACTGTTTCTATTGACTTAGTTTTTTCCTTTGAAGGGGGGATACTTTCTTGTTTCTTTGTGTGCCTCATGATTTTTTGTTGTTTTTGAAAATGACATTTAAATCTAATAATGTTATCTTGAGAAATCAAGTTCTCTCCTTCCCCAGGGTTTGCTGTCTTTAGAAATTATTTGAGTGGTTTGGGAGTTTTTTGGTTGGTTTGGTTTTCATTGTTACGGGCTGTCTCTGTGTCAAGGATCAGCCTGAGGTATAAACTTGAAGTCTACTCAAGTCAAGAAAAAAATGACTGAAAATTCCCAAATTTGATAACAACTATAAGCCCACAGATCCAAGAATCTCAATGTGTGCCAAACACAAAAAACATGAATGGCACTAAACCAAAGCACATTTATTCAATTTCCTCAAACCAGAGATTAAGAGAAAATACTGAAAGTAGTCAATGAAAAGATATATTATTTAAAAAAAAAAAAAAAGAAAAGAAAGATATATTACATATAGAGAAACAACTATAAGGATGACAGCATATTTCTCATCAGATACAATGGAAGTATGAGGACTGTGGAATACATCTTTAAAGGGGTGAAAGAGAGGCACCTGGGTGGCTTGTTCTGTTAAGCATCTGACTTGAGCTCAGATCCTGGGATCAAGCCCCACATCCAGCTGCACACTCAGTGGTGATTCAACTTCTCCCTATCCCTCTGCTTCTCACCACACTTGTGCTCACTGACTCTCTGTCTCTCATGTAAATAGTCTTTAAAAAATAAATAAAGTGCCAAAAGGAAAAAAAAAAAAAAAAAAGCTCGAATTCTGTATGCAGCAAAAATATCGTTCAAAAACAATGGTGAAACAAAGACCATTTCAGACATGGAAAAGTTCAAAGTATTCCTCACCAGTAGACTCGTGCTATAAGAAGCATTAAAGAAGGCCCTTCAGGGATAAAGGGAAAGACAGCAAATGGAATTATTCTGGAGCAATACAAAGGAATGAAGAGTAGAAGTTTTCTTTATAAGATAGTTACTGCTTAAAGGAAAAACTAATAAAATTAAGCAATAGGTTTTTAATATATGTAGAATTAAAAACAACAATAGGACAAAGGCCAGGAAGGGAGGTAAAGGGAGTCTTACTAGTGTAAGATTCTCACTCTCTATATATTAGTTGAATATAGAATGTAGTAATTTAAAGATAGGTGTATATGAAAGGCCTAAAGCAGTTACAAAAATTTAAAAACTGCTAAGACAACAGAGAAGGTATAATAGAATCATGAAACATTCTGAGTCTAAAAGAAGAGGAAGAAGGTAAAGAGCTGAGACGAACTGAAGACAGAGCAAGATGGTACATTCAAAGCCAATCATATCAATAATTAACACTTCATGAAAATTGTACAAAGAGCCCAATTAATGTCAGAATGGATAAAAAAGCAAGATCTAGCTACATGCTGCTTACAAGAAAACGACTTTAATAAAAGCCACATGGGTTAAGTGTAAAAGGATGAAAAAAGAAGCCCTGTTACCTCTATTATAAAGAAGGCTGGAGAGGCTGTATAAATAAACAAGGTTGATTTTAGAACAAAGCCATTACCAGGGAAAAGATGATCATTCCATGAAGATCACAGGGTCAATTTTTTAAAAATTTTAATATTTAAAACATGGGACTTGATCTCACAACCCTGAAGCCATGACCTAAAATCTAGAGTCAGATGCTTAACCAACTGAGCCATCCAGGTACCCCCAGAGGGTAAATTCTATAAGAGGTCATAACAGGGCACCTGGGGAGCTCAGTTGGTTAAGCGACTGCCTTTGGCTCAGGTCATGATCCTGAAGTCCTGGGATCAATTCCTGCATTGGGCTCCCCGCTCAGTAGGGAGTCTGCTTCTCCCTCTGACCCTCTGACTTCTCATGCTTGCTCGCTCTCTCACCCTCTCTCAAGTAAATAAAAATCTTAAGAAAGAAAGAGGTCATAACACTCTTATATGTTTAACAAAGGTTCAAAATATATAAAGCAAAAACTGACAAAACAGGAGAAACTGGTAATTTTCACAATTGTAGTTGAAATATCAGTACCTCTCAATAATTGATAAAATGTAGAAAACTAATACACCTGAAACTAATATGTTATATTTCAATTATATCTCAGCTTATTTTAAAAGGCAATAAAAATTTTGAGCTACACTATCAACCAATTTAATGTAATTGATATTTATATAGTACTTGACAGCAGCAGAAAATATTTTTTCACGTACACAAGGGACCTCTTTATCAAGATAGGTCATATTTTGGTCAACAAGGCAAGTATCAATACATTTAAAAGGATTCAAAATCATACAAAGTATGTTCTTTGACAACAAATTAAATTAGGAATTGTTAACAGGGGCGCCTAGGTGGCTCAGTGGGTTAAGCCTCTGTCTTCAGCTCAGGTCATGATCTCAGGGTCCTGGGATTGAGCCCCACCCACATCAGGCTCTCTGCTCACCAGGAAGCCTACTTCCCCCTCTCTCTCTCTGCCTGCCTCTCTGCCTACTTGGGATCTCTGTCAAATAAATAAACAAAATCTTAAAAAAAAAAAAAAAAAAAAAAGGAATTGTTAACAGTTTCTGGGAAATCTCCAAATAATGGGAACTAAATAACACATTTCTACATAGCTCATCAACAAAGAAACCAAAAGGGAAATTAGGACTTATTTTTAAAACGAAAAGTGAAAACAATATATCTGAATTTGGAGGATACAGCTAAAAGAAACAATTTGTAGTGTAAATGCCTGTATTTGAAAAAAAGAAAGAAAAGCCAATGACCTGAACTTCTACCTTTAACTAGAAAATAAAGAATAAATGAAACTTAAACAGAAAAAAGGAAATATAGAGAAGCATGGACATGAATGAAATTGGCAAACCTCTAGCTGGACTGATAGGAAAAAAAGAGAGCTGGCAAAATTAATACCAGAGGGGCGCCTGGGTGGCTCAGTGGGTTAAAGCCCCTGCCTTCGGCTCAGGTCATGATCCCAGGGTCCTGGGATCAAGCCCCGCATTGATCCCTTCCTCTCTCTCTGGCTGCCTCTCTGCCTACTTGTGATCTCTGTCTGTCAAATAAATAAATAAAATCTTAAAAAAAAATTAATACCAGAAATGACAGGTGATACAACTATAGATATATATATTAAAAAGATACTATTATGAATAAATTTAATAATTTAGATGAAATGGACAAATACCTTTATAGAGAAACCTGCCAAACTCACTCAAGAAGAAATAGGATGGGTTACTTGTTACAGTAATTATTTCCCAGTATATACAAATATCAAATCATGTTGTACTCCTATATCAATTATATCTCAATTTGTTTTATTGATAAAAAGAGGAAAAAATAGGTAATTTCATTATCTCTATAACTGTTAAAGAGTTTGGAGTTGTAATTAGACAACCCACAAAGAAAATACCAGGCCGAGATGGCATTTCTAGTGCTTTCTACCATATATTTAAGAAAGTAAAAAATTCCAATTCCTTACAAAGTCCTGCAGAAAACCAGAGATTGAAACACTCCCTTACTAGGAAGCCAATTAGTGTAATTCTCCACATTAACAGACTATAAAAGAAAAAGCATTATCTTCTCAGTATTTGCACACACACACACAAATGACAAAATTGTAATGTCCATTCCTGAATAACTCTCAATGAATCAGCAAACGTCGTTTATGAAAAGCCTACACCAAACATGTTTAATGTTGAAAGACAGCACTTGCCCTGTACCATCAGGAAGAAGGCCGTACGCTCAACTCTGTTCTCACCTAAGTTCAACATTATACTGAATGTTCTTCCAGTACAGGCAAGAAAAACATTGCCTTCCAGTGAGGCAAGAAAAAGAAATAACCAGCCAAGATAGAGTAATAGGAAATGGATTTTCCCTCCTACCTGTAACTGAAAAACAAGACTAAATCTATAAAACAATGGTTTTCAAGACATTGGACATCAGACAACTAAGTATAGCAAAGCTTGGTTAACAAGAAACACAAATACAGCCCTACAGTTGGCCTTGCTTACTGCCTGAATATGGTTGCCAGGGTGTAGGAAGGCGGAACCCAGGTGTGATCTAGACATCTCCCTGTATTAAAGAGAGGAAGTTGGGGACACCTGGGTGACTCAGTCAGTTAAGCATCTGCCTTCGATTCAGGTGATGAGCCCAGGGTTCTGGGATTGAGGCCCACATCAGGCTCTCTGCTCAGCCCAGAGCCTGCTTCTCCTGCCTACTGCTCCCCCTGCTTGGGCACTTGATCGCTCTATATCTCTCTCTCCCTGGCAAATAAATGAAAGTTTTTTTAAAAAATAGAAAAAGGGGGAAATTGGGTTACTGGCAGGCCAAGGCAACTGGATTTCTCAGAGTAAAGTATCCTATAGGAGAAAGATGCATAGAGAGTCCTCAAGTTGGCAGTTTTCCTCAGCCAAGCACATGCATCTAAAGAAAAGAAAAAAAAACTTCTTAGACTTGGAAATAAGCAAAAGAAAGTACAGCTTTTCTTTTTAGTGTCTTCCTGGAGCAGTGTTTTAACAGGTGCATCCAAGGTTTAGAACTTCTTTAGGTACTGTTCCTGTGTCTAATTTACCATCTGTAGAGTCCAAACTCTGTGAAGTTACATGTAAACTTGTAGATTTCTGTTCAGTAGAAAAAGGTTATAGTTTTATTGTCCTGAAACTCATTTACCAGTTTTGTATCTAATCTAGCATTCTTTAAAATAATAATAATAATAATATACCTATAAATGCAGAGTTCCTCCAATACTTTTGGAACCAGCTTTGTTACCTTTGTATCTTTGGTTCCATCATTAACGAGTTAATATGTTTCTGACATGGCTTTATTCTTTTTTTCTCCCAAAGATTTTATTTGTTAGAGAGGGAGCAGGAGAGAAGCATAGGCAGAGGGACAAGCAGACTCCATGCTGAGGGTAGAGCCAAACATGGGACTCAATCTTACAACCCTGAGATCACCCCCTGAGCCAAAATCAAGAGTTAGAAGCTTAATGGACAGAGCCACCCAGGTGTCCCGACATGGCTTTATTCTAACCTTTGTATGAAAGCCGTATTTTCAACTTTTTGAATATTTTACTATGGTATGATTCCACTGAGATGTCCAAGTGAACACTTCTACCAGAGCCAACTAAAGACTGCTAGAAGTGTACCTTGTGGAATATTTAAGCCCATACATACCTTCCCCCCCCCCCTTTCTTTCCCTTTTTCCTTTTTCATGTGTAATATACGTGTGTGTGTCTATGTGTGTGCCCACAGATGCCCTTGGAGTGAATCCCAAGAGGAAATAAAACTTTATTTTTTGATCTCTGTTTTTATTCCTGGCCCTGTATTTTTACTTTTGTTTCTGGTTCTTGGCCAAAGTTGGCTCTAGTTCTGATTTGCACATAGTTGATAAATTATTCTCAGTTGGTGATAGCAACCAATGGGGATCTGACTTTTTGGCCTGAACTTTTGGTTATCAATATCAGCTTGATGACGGTTTATACTCTTGTTAGCCAATAGATGACAATATGATTTGTTACTCTTTTTGTCTTTTTGAATGTGTTCCTATTAATGAGTTCAAATCAATGAAGAAGATGTTTAGTGTACATTGGAAGATACCTCTTTGAGAACAGGATTGCTGATATTTTGTGTTCTGTGTTTACCCATAGCTGCAGTTGTAAAACTGAAGCTTCCTGTGTGTCTGTGTCTGTATGAGAAAATTCATTGCCTCTCATTATATAAATATGTAACATTATCTTATCTCTGACTACTTTAATAAATTATACTCTTCATTGATACAGTACAAAGCCATCACACCTAATTCCTTTTTATCCTGTCATCTCTTCGTTGTTGTTAAAGGTTATGTGTGTAGATGGGTGTATGTCTATATATGAATATAATTGTGTGCGTACAGCACTTGGGGTCGTTTTTAGTGGAAGAGATTGGGGTTGCCAAATAAAGGGCAGCACATTAATTTTGATTTCAGATAAACAATTTTTTTTCAGTATAAATATATCTGAAATTTAAATTTAACCAAGCATCTTGTTTCTCTGTTTGCTGAATCTGGCAACCCTGGGGGTGTGGGGAGTGGGGTGTCAATCCAAATAATCTAGACCACCAGTACTAGAAACAAACATGATTTCTTTTTTCAAATTCTCAATCTTTGGCTAGAAATTTCAAAGACATTTAAATAATTACTTTTTTAAAAGATTTTAATTATTATTTATTATTTGACAGATCACAAGTAGGCAGAGAGGCAGGCAGAGAGAGAGGGGGAAGCAGGCTCCCTACTGAGCAGAGAGCCCAATGTGGGGCTCGATCCCAGGACCCTGAGACCATGACCTGAGCCAAAGGCAACTTAACCCATTGAGCCTGCCCTGTGCATTTCTTCTCTTGGCTGATTTTGATTTGAATCTTTACTCTGTATAGTAACAAACTGTAACTGTGAGTATGAAAGCTTTCAGGGACTTCTCTGAGTCCTCTTGGGAAATTACCAAGCCAGAAGATGGTTTTCAGAACCCCCCCAAATATGCAGTTAGTGTGATTAGTGACGTTAGTCTTGTGGGCAGTATTCCCTCAAACTACAGTTTGATTACACTGGGTAGGATATAGCTATCCTGTTAATGAGAATATTGTTGAATTTTATTATGCTGCCTTTTCAAACCTTTATTGAAAAGATTAGTAAGTTTACATTATTTGGAGTGGTTTTGTTTTGTTTTGTTTTTTAATTAAACTCTATGATCAATGTGGGGCTCAAACTCATGACCTGAGATCAAGAATCAACTGAGCCAGTCTGGTACGCCTAGAGTTTTGGAGTTTTTTGTTCTGCTTTGTTTTTTTTTTTAAAGATTTATTTATTTATTTGATAGAGAGAGAGTGCAAGTGGAAGCAAGGGCAGAGGGAGAGAATCTTCAAGCAGACTCCCTACCGGGTGGGAAGCCTGATAGCAGGGCTGGATCTCACAACCCATGAGATCATGAGCTGAGCCAAAACTAAGAGTCAGGTGCCTAACTGATTGAGCCCCCAGGTGCCCCAACTTTTAAAATTTTTTAAAAATTTTATTTATTTATTTTTTTGTAAAGATTTCATTTCTCTGAGAGAGTGAAAGAGAGAGAGTGAGCACAATCTGGGGAGGAGTAGAGACAGAGGGAGAAGCAGACTCCCCGCTGAGCAGGGAGCTGGACATGGGACTCATCCCAGGACTCAGGGATAATTACATAAGCTGAAGGCAGACACTTAACCAACTAAGTCACCCAGGTGCCCCCAAGCTTATTTTTAAGTACAGAATTATAGACAGAAATGAGCATGTAGTCTGAGAAAAGAAATCCTTTTTTTCTCTTAAAGATTTTATTTATTTGTCGGAGAGAGAGCACAAGCAGGAATAGCAGCAGGCAGAGGGAGAAAGAGGCTCCCTTCTGAGCAAGGAGCCCAGTGCGGGACTCAATCCCAGGACCTTGGGATCATGACTTGAGCTGAAGGGAGACACCTAACTGACTGAGATACCAAGGCGTCCCAAGAAAAGAAATCCTAATAAATTACAAATTGTTTAACTTGATGACAGAAAATTATAAAATCCATAAACCAACATAGTATTTTTATTTATAAATGACCTAAATCACTTCTATAATGCTTTTTTTCCTGTAACTTTTTTTTTAAATATTTTATTTATTTATTTGACATACAGAGATCACAAGTAGGCAGAGAGGTGGGCAGAGAGAGAGGAGGAAGCAGGCTCCTCTTGGAGCAGAGAGCCCAATGCAGGGCTCGATCCCAGGACCCTGGGATCATGACCTGAGCTGAAGGCAGAGGCTTTAACCCACTGAGCCACCCAGGCACCCCTTTCTGTAACTTTCTGATTGCTTCTTAATATAACAAGATTTTGTAATAGTTTCTCTCTTTTTTTTTAAGATATTATTTATTAATTAGAGAGAGTGTGAGAAGTGGAGGAGGAAGAGGGAGAAGCAGACTCCCTAGCAGGGAGCCTGATGTGGGACTCAGTCCCAGGACCCTGAGATTATGACCTGAGCCAAAGACAGATGCTTAACTGACTGAGCCACCCAGTCACCCCTGTAATATTTTCTATTAAATAAAGAGAGAGATAAATCATAAACCTCTTTCATGGTTGTTTACAACTTAATTTTTATTGTTTAGAAAAGTTTTGGGGCGCCTGGGTGGCTCAGTCGTTAAGCATCTGCTTTCAGCTCAGGTTAGGTTCCTGGGATAGAGCAGTACATCAGGCTCCTTGCTCAGCTGGGAACCTGCTTCTCCCTCTGCCTGCCACTGCCCCTGCTTGTGTACACTCTCTCCCTCTGACAAATAAATAAATAAAATCTTTTTAGAAAGGTTTTATTTATTTGAGAGGGAGACAGGGAGAGCACAAACTGTTGGGTGGGGGACAGAGAGAGAGGGAAAATCAGGTTCTCTGCTCAGTGGGGAGCCCGACATGGGGCTCAATCCCAGGACCCTGGGATCATGACCTGAGCCAAAGGCAGATGCTTAACCGGCTGAGCCATTCAGGTGCCCCTATAATTCACTTTTTAATTAAAAAAATATAATTTTGCTGATTTCATAGTTCTTCTCTATTGCTTTGGTTTCCTAATCTGAATTTTCCTTCGGTTCTTTAATAAATATAAATATGACAAAATTCATTTTCATGCAAATCCAAATTAGGAGGCTAACATTTCTCACTTTATTAAAACATTCAAAAATATCTTCTCAAGGGATGCCTGGGTGGCTCAGTTGTTTGAGTGACTACCTTTGGCTCAGGTCATGATCCTGGAGTCCCATGTCGGGCTCCCAGCTCAGCAGGGAATCTGCTTCTCCCTCTGACTCTCCCCCATCTCATGCTCTCTCTCTCTCATTCTCTCACTCTCAGATAAATAAAGTCTTTAAAAATATATATATATCCTCAAGTTGCAGTGGAAATAGTGTATTAAACTTTATACCACAAGCCATTCCCATCAGAAAAGAGGGGGGAAAATGTATGATACATTTAAAATGTGTATGTTACATTACTAATATGTTTCTGACAGGAATATCTTTGGTTTTAATTAGATCTTTATGAAACTGGAATTCTCTATTTACAATTTTACATGACCTTTAACTTGTACCTTCCTGTGCCTATACCAGGTACATTGGCTTAATAAATGTTTGAAGTGTTCCTGGATTGGGGCGCCTCAGTGATTCGGTTGATTAAGTGTCCAACTCTTGATCTCGGCTCCGGTCCTTATCAGGTCATCAGTTGAAGCCTGGTGTTGGGGTCCATGCTGGGGTTGGAGCCTACTTAAAAAAAAAAAAAAAGTGTTCCTGGATGCTGGTCCCTCACTGCGTGGGGCTTGAGGGGGTTAGGGCCATAATTTGTGGATAGAGTAACTGAACTGCATAAAATATTCCACCTAACTAGAATTAAATATATCTCCAGCTCAGTTTCTTAGCCAGAATTCAAAAATACCTGTGGCCACTGTCACATTCCCTAATTCAAGGAGAAATGTGATAAAGGAGAAATCTAAGTGGAAAGAGACAATAGTCTTCATCTATTACGGTTAAAATACCTTGATTTTGCAAATTAAAAATATATTTGATCATGTAAAGATTGCTAGGGTCCCTCCTAGAGCCTTGCAAAGGTCTTTATGAGTGAGAAGGCATGAAACTTAAGTTTTATCTTCATGGGTTTTTTTAAGTGTTATTATTTTTTTTTTTTAAGTAGTCTCCATGCCCAATATGGGGCTTGAACGCACAATCCCAAGATCAAGAGTCACATGCTAGGTCAACTGAGCCAGCAGGGCACCCCTTTAAATATTTTAAGAATTCATGTGAATTTTGCTTATATTATATTCCTTTTATTTTCATCAATATTTAACATATAAACAATGTTTTTTAAAAACTTAACTTACCAGGGCGCCTGGGTGGCTCAGTGGGTTAAAGCCTCTGCCTTCGGCTTAGGTCATGATCTCAGGGTCCTGGGATCAAGCCCCACATCGGGCTCTCTGCTCGGTGGGGAGCCCGCTTCCTCCTCTCTCTCTGCTTACTTGTGATCTCTGTCTGTCAAATAAATAAATAAAATCTTTAAAAAAACAAACAAACAAAAAAAACTTAACTTACCTTCCACGCCCTCTGTTTGAAGGAGAAGGAAATAGAGTAAAGGGAATGCTTCAGTTGTGCTGTGACGTCACATGCTTCATAACTTATTCCATCTTTTCTCCTTGGGTTTATCATTTGAGAATTATATTATCTGGAAACTTACAAATAACACAAAAGCCAAGTAGCAGTAGCTTAAATATAAATTTATTTAGCTCACAATAAGAAATCTGGAATAAGGGGGCCCCTGGGTAGCTCAGTCGTTAAGCGTCTGCTTTCAGCTCAGGGCATGATCCCAGGATCCTGGGATGGAGCCCCGCATCAGGCTCCATGCTTGGCAGGAGGCCTGCTTCTCCCTCTCTCACTCCCCCTGCTTGTGTTCCCTCTCTCACTGTGTGTGTCTCTCTCTGTCAAATAAATAAATAAAATATTTTTTAAAAAAGTAAAAGGAATCTAAAATAAGCAATCTAGTTGTTAGACATTGTATGTAGAGCACTTAACCAGTATTGTATGGTAACCTGATGATGCCATCAGATACCCAGGCTACTTTCATCCTTCCCTGCTGCTTTCTTTGTCACATAGGGCATTATCCTTATGACTGTGATCAAAAGAAAAGAAATAATGCCTCACTAGGAAAATGGAGGGAGCCTAAAGGAGCATGCTTTCTGGGTCTGCACATTCTATTTTATTTATTTATTTATTTTTTATTTATTTTTTTTAAAGATTTTATTTATTTATTTGATAGAGAGATCACAAGCAGGCAGAGAGGCAGGCAGAGAGAGAGGAGGAAGCAGGCTCCCTACTGAGCAGAGAGCCCGATACGGGGCTCGATCCCAGGACTCTGAGATCATGACCTGAGCCGAAGGCAGCGGCTTAACCCACTGAGCCACCCAGGCGCCCCTATTTTTTTTTTTTTAAAGATTTCAATATTTATTTGAGAGAGAGCACGAGTGAGCACAAGTGGGAGTAGGTAGGGGCAGAGGGAGAGAATCTCAGGCAGATTCCATGCTGAGTGCAGAGCCTGTTGTGGGGCTCAATCTCACAACCCTGAGATCATGACCCGAGCAAGAACCAAGAGTCAGATATTCAACAGACTGAGCCAACCAGGTGCCCCTAAGGGTCTGCCCTTTTTAAAAAAGCAGTTTCAGAGTTCATACCAAATGATTTCTTTATATATTGTTAACCATAACCGCGTGTTATTGTTCACCCCTAGATACAAGGATGTCTGAGAAAGTAAGAGTAGTCGTCTGGCCTGCAGTTCCAGAGGCTAGACATCCCAGATCAAGGTGCTAGCAGCTTCTATTTCTGGTACTAGTCTCTTCCTGGCTTGTAGGAGGCTGCCTTCTTAGGGCCTCACATGCTCTTTTTTCTGTGTACAAGGAAAGAGAAATGTCTGGTGTCTCATCCTTTTTTTATAAGGATTCAGTTCTCTTGGATTAGAGCCTCATCCTTATGATCCCACCCTACCTCCTTAAAGGCCCTATCTTGTTTTTCTTAATTTCCTACAGTATTGTTATATTTTCATGTGGCAGTGTTTGTTTGGATTAACCTAGGTATTTGCCATTTTGTTCTTCCATTATTTTCTTTCTTTCATCTTAGACCATCTGCGATCACTTTCTGCCTAATGGATGCACTCTAGAATTTCCTTTAATGAAGACCTGTGGTGGCAAACTCTGTCTGAAAAGTGTCTTTATTTAGCCTTTGTTTTTAAAGATATTTCCACAGGGCATAGAATTTCAGTAACAGTTGCTTTTTTCAGTGCATTAAACACGTCAGAAATTCATTAACTTCATTAACTTCTAGCTTCCATTGTTACTGTTGATAAGTCATCTGTCATTCTCATTGTGACACAGGAAGCTGATCTTTTTTTTTTAAGATTTTATTTATTTATTTGACAGACAAAGATCACAAGCAGGCAGAGAGGCAGGAAGAGAGAGGAGGAAGCAGGCTCCCTGCCGAGCAGAGAGCCCTACATGGGGCTCAATCCCAGGACCCTGGGATCATGACCTGAGCCAAAGGCAGAGGCCTTAACCCACTGAGCCACCCAGGCACCCCAGGAAGCTGATGTTTTTTAATGGCTGCCTCAAACATAGTTTTGTTTATTTGATTTTGCTTTTTACTTTTATTCTGCAGTTTCCCTGTTGTAGTTCTGGGTGTAATTTTCTTTTTTACTTATTTTACTTGGAATTCATTGGATTTCTTGCATCTGTTAATTGAATTCTTTTTTTAGTTCTAAAACATTGTTAGCCACTATTTCTTCAGTTGTTTTCTGCACCCCATTTTATTAATTCCCTCCTTGAAGAATTTTGAATAGTCATTTGTTAGATCCTTGTGTTATGTCCTTATTATCTTCTTCATATTTATCATTAGTTTTCCTTTGTTCTGTACAGTTTTTTTCAGATCTGTCTTCTAGTCTGCTATTTTTGGCTATGTCTAAAGAGCTATTAAACCCATTCAGAAAATTTTAAATTTTAATTATTACTTTTTTTTTAGTTCTTTTTGGTTTCTTTTCAGATATGTTGGCTTTTCATCATGTTTTCAACCCTCTCTTATTTTTAGAAATGTATTAAATATACTTTCTCCCCCTACTTGGTGCCTGGTAATTCCAACATCTGATGTCTTTGCAGTTCTGATTTTGCCGTCATTTCTGCTGGCTCTTGCTCATGGTGCTTTGTTTCCTGATATTTTGTGATTTGTTTTTGTTTCATGATGTTGTTGTTTTACTGTGAACTGATTTAAAATTTTTTTTCCTTTGGGAAATATTTAAGGCCTGGGATGAAGATGAGTTCCTTCAAGGGGATTTGCTTTTGCTTCCTTTGGGCACCTGAGGGCATCATTGTACTAAGACTACTTTAAACCTAATTCTTGCCTTAAGACTTTTTCAAGTATCTAGGTTGAGTGTGTTTGGTCTGTAAACCTGTATTGGAGTAGTTTGAGGTTACAGATTCTTGGGGGAGATAATCTCCTCCTCTTCCTGCCTCAGCACCAAGTTTTGAGATGAGCAGTTTTTGTTGTAGACCCCTGGTGGTGATAGTTGTGGTGACAAAATAGCTGAATTCTGATTCGCTTCACACTGACAGTTTAACCCTTTGGGGACTCACTCCCACTCAAGGTGGGAGGAGAATCTCCTTTTAGAGTCCCAATTTTGGTGGCCCTGGGCTTTTGTTTTTAACTCACATGCTACGTAAATGTCAGAATTGAACCTTAAGCTTTCCAGTTTTTGTAGATTTCTTCCATATCTCTCTACCTATTTTAATTTATCTTATTTTGTTAACCAAAATTCATATTCCCCCCCACACACACATTTTAACATCTCTGAAATCAGTAAAGATCTTAAACTGATAGCATCCTGGATTGACTGTAAACCAAGGTCAGACACAACATAGATGTATATTTTTATGTGCATATGTGTATCAAAATTGAAGCATCAAAACTTGGAGAATGAACATCAGTGGCTTGGAAGAAAATCTTGAGGCTGATAATGGAGCATTCTTTTAACCCCTAGGAGTCAAGTGTCTATGGAAAGGAGCTGTTCTTATACTGAATCAGACATATGCAGATTCCTGAAATATGAGTCAAAAATTGGTTGGTACTACATAATTGCAAAGTCAAGCCTAAGAGCCCAGTGCCAATTATTTTTCATTTATTTAAGGATTATTTTATGAAATAATAAATCACCAATGTTCTTGATGGCACAGCACATTGTATGGAAGACTAAGATCAAATGTGAGGATTAAAAAAAATAATAAAAAGGGCGCCTGGGTGGCTCAGTCGTTAAGTGTCTGCCTTCGGCTCAGCTCATGATCCTGGGGTTCTGGGATAGAGTCCTGCATCAGGCTCCCTGCTCAGCGGTGAGCCTGCTTCTCCCACTCCTACGTGCCCTGCTTCTGTTCTCTCTGTGTCAAATAAATAAAATCTTTAAAATAATAATAATAATAATAATAATAACAACAACAACAAAGGTTAAATATGAGGAAATTTTAAGCATACCTTAAATGATTTGTTAATTTTATTTTATTACTTACATATACCAAAGAGAATTGATACTAAAAATAGATGACTAAGTCTAAAATATTTCCTTTAATAAGTACAAAATAAAAGTTCTAAATTATAAGCAAGCATTATGTTATAGTTTGACAACATTTTTTCCCTTTTTTAGTAGTGAATAAAATAGTGGTATCTCTTTCAACCAAAATGCCTTAGAATATATATAACATCATTAAATAATCTTTAGTTTCTTGACAGCTTCTGAGGACATTTGAGACTTTTTCAAAAAATCCAGTAATTTTACAGATGGTGGCTATACTTGTGCTTAGCATAGCATAATATATGGGCTTGTTAAATCACTATGTTGTATACCAGAAGCTAATGTAACATTGTGTGTCAACTATACTTCAATTTTTTTTTAAGTCCACTAATTTTAGTTGATTTTAGCAGGTGGTACAGTCCTCTTGTGCCTAGTCTGCTACAGTAACAGAAATGTAAGTCTCATTTTACTTTTTACCATCAGAAAACATACATTAGGGGCACCTGGGTGGCTCAGTGGGTTAAAGCCTCTGCCTTCAGCTCAGGTCATGGTCCCAGGGTCCTGGGATCAAGCCCCGAGTGAGCTCTCTGCTGGGCGGGAAGTCTGCTTCCTCCTCTCTGCCTGCCTCTCTGCCTACTTGTGATCTCTGTCTGTCAAATAAATAAATAAAGATCTTAAAAAAAAAAAAGAAAGAAAGAAAACATACATTATTTCCAAAATATCATTGGATTTGAGAGGGTCTTTCAAATGTAGAGAGAGTACTGTAGTAAAAGAAAGGGTTTTTTCTTTCTTTAAAAGATTTTATTTCTTTATTTGACAGAGAGACACACCCAGAGAGTGAACACAAGCGGGGGGAGGGGGAGAGGGAGAAGCAGACCTCCTGCAGAGCCTGGAGCCCGATGTGGGGCTCTATCCCAGGACCCTGGGATCATGACCCAAGCCGAAGGCAGACCCTTAACAACTGAGCCACCCAGGTGCGCTAAAAGAAAGGTTTTTACTTTAGGAACGGGAAGTTTTAGCTTTTCCGCATATTATTTACCTCTTTGTTTCTTTTTTTTTTTTTTTAATTTTATTTATTTATTTGACAGACAGAGATCACAAGTAGGCAGAGAGGCAGGCAGAGAGAGAGAGGAGGAAGCAGGCTCTCCGCGGAGCAGAGAGCCCGATGCGGGGCTTGATCCCAGGACCCTGGGACCATGACCCGAGCTGAAGGCAGAGGCTTTAACCCACTGAGCCACCCAGACGCCCCTACCTCTTTGTTTATAACAATTTGTGTCTATTTTTGTTCTTGATTAGATTTGCTAGAGACTTGTCTCTTTTATAATGTTTACAAAATCAAATTGTTTTTATTTCTAATCAATTTTGTTCTGGTCTTGATTGGTCCCATTCTTCTATTTACTTTTGGGGATTTTGTTGTTGCTTTTATATATAATATTTTTGTTCGCTTAAAAAATAATATATTTCAGGGATGCCTGGGTGGCCCCGTGGGTTAAGCCTCTGCCTTCAGCTCAGGTCCTGATCTCAGGGTCTTGGGATCAAGCCCCACATCAGGCTCTCTGCTCAGCGGGGAGCCTGCTTCCTCCTCTCTCTCTGCCTGCCTCTCTGCCTACTCGTGATCTCTCTCTCTGTGAAATAAATTTAAAAAATCTTTACAGATAATAATGATATATTTCAAATTTTACATTTTCCTCCAAATCCTGCTTTAACTTTACCACAAAGATTTAGATAGGTTGATATTTTCAGTATTATTTTTAAAGTAAGTAACTAATCATAATTGCTAACATTTGCCATATACATTTATAGCCGGCAAAGCCCTCTCTTTATATTTTCTCTTGCTTTTTGTCCAAATTCTTATTTGTGGAAACTTTATTTTACAGATGATTGGGGACTCTTTATAAGAAAACATTTATGTAGTTAATGTTTAATTGCTGATAAAAAAATATAGCCCATGAGATGTTTTCCGTTATTGTTTTTAATGAGATTTTTCTCTCTAAACTGATATGTTCAACTTCTACATATGTAGAATATGTGTAGAATAAAAAATCTGCAATAATGTTCTTCATTATGAATTATGATGTTTAGATCCTTTACAACTTTATATATTACATGCTTAATCTGTCATCAATATTAAAGAATTAAAATCTTCCATTATAATTGTGTTTTTATCATTTTCTCGTTACAAGGCTATTAATCGACATGATGTATTTAGCTGCCATGTTGGTCCATATAAATTCTGTATTATTATATTTTCGCTCTTCACTACCTTTTATCATATTCAGTAATCACCTGCCTTAAGTGCTTTTTTGCCCTAAATTCTGTATCATCAGATATTAATATTGTTGCTTTCCTTTTTATCAGTTGTTTATTTTTGCCAATTCCCTGTTGTTTGGCTTTCTAGGCCTCCTGGCTTCTAAGTATCTGTATTAATAACATTATCTAATTTTAAAATAATTTATGCTTTTTTGCCTTCTGATAGCAGGACTTTGACTATTTAGAATGATTTTAATTATTATTCTTTTTTTTAAAAGATTTATTTACTTATTTGAGAGAGTGAGCAAGAGAGGGAGCATGGAAGGGGGTGGGAGAGGAGCAGAGGGAGAGAGAGAAGCAGACTCCCCGCTGAGCAGGAAGCCTGATATGGGACTCGATCCCAGGACCCTGGGATCATGACCTGAGCAGAAGGCAGATGCTTGACCAACTGAGCCACCCAGGCGCCCTTGTTATTCCTGTTTTACTTTACTTTCTATATATGTTTCCTGCCTTTTATTCTTGCTTCTTCAGTTCTACCCTTTCTATGAGTTTTACTTTGTTTCCTTTTACCTTTATTTTTTTTAAGATTTACTTATTTATTTTAGAGAGAGAGAGTGAGGGCGCACAAAAGAGGGGGGAGGGGCAGAGGGAGAGAGAGAAGGAGAGAAGCAGACTTCCCCCACTGAAGGCCGACTCTGATGCGGGGCTCCATCCCACCACCCTAAGATCATGACCTGAGCCAAAATCAAGGAGTCCGAGACTTAACTGACTGAGCCACCCAGGCCCCCCTCCTTTTACCTTTCAAATCAGTCTGAAAAGGAAACTTAATAGCTTAAACAAACATTTATTATCTAACTCAGTTTCCAGGAGTGGGTTTTGCCGGGCAGTTCTGATATCGGGTGTGCTTAAGCTTACAGTCACAAGGGGCACCTGTGTGGTTCAGTCCGTTAATCTGCCTTCGTCTCCGGTCCTGAGACTGAGCCCTGCATTGGGTTCCCTACTCAAAGGGGAGTTTGCTGCTCCCTCTCCTCTCCTTCTGCCCTTCTCCCACAGCACCCCCACTTCTGCACTTATGCTCTCCCTCTCTCAAATAAATAAATAAAAATATTTTTTTAAAAATGGAAACAATAAAGTTTTTTGCAGAAAAAAAAAATCTTAAAAAAAAAAAAAGTGGGGCACCTGCATGACTCAGGTCATGATTCTGGGATCCTGCCCCACAGGGCGCTTTTCCCTCTGCCTGCCACTTCCCTGCTTGTGCTCTCTCTGTCTGTCGAATAAAATAAATAAACAAACAAACAAATAAATAAAAATATGCCTCCTACTTTGCCAAACTAATGTTGCTTTCCTGGTCCATTTGTTTATTAATGAAACTTAACATTTGAATTAAAAGTCTTTTTTCATGATTCCTTTGGTTTTGTTTTTTTTGTTGTTGGTTTTTTTTTTGTTTTTTTTTTTTTTTAAAGATTTTATTTATTTATTTGACAGACAGAGATCACAAGTGGGCAGAGAGGCAGGCAGAGAGAGAGGAGGAAGCAGGCTTCCCGCCGAGCAGAGAGCCCAATGCGGGGCTCGATCCCAGGACCCCGGGACCATGACCCGAGCTGAAGGCAGAGGATTAACCCACTGAGCCACCCAGGCGCCCCTGGTTTTGTTTTAATGGGAAAATATAAAGCTGGGTGGCATAGTCAGTTAAGCATCTGACTCTTGATTTCAGCTCTGGTCATGATCTCAGGGTTGGAAGATGGAGCCCCACATAGGTCTCCCTGGTGCATGGAGCCTGCTTAAGATTCTCTCTCTCCTCCGCTCTCTGCCCCTCCCACCACACTTGTGTTGTGTGTATGTGTGCGCACGTGAGCACACTCTCTCTCTATATATAAATTTTTGATTTGCATATAGCCTGCTTTTTCTCAAGTTGGAAAAAAATTACTTCATTTTTACCAGTAATTTAATTTTTTTCCCCCAAAGCCATGGTCTTGGACTCAGCCAGTTAATTTTGATTTCCTCTCTGAGCTCTCTTTGTGTCCAATCTCAGTTTTTTATTCAGGTAAAAAAATATTCTTTTAAACTTTATTGACCACATATATGCCCACTTTTCTGTATTCTTTGAGACTAATATTTATTTATTTGATAGAGAGAGAGAGATATCACAAGTAGGCAGGGCAGCGGGCGATGCAGGGCTCGACCCCAGGACCCTGAGATCATGACCTGAGCCGAAGGCAGAGGCTTAACCCACTGAGCCACCCAGGCGCCCTGAGACTTCTATTTTTTAAAGATTGGTTCTGCCTTTCCTCTTTCATGTTCTTTTAAAATATATTTTTTATTTCCTAATATATTTCTCTAAATTACTTTTCATTTCACTGATTCTGCTTTATCCTACTGGGTCCATTTTGCTTTTCAGTGTTTTATACAATGATCTTACTTGATAATGGGATAATCCTGACCAGGTGTTGCTTAGTAAATACATACAAACATTCTCTACACTAGATGTTCTCTTGCATTTATCTTCTTTAGGAATTAATTTTCAGCTCCACTCTCATATATTTTTGTGTTTCTTATGGTCCATCCATTTGAGTGGTTAACTGTGAACGAATACGGTTTCGGTATTTCTATAGGCCCTGTATTACTTGCCTTGAGTTTGATTCCTTGAATCTTACTGTTGATACTGAAGTTTCTCTTTATTTCAATTATTTGTTTTTTAGAAATTTGGAGAGCAGGGAAAGCTTGAAGTCTGGGGCACAGTTATTCTTTTTTTTTTTTTTTAAGATCTTATTTATTTATTTGATTCAGAGATAGAGAGCACAAGTAGGCAGAGCAGCAGGCAGAGGGAGACGGAGAAGCAGACTCCCCGCAGAGCAGGGAGCACAATGAGGGGCTCGATCCCAGGACCCTGGGACCATGACCTGAGCCAAAGGCAGCAGCTTAACTGACTGAGCCACCCAGATGCGCCCCCCACCCTTTTTTTTTTTTAATTTAAAAAATATTTGGCTTCATTCCCTTTTACTGAGATTCCAACCACATGTTTGAGACTGCTTGATAACGTTCCACAGCTTTTGGATGATCTGTCCTCTTTTTGGGGGGTCAGGGAGGTTCTAAGATTTCTTTATTTATTTGAGAAAGAGAAAGCACATGCATGCACGAGAGTGAGAGGGGCAGAGGGAGAGAATCCTTAAGTAGACTTCCACGAGTGTGAAGCCTGATGTGGCGCTGGTTCCCAGGACCCTGAGATCATGACCTGACCCGAAATCAAGAGCTGGATGCTTAATCGACTAAGCCACCCAGGTGCCCGGTCCTTTTTTATATTGTTTTCTCTTCATGTTTCATTTTGGGTAATTTATATTGACTTATCTTCAAGGTCACTGATCCTTGGCTCGGATGTATTGAGTCCGCTGATGTACTTGGAAGCATTCTTCATCTCTGTTATGGTGTGCGCGCTTGACCTTTGAGATTTACTGTTGCTATGGTTATGCTTAGGGCACCCTTGCTTCACATTCTTATATCATTAGCTTGTGTTTAGGGTGGAGCTGGTTTGCCAGAGAGTGTTTCTTTTTTTTCTTTTTTTTTTTTTTTTAAAGATTTTATTTGTTTATTTGACAGAGAGAGAGAGAGATCCCAAGTAGGCAGAGAGGCAGGCAGAGAGAGGAGGAAGCAGGCTCACTGCTGAGCAGAGAGCCCGATGCGGGGCTCGATCCCAAGACCCTGAGATCATGATCTGAGCTGAAGGCAGAGGCTTAACCCACTGAGCCACCCAGGCGCCCCCAGAGAGTGTTTCTTAAGGTCTGCTTCACCTTTAGGTCTTTCTGCCATATTCTGTTCAATAGAAGAGTCATTAAATCCAGTCTTACCTAAAAGGAGAGGGGAATAAGGGTACATCTTTTGGACAGAAGGGGTATTGACTGATCAATTAATAAATTTTGGGGGTCAAGAGAGGGTACTTTTTTTTTTTTTTTTTTTTAGTTTTAATTCAATTAGTTAACATAATGTTCTATTGGTTTCAGAGGTACAGGTCTGTGATTTGTCAGTCTTATATAACACCCAGTGCTCATTACATCACAAGCCCTCCTTAACGCCCATCACCCAGTTACCCTGTCTCTCCATCCATCTCCAGCAACCCTCAGTTTGTTTCCTATGATTAAGAGTCTCTTATAGTTTATCTTCCTTTCTGGTTTTGTGTTGTTTTATTTTTCCTCTCTCTCCTATGATCCTCTGTTTTGTTTCTTAAATTCCACATATCAGTGAGATCATATGATAATTGTTGTTCTCTAATTAACTTATTTCGCTTAGCATAATACCCTCTAGTTCCATCCATATCATTTCAAATTGCAGGGGGTTTTTTTGATGGCTGCAAAATATTCCATTCTGTATGTATATATGTATATATGCCACATCTTCTTTATCCATTCATCTGTTGATAGACATCTGGACTTTTTTCATAGTTTGGCTATTATGGACACTGCAGCTATAAACATTGGGGTACAAGTGGGGCACAGTTATTCTTTGCCATCTTTCAGGAGATCCTGCGGTGTGTACTTTTTAATTCACCTTGTTTGTTTACTTTTGTTTGTTTTGGTTTGTTTTTGTTAATATTATAACAGTGTTTGGAATATCTGGTCAAGAATCAGAAGAATTCTGGGATGCCTGGGTGGCCCAGTTGTTAAGTGTCTGCTTTTGCTCAGGTCATGATCCCAGGGTCCTGGGATTGAGCCCCATGTCAGACTCCCTGCTCAGTGGGGCACTTGCTTCTCCCTCTGCCACTCCCCCTGCTTGTGTTCCCACTCTCACTGTCTCTCTCTGTCAAATAAATAAATAAATGAAATCTTAAGAAAAAAAAGAATCAGAAGAATTCTATTTCAGTTCCAACTATTTTCCTAAATGCCCTATGTAACTGGCTAATTCCTTCATTGTTATGGGCTTTAATCTCCCCATTGACAAAATGTGGGAAAGAAAACTGTCCTTACCTTTTAGGAATGCCAAGAAGAGTGTAAAAGTTTATTAGAACCAGAAAATTCAGGCCTTTTGGCAAAATATAGCATGAGAACTGGGCAATGAGAGAGGAGGAAGGGTAGGAACTTAGAAATATGTGAAGGAAGCAGGGGCACTGGCAGACTCCATGGTTAGAGCAGTGATCCTTCATCTGTCTTGATCTTGGGGTTTTAAGTTCAAGCCCCAAGTTGGGTATAGAGGTTACTTAAAAATAAAATCCTTTAAAAATTTTTATTTATTTATTTATTCATTTATTCATTTATTTAACAGAGGGAGAGAAACAGTGAGAGAGGGAACACAGCAAGGGGAGTGGGAGAGGGAGAAGCAGGCTTCCCACCAAGCAGAGAGCTTGATGTGGGGCTCAATCCCAGGACCCTGGGATCATGACCTGAGCCAAACACAGACACTTAACAACTGCTACCCATGTGCACTTAAAATTAAAATCTTAAAGGGGCGCCTTGGTGGCTCAATCAGTTAGGAGTTTGCTGTAGGCTCAAGTCATGATCCCAGGGTCCTGGGATCAAGTCCCACATCAGGCTCCTTGCTCAGCAGGGAGTCTGCTTCTCCCTCTGCCTGCTGCTCCTCCTGCTTGTGCGCTCTCTCTCTCTCTCTCTGTGTCAAATAAATAAATAAAATCTTTTAAAAGATAAAATGAAATCTTAAAAAAGGAAGAAGTGAAGGATATTATTTATTTTGCATTTGCTTATCATGTGCTTATACGACTGGCATATTTAGTTATTTTACATGAGCTGTTACTGGTAATCTTCATAATCACTTTGTGAGCTGGGTTTACTTTTTCTTATTTTACAGTAAAGAAATCAACTCAGTACTAATTCACATCCTAGCTCTGTACTTTTTGAATTGTGTAACTTCAGCAAATTCACACAACTCAAAGGGACCAAGTTAGGATCAGAACTCAAATCTTTGAAAACTAGGACATTTTCTTCACTCTACCACATTGCTTGACTGTGAAGAAGGAACAGCAGGAAAATTATGTTACTGAGTAGGAAATGGGGCACAGATATTGGAATTGCTTCCTCTCCCTCCTTCTTGTCCTCCTTCCTCCTTCCCTCCCTTCCTTCCACTTAAATTACAAACTATTTCAGGCAAATAGGAAAAGTATAGTGACTAATTTAAAAACAATGTATCCATAACATAGCTTGTCACATTTTAACATGGCCATGTTTGCTTCAGATTTTTTTTTTTAAATTGAACATTATAGGGGCGCCTGATTAGCTCAGTGGGTTAGGCCTCTGACTTCGGCTCAGGTCATGGTCTCAGGGTCCTGGGATTAAGGCCGACATCGGGCTCTCTGCTCAGTGGGGAGCCTGCTTCCCCCCCACCTGCCTGCCTCTCTGCCTACTTGTGACCTCCCTCTCTCTCTCAAATAAATAAATAAATAAAATCTTTTTTAAAAATTAAAAAAAAAATAAATCCTTTATTCTATTATCACTCATAAAGGTCTGCTTCCTTGATCAACTTAATTGATATAACTCGTGTTTTCTTAAAGGTTCTAGAGCAAACACTGGAAAAATAGATTGAAGAAAATGATTACTTGTATATGGCCTGAGAAGGAATGAGAGAATATCTAAGAGAATTCAGGGACAAGACATTGTCCTTTAATGAAATGCATAAACACTGATGTTGTGGCAACTCTAATGGCTAGTGTCCATGGAAAAGAGGCTGAGACATGCTTCCCTAGTGCTGCGCAGATCCAAAGTCTGGGAATGCAGGATTTATTCCCAATTAACTTTGTTTTTTATTGTTGGTGATTTATTTTAGAAACTCTTTAGTGTAATGCTTAACATAGTATGAACTCAACAGATGTTTGTGGACTGAATTGAAATTAGACTGTCTATTCTTGAGCATGTTATAAGACTCACTTCTGCTGAAATAGTTATTAATTAGGCCAAAGTGAAATGTCATTGCCCTGTCTCAGAGACACAAAATGGGTAAAGAGATAGCACAATATTGTCTCTTTTTTGTGGGGAAGTATGAACTGGGTGATAGGACCCTTGAATTTTGGAAATGGAACCCTCTCATTTTCCAAATAAGTTCAAGAGAATTTTGTTAACTTGACAAAATCAGTGGCAAAGTTTGTTTCAGAATCACATTCGTAGGAACCTCAGTCCATTGCTCTATTTACTAAACCACAATCTCTTCCCTGCAAAATAGTTGAGTAAATTTATTTATTGTGGATTCAAAAGTTAAACCCAAGTACTGATAAGATCAGTTTCAGCTTGGAGAGAAATCAGAGAAGTTCCCCGCCCTTATCTTATTCTACATTTTCTTCAACATCTTAGATAAAGACCCATGAAAAATACTTCTGAAATTTTCAGGTGTCATAAGCTGTAGTACCTATAACATACCCCACTGACCTAGAGAGTTAGGATTCCAAATTCTAAACAATAGGCTAAAAAACAAAAATTTATAGGAATTATCAGAAAGTCCAGTATATACATTAAAATATATAGTAAAGGGACGCCTGGGTGGCTCAGTTGGTTGGACGACTGCCTTCGGCTCAGGTCATGATCCCGGAGTCCCGGGATCGAGTCCCACATCGGGCTCCCAGCTCCATGGGGAGTCTGCTTCTCCCTCTGACTTTCTCCTCGCTCATGCTCTCTCTCACTGTCTCTCTCTCAAATAAATAAATAAAATCTTAAAAAAAAAAAGAAAAAAAAATATATAGTAAGTACATGAAGGGAAAAATCTGTTTTTGTAGAAGTTCATGAGAAAAAGCCCTGTAATTTTATAGAAGTCACTGAATGTTCAAAGGAGCTTTAAAAACATGTTTCTATAATTTTTGGATGCAAGAAGATAGAGGAAGCAGGCTGGACTGTGGATGAAGACACTAGGACAATTTGGAGAAAGTCCTAAGACAAAACTTTAAGCTGTGGTGTCTGCATCTTTTCCTAGAAATCAAGAGAAGCCAGTGCATGGCCTGTGGGTTTCCCTAATGAACTGGACTTTACTCACTCTCTTGGCTATTCTACTTCTCCATCAGATACCTGTAGTGCTCTGCTTTTACCTGTATAAAGCATCTGCAGGCCACCTTTCCCCTCTACTCACCTTAAATCTGTCTTTCATTCAGAGGTGCCTGACTGGCTCCAATAGTGGAGCATGTGACTCTTGGTCTCTGGTTTGTGGGTTCAAGCCCACGTTGGGTGTAGAGGTCACTTAAACAAAAATTTTTAAAAACCAACACCCATTTCTCAACACAGTGCGTGATGAGCTTTGGCCTTCTCTGAAATTCTCTTTTAGTTTGTTACTTTTCCTTAATGATGATTATAGGGGCAATCAATACTGACGGCAGTGGTGAAAATAACATTGGTGATATGTAAGAATTATCTCAGTATAATAAAACTTTGAGGGGAGGTGACTCATTTCTTTTTTCTTTTTCTTTTCTTTTTTTTTTTTTTTTGATTAAGATTTTATTTATTTGAGAGAGTGAGAGAGAAAGAGAGAGAGAGCATGAGCAGGGTGAGGGACCGAGAGTTCAGGGAGTCCCATGCGGAACTCCATCCCAGGACTGCATAGCAGATGTTTAACTGACTGAGCCACCCAGGTGCCCCAGGTGACTCATTTCTTTCTTTTTTTCAAGATTTTATTTATTTATTCATGAGAAACACAGAGAGAGAGAGAGAGGCTGAGGCAGAGGGAGACACAATCTCCCCACTGAGCAGGGAGTCAGATGCGGGACTCAGTCTGAGCACCCTGGGATCATGACCTGAACCAAAGGCGGATGCTTAACGGACTGAGCCACCCAGGCATCCCTCAGGTGACTCATTTCTAAGTAGACATAAATACTAACTGTAAAAGCTAAAGAATGATGCAGTTTGGTAAAATAGCTATTCTGTTGTTGCTTTGAAATTTGGCTTTTTTAAAAAAGTTGTAAGATTATTTTAGAGCAAAGAGGGCAACATATAAACTGAGTCCCCAGGTGTTAAGTGACTTGGCTCAAGGTCACTAAAGGAGATTCCCAGTGTCCTGGGGCCTACACTGTGTCTATCAGAGAAGGTTCTTAGGAGTTTGCGTTATAAGAAAACCCTGGCTGATTTAAGCAGGCATGGAATTTGTTTGGTAGACACATCTACTTAATATATTTATCGAATACTCAGTATATGCTAAACGCTCTTGTAAACCCTGGGGAGGACGTTAGGGGCTAGTAGGGAAGAGAGACAATAAACAAGTGCATTATATTTCAGGTGCTAAAGAAGAAAAATAAGGAATGAGTCAGATGTTAGAAAAGAAAAAGGAAGAAGAGAGGAGTGCTTAAACAGGATGAGGTCAGGGTAGCCCATCTCATAAAGTAACATTTAAGCAGAGACCTGACTGCAGTGGGGAAGCGAGTTGCATAGGCACCTTGGGGAAGAGCCTACCAGGCAGTGGAACAGCAGGTCGGCGTGGGGAGTGTGCTCAGTATTCGGAATAGCCGGGAGGCCGGTGCGGCCAGAGCAGAGAGCAAATGAGGAAGTGATCGGAAATGTGATTAGAAAAGGAGCAAGCAAGGGGCCAGTCCTGTAGATCTCGGTGAGTATTTTGGATTTTGAGTACAATGAAAATCTACGGGATGGTTTTGAGCGAGGGGTGACAGGATCTGACATGATTTTTTTTTTTTTTTTAGATTTTATTTATTTATTTGACAGACAGAGATCACAAGTAAGCAGAGAGAGTGAGGGGGAAACGGGCTCCGCACTGAGCAGAGAGCCTGATGCAGGATTTGATCCCAGGACCCTGAGATCATGACCTGAGCCAAAGGCAAAGGCTTTAACCCACTGAGCCACCCAGGCACCCCGACATGATTTTTAAAGATCCTGACTACTCCGTAGAGACAGGAAGGACCGTATGGGGACAAAGGTGAGAGCAGGGAGACCAGTTACGAGGCTATTGCAGTAATCCAGTGGGAGTCATGGTGGCTTGCATTAGGGGGGACTAGCAGACAAAATGGGACGCTTCCAGAATTTCCCCATTCATAGACTGGATATAGGGTTACAAAAAAGACTCAGAAGGTCTCCAAGGCTTGGGCCTGAGCAACCAGAAAAGGAGCTGGAGATCCACGGGACTTCCTGGAGACCGAAGCTCTGGAAGTGGGCGTGACCAAAGAGGAGGGAGGGAGGGAGCAGTAACCATCATCACTATCCCACCACAAAACCAGACTGATGAAGCCTTTCTCACTACCAGCACAGGATACGGCATGCTGCCCCCGACATGGAAAGTAGAAATTGCTGTTGCTGGAATAAATTCTGCTTCCCTGCCTCATTCTCTGCATTACCATCTCCTGAGTCCAGACTCCGGGTGGGCATGGTCAGCTGACTAAGGTTGGGTTACGCGACTACTCCGTAATGGCAAGAGGTGCAGGGAAGGCAAGTGTATGCTCCTTGGACTTTTAAAGTGGGGTACCGGCCCTGCCTTTTACTAAAGTTCCAATGGTAGGGGATGCCTTAAACCCAGGGAGAGAGTTCAGGTGGTTGGGCAGCGCAAAACCAAGGAGCATACGTGGCAGTCTGTCAGAGCAGTCACTGTGGAAATGTGTTCAACTACTGATGCAAGAAGCTACTGTAACACATTTAAAAGCTCACTGTTTTAAGGGAATTTTAAAAAACCAATCTGAGAAAATTTCATTCATATCTGGGAAAGCACTTCAAAGTGTTCAACAGGAAGATGAACGTTGCGTTATCACTCCATGGCGCGGAGGATCAGTAACAGACTTCCTCCCGCTCTGCCCACTTCTCCCACCCCTGCCCTGTGAGGCCGGGCTGCTCACAGAAGTGAGGCTTGGTTTCAAGGCAAGGCGCCCAGGCCCTATCTGCGAACTACTTACTGTCTTAATCATTGCGGCATCAGGGGAAAGTGAGGCCTAACCTTTGAGGGCTGCTGGGGGAACCAAATGTACTCCAAACCAAAGGGCAGTACCAAGGTCAGGCATTACTGAGCAGTGGTCTGAAAAGTTTTTTGACCTGCTGTACAAATGTCCACAAAAATCCCATGAACATTTCCATGAAATTGTTGAGGGCCTTGAAAAACAAAGTTTGAAAACCACTGAGCAACGCACAGGATACCAGATGGGGCATCTAAAGACCAGAGTGTGTCCCTGGGGTTAACTACTTCTCTATAAGCTTCGCTTTCTGGAAGCCATAGTTTCCTCTTCTATAAAATGGGGGGCAGGCGGGAAAGCCATCTCATGGGGTTATTATGAGGATTAAATTAGAGGAGCTATGTAATACCTTGCTGAATGGTAAAATGCTCTATGAAGTTAGAATATCTTACTTGTCACGGGCACACAGGGCCAAGAATATTAAACCTAGGATACTTAGGTCCTGTATCTGTATTACCTGGGAAATTTTGCCATCCTGGGATAGAGAGTCCCAAACTCAAACTGCAAATCATGCCTTGCCTCAATAATGTTAACACAGGAGACACCTGGGTAGCTCAGTCCGTTAAGGGGCTGCCTTTGGCTCAAGTCATGATCCCAGTGTCCTGGGATCGAGTCCCCGCATCAGGCTCCTTCCTCCGCTGGAAGCCTGCTTCTCCCTCTGCCTCTGCCTGCCACTCTGCCTGCCTGTGCTCTCTCTCTCTCACTCTAACAAATAAATAAATAAATCTTAAAAAAAAAAAAATGTTAAAACAGTACTGATAACCAGATTCCTGGCATCTCCTGTCCCTATCATTTTAAACCCATCATCTGAGCTCTGGCTTGACTTACTGCCTTGATTTGTTATTGTGTGTGTGACCCTATAGCCACCAGTGTTCAGGTGTTAATTTATGCATCCCACTGTTGTGGGCATTATGTCCCAGCTCTATTCAGGGATGGCTTGCTTTTTCTTTCTGCATCTGGCTAACCTAGGTGCTGTGTTCCATTTTCCCCTAGTTGGTCCCAAAGCATCCTCCTCAAAGACTTTTTCCCAGAGCCCTGGGGAAAGGCTAATTGGCAAGAAGATTCCCACTTCACACCAGCCATGGTCTCTTCCGGCATGGGAGCCATTCCATGGGTTGTGATTGTGATCCACTGGGAGACACTCCTCTGGGTGGCTGCCTTTGTTTAAGATGCAGGAACTTAAGCCCACAAGTTGCTCTGAAGGCTTTTCCAAACTTCTCTTCTGCAGGCTGGGTAGGAACATTTTTCTAGGTTTCCAAACATACTTCCTACTTTCTGGAAATAGTCTACTAGATCTGGCCACAGCTAGAAGGATGGAACCGATAGAGCAACCGAGCTGTAATAGAACTGGGGGAAAGAGGGGCACCTGGGTGGCTCAGTGGGTTAAGCCTCTGCCTTTGGCTCAGGTCATGATCCCAGGGTCCTGGGATGGAGCCTCATGTCAGGCTCTCTGCTCCTCGGGGAGCCTGCTTCTCCTTCTGCCTGCTGCTCCCCCTGCTTGTGCTCTGTGTGTGTGTGTGTCAAATAAATGGATAAAATCTTAAAAAAAAAAAAAAAAAGAACTGGGCTAAAGTAAGAGTTAAGGGGCTGTAGGCATTGTTTTGTTCATGAGGCAAGTAGGGAGGACAAGAACATGCTTAATCTATGAGGCAGGGAATAAGGCTGCAGGGTGCAAGGTCTGTATTTTGGCATTGAATGTGAAAAACGTTTTTAGGCTAAAATATATAGTAAATATAAATATATGTGAAATGACTTCTTATTCGTAAACCCATTTGTTTAGAACCCTTGTGCTTCTGAGCATGTTGCAAGAGGGAAAAGAGATTAAGGCAGGTCTTTTGCCTTATTGCATTTTAAAAACATATACCCAGGGGCACCTGAGTGGTGCAGTCAGTTAAGCATCTGACTTTTGATTTCAGCTCAGGTCATTATCTTGGAGTCATGAGATCAAGCCCCATTAGGGGCTCCGGGCTCAGTGCACAGACTGCTTGTCCTCTCCCTTTTCTCCTCCCCCTACTCATGTGCTTTCTTTCTCTCTCAAATAAATAAGTATATAATAAAGATAATAAAAATAATAACATATACCCAGAAAACCTTTTGGAAGGGAATGGGTGACTTTCAGTCCCTAAACTTGGTGACTCACAGAATTCCCTTATACTTCTTTACATACAGGAAGGGACTTGCTAAAGGAGGAGCCTGGGAGCTGGGAATATTTTACATTAGACCTTGTTCTTCCATCTATGTAATATGTTTTTTATTTAAAAAAATCATGTTCTGTGGTGGCTGGCTGGCTAGCTCAGCTGGAAGAGCATATGGCTCTTGACCTCAGAGCTGTGAGTTCCAGAGATTACTTTAAAAGAAGAATAATAAAATCAATCATAATAAAAAATAATAGTGATAATTTTTAAATTATTATTATTATCATATTTTTTAAAGCCATGCGTTGCTAGGTTCCACTGTATGGGACCAGAGCCAGCACCTGTCTTCTGTGGCATTAAACTTTGAGATAGGTGTACTCACGAAGATCCAACCTACAACAGCAGAAAACTAAAACCAAAACTATAGTAAAGTAGGAAGATGTTTTCATGAAAAACTAGCAGAATTTAGAGTTGAGGTTGAAGGAAAACTTGACCCAAAAAAGTTGAGAGTTTAGTGTCTAGGACAAATGTTCAGGTAGGAGGTATGCTAAAGCCAGACTAGCAGGAGCTATTTGAATAGAGTTAATTCTTCACACTCTCTGGCCTCTGCTTGTGGGAAAGAGACCCTTTGGATGGGGACAAGTCTCGGGCTTTTACAATCCTGGCAGGGTGACTAAAGACAGTTACTTAAACAATTTTCTTCCACTTTGGCAAATCATAGTAATACCGGATTTGTGGGGTTCTAGTGGGCTCCCAAGATGCTAACTTTCCGGAGGTGGTTGTTGCCATATGCCCCACACCTGGGATCAGGCTACTTTGAAGGTTAATTGTCATGTCACCAATCTACAGCTCAGAGGGCCCTTGCAGATCTGGGAATAGAGATACCATCAGCACTGGTTTCTGCAGAACATTGAGCCCCGCAGTCATGCAGGAGAGGAAGGCAAGCAGAGGGGGCTCCTGCAGGAAGCTGGGAGAGTATGTTTTTATACCCTTCAGAACCTACATCTTGGTGTAGGGAGCATAGGGGTGCCTGGGTGGCTCAGTGGGTTAAAGCTGCTGCCTTTGGCTCAGGTCATGATCCCAGGGTCCTGGGATCAAGCCCCACTTCGGGCTCTCTGCTCAGCAGGGAGCCTGCCTCCTCCTCTCTCTCTCTCTCTCTCTGCCTGCCTCCCTGCCTACTTGCGATCTGTCAAATAAATAAATATTTTAAAAAAACAGGGAGCATAAGATTGATACCAGTTACTCAAACTGCAAACCATGCAGTAGACAAAAGCAGGACTTCAATTGTTCTGGATCAGCCCTTTACAAGGTGACCCCCCCCCCAGTCTTTGCCCATAACAAGGGAAAGTCCTTGGGATCTGACCGGCTGTGGAACTAATAAGAACTTCCGGTCCCTCCCTTTTGGCTTGCATGCCTTTCCACGCCTTTGAACAATTTATTTTATTTATGAATCATATGTAATAAACAAGAATAAACAAAAATTATTTATGAAACACCCCCAGCAATATGTAAATATTACACTAGGCCTTGTAGGAGATGGAAAGAAAATTATGAAATGGGTACTTTAATAAATCTTAATACTTTCCAAAGTGCTTTCAGATCCTCACAGGGTCTCACTCTTATAACCTCTGCTTAGCCTTCCCAGGACACTTTCTTCCACTAACTTTACTTTGCTATATTTATTCTAATAGCTGTGTGTATCAGTTGTTGAAGTAACGTGCATCTGTCCTTGTCAATCTTTCATTTATAGGTAGTCGTGGGCACCTGACATTTGCCTGTTTCTTAGAGCGGGTACCTTCATTTTACCAGTTGCACTAAAATTGCCCCGAGGGTTGGAACTCTGTTTCATCCATGGTAGAGACAGAACTTTTTAAAAAAAAATTATTTGCTTTTTAAAATTTACATATAATAAAACTCACTTTTGTAGGTGCCTATGAGTTTTGACACATGCATAGCTACGTCAACAGCACCACAATTGCGATATGGAACTTTATCCTCCCCTTCCCATAAATCCCTTCCTGCTGCCCTCTCCTAGTCAGTCTGCCCTCTACCCGCCCTCTCCCCCAGCCCCAGACAACTGGGGATCTGCCTTGTATCCCTATCATTTTGTCTGGCGAGTGGAATCATACATATGTAGGCTTGCACACGTGACTTCCCTCACTTACCGTAACGCCTTTGGGCCGCATCCGTATTGTTGCTCGTATCCACAGCTTTTATCGCTTGGTGGTATCTCATTCCGCAGAGGCATCATAGTCTGTTTATGCTTCTACCCACTCAAGGATTCAGGCTGTTTCCAATTTTTTGTCATTATGAATAAAACCACCATAAACATCTATGTACAAGTGTTTTTGGGGTTTTTTTTTAAGATTTTATTTATTGGGGCACCTGGGTGGCTCAGTGGGTTAAAGCCTCTGCCTTCAGCTCAGGTCATGGTCTCAGGGTTCTGGGATCGAGCCCCGCATCGGGCTCTCTGCTCAGCGGGGAGCCTGCTTCCTCCTCTCTCTCTCTGCCTGCCTCTCTGCCTACTTGTGATCTGTCTGTCAAATAAATAAATTAAAATCTTTAAAAAAAAAAAAGATTTTATTTATTCACAGAAAGTGAGAGCACAAGCAAGGGGAGTGGCTGGCAGAGGGAGACATGGGCTCCCTGCTGAGCAGGAAGACAGCCGTGAGGCTGGATCCCTGGACCCTTGATCCTGACCTGAGTCAAAGGCAGATGCCTGACCAGCTGAGCCACTCAGGTGCCTCTATCTGCAAGTTTTGTGTGAATATAAATTTCCATCTCTCTTGGATAAATACCTAAGATTGGGATTGCTGGAACATATGGTAACTATGTTTAACTTTAAAAGAAGCTGTCTGTGAACCTAAAATGTCTCCAAAAATATAGTCTTTAGTAAGAAAAAAAAAACCTGTCAAACTCTTCTCCAAAGTGGCTGTTCCGGCTTGGATTCCTGCCAGCATTGTGTGAGAATTCTAGTTGCTGTGCATCTCCGTCAACACTTGGTATTGTCAGTTTTTTAATTTTAGCCATTCTAATATGTGTGTAATAGATTTTCACTGTGGTTTGAATTTGCTCCTGATAACTAATGGCATTGATCGTCTTTTCTTGTGCTTATTTGTCATCTGTATATTTTCCCTCGTGAAGTGTCTCTTCAAGTCTTTTGCCCATTTTCTTAATTGGGTTATTAATTATTCTGTTGTTGAGCTGATTATATATTATGGATACAAGTCTTTTGTTGGATATGTGTTTTTTGAGACAAAGGAAAAACCTCAAAACAGGCTGAAATGATAAAGATGATTTATTGGGTCACATAATTGTAAGATGCAGAGGTATAATGCACAGTCTTTGAGACTGGTGGAATTCGGTTTCTCACTGTCTTCCCATATCTCCACCCTACATCCTGCTGTGCTAGCTGTATCTCGGACACAGCTTTCCCCCTAGCATCAGCATTGCTGCAGTAATTCCAAACCTCACCCATAAACCATATTGTCCAGAAAAAGAGATGGCTAGCTTGCAATACACCTTGAAAATGAGACGTCTTCTCTTACAAAAACCATTGGAAATCTCCCCAACATCTTATTGGTGTGAAATGGGCCAGGGGCCTATTGTAAAACAATCTCAATGACAAGGGGAATGCCGAAGGGATGACCGGGTTAAGCCATGATGTGGAGACTATACTTTGAGGTTTCCAGCATCTTTTGATCACTCTTCCCTTGTGGGTTTTTTTTCCTCCTCTGATATTATGAGTCCTACCTTACTAAAGCAGAAGCCACCTCCTCACTGTCTCAGTGACTCTTATAACTAAGGCACAGGCATGAAAGCATACTCACCAATTAGATGCTCCTGTGTGAGATTTTGATTAGGAAAGGAACAGGATAAAGAAGCAAGGGACACACAGAATCACTTTCTTACCAGAGTGCAACAGAGGTCCAATCATTTATTTGCTAAGTTAAGTTTTGGCCCTATTGAAGTCATCCCGTGTAAAATTAAGTCAGTGTGGTACTTTTTTTTTTTTTTAAGATTTTATTTATTTATTTGACAGACAGAGATCACAAGTAGGCAGAGAGGCAGGCAGGGGTGGGAAGGAGGGGAAAGCAGGCTCCCCGCCAAGCAGAGATCCCAGAGCAGAGATCCCAATGCAGGGCTCCATCCCAGGACTCTGAGATCATGACCTGAGCTGAAGGCAGAGGCTTAACCCACTGAGCCACCCAGGCACCCTGAAGTCAGTGTGGTCCTTGACACATATCACTACAAAACTATGACCTCTCTGGTTTTTTCCTGGCTTTATGCCATTTGTTCAAACTCCTAGATTTGTAAGGATTATCTCTTAAAGCTGTGTCTGGTATAGACGGAGAGCAGGGAAGTCAGGGGAGCCTGTGGGCATAGGGACTTCCACAGCTTTCCATTTTGAGTATGTTACATAGGAGTTACAGATTTACACAGGAGAGTTGTGTGCAAAAATGTGTACAGTGGAGGAACACTAGGGGAAAGGGAGATGTTACCTCATTGATTTTAGGTAAACCATGTGGCTGGAGGTAGAGAATGGAGGCAGCAGTGGTGTACAGGCAGACGCCAGGACATGTCACGTTTTATAATGCACAGACCACATCCAAATCTGAGACTTGGGCTCCAAATGTGAGTAGTGATGCCATTTACTGTGATGAGGAGCCCTGAAGGCAAAGTTTGAGAGGAAAGACGATGATGATTTTGAGGTGTCTTTGAGATATCCTGTCAGGCAGTTGGATCTATGAATGTAGGTGCTCAGGAGATACAGAGTCACAGGCAACTTGTGTACATGAAAAGGTGCGTGCTGAGAGTTTCCAGGCCCCTTTCTTGGCTTGCTTCATATATACCTTATAGGAGTGCATAATGAGTTTTATTTTAGTTATTTATTTTCAGATAGTCTCCACACCCGATGTGTGGCTTGAACTGAGGACCCTGGCATCGAAAGTCACATGCTATACCGGCAGTCAGCCAGGCAGTCCTCTTGGTTGCAAGAGACAGAAA
This sequence comes from Lontra canadensis, assembly GCF_010015895.1. Lineage (NCBI taxonomy): Eukaryota > Metazoa > Chordata > Mammalia > Carnivora > Mustelidae > Lontra > Lontra canadensis. The sequence goes on from NW_022631057.1 coordinate 10,313,884, forward strand.
CCCTACTTAACTAGCTTGGACAAAACCAAGAATTTATTGGTATAATTCTCTTGGTCAAGGAAGAATTGATGAACCAAACTTTATAAGAAATGCAAAAATGGGGGCACCTGGGTGTCTCGGTTGGTTGAACAGCTGCCTTGGGCTCAGGTCATGATCCCTGAGTCCCAGGATCAAGCCCCACATCAGGCTCCCTGCTCAGAGGGGAGCCTGCTTGTCCCTCTGCCCCACCCCCTGCTTATGCTGGCTTTCTCTCTCTCTCTCTCTCTCTCTCTGTCGAATAAATAAAGATTTAAAAAAAATTTTTTTTAAGATTATATTTATTTGACAGAGAGAAACACAGCAAGAGAGGGAACACAAGCAGAGGGAATGGGAGAAGGAGAAGCAGGCCTCCCACCGAGCAGGCTGCCCAATGCGGGGCTCAAACTCAGGACCCCGGGATCATGACCTGAGCCAAAGGCAGATGCCTAACGACTGAGCCACCCAGGCGCCCCCATAAATAAGGATCTTAAAAAAGGGGGGGGGGGAAGGGCAAAAATGCAGTTGGGCTGCAGGAACAACCGAAAAGACAGAATTTCTACAGCACTCGTCCTTTCTTCCCTCTTCCGTGTTCTTAGTGCATACTGACTTCTTTCCTATGGAAGTACTGAAACACAATTGTAAAGTGACACAATTGCCAGGGGATCCCATGCTTTACAGCTTAAAGTGCAGGTAACCATGGAAACTGACTCTACAGTCCCAGTTCAGAGATCATGGGCGAGGAGTTATTGGTCTGGCCTGTGTCAGGCCTCCCCTGGGTCAGTTGACTCCGGTGGTGGTGGTCTTGTATGCCCATGGCAGAATAAAACTTCAACATTCTGTATCACTTCCCCCTCCCTGGCTTGGGTAGGATCTCAGGGTCCTGGGATGGAGCCCCGAGTCAGGCTCTCTGCTCAGCAGGAAGCCTGCTTCCCTCTCTTCCTCTGCCTGCCTCTTTACCTACTTGTGATCTCTCCCTCTCTCTCTGTCAAATAAATAAATTTAAAAATTTTTAAAAATAAAATAAAATATTAGAAAAACTGTAGCTGCCCCTCTGAGCTCAGATCCTTACTACTTAAAGACTTTTCTGATGAGATCAGTGGTAATGTAAATGAAAGAGATTTTTAAAAATATTGATTAATAATATATGTTAACATTCGGAAGACAGGCATAACTCAGTAGACCAATAATTTCCAAATGACCAAATGCATGATGTTGCAAAATTATGCCTGGGTAAAAAATTCATTTCATGTGAAAGATAGATCAATAGATTCTAATTTAAAAGAGTATGAATGTTCATTGATATGGTTTTAGATTCCACATTGAAATTAATCTTTAGGAAACTACTATTTGCTGACTTCTGGTACAGTATTAAAGAAGAACATCCAAAATTATCTGAAAAGATTATTAAAATACTCTCCCTCCTCAAAATACTCTTCCCTTTTCCAATTACACATTGGTGTGAGGCCGGATTTTCTTCCTATATTCTAACTAAAACAACATATTACAACAGATTGGATGCAGAAATGTATGAGCTTCTATTAAGATAGACATTAAACATATTTGCAAAACAGTAGTTTATAACCAACCAAACGAATGTTCCTGAGTAAAGACAAATGTATTCTTAGATATGTAAGGACTCAGTAAATAGACCTACCTGCCCTTCTTAAAATAAATTACTTGGTTGGTTGGTTGGTTTTTTTTAGATTTTATTTATGTATTTATGTATTTATTTGAGACTGTCATCATGCTGCAGGTGGGGGCTGGTGGCACCTGGGCAGAAGGGGAGGGAGAGAAGAATCCCACAGTGACTCCTTCGCAGCGCAGAGTCCATTTGGGGCTAGATCCCAGGACCCTGAGATCATGACCTGCACTGAAACCAAGAGTCGGACGCTCAAATGAGTCACCCAGGCGCCCCTTAAAAATCACTTGAGGTTGGGCGCCTGGGTGGCTCAGTGGGTTAAAGCCTCTGCCTTCAGCTCAGGTCATGATCCCAGGGTCCTGGGATCGAGGCCCGCATCAGGCTCTCTGCTCAGCGGGGAGCCTGCATCCTCCTCTCTCTCTGCCTGCCTGTCTGCCTACTTGTGATCTCTCTCTCTCTGTCAAATAAATAAATAAAATCTTTAAAAAAAAAAATCACTTGAGGTTTATTTCTGCCATTAAATATGTGAATAGTTATGACCACAAGAATGGAGAAGTTGGGTGATAAAGAGATTGCTTTCTGAATTATATATAAGTTGCCTCCAAATTATATGTACTATGGTTGGAAAGGAGCAGTTCCTCAGAAGAGGGAAGATCCCCTTTGGGTAGACAAACCAAAAACTAGGAATCAGTGCATCACCGTATCGAAGCCCCTCTCTTTAGAATGTCCTCCTCCTTCTATGCTCATCCAGTTTCCATTATATTTCAATATAAAGCTCAGACCCCACGTAGAATTGTGGAAGGTCAGTATTGGAAAGGAGCAGGATAGAGGAAAATCATTTATACTGAGATCTATTATTATGTACTGATCTGGGTGTTCAAAATTCATTCACATTTGGTGTGCCTGGGTGGCTCAGTGGGTTAAAGCCTCTGCCTTCGGCTTGGGTCATGATCCCAGGGTCCTAGGATTGAGCCCCGCATTGGGTTCTCTGCTCAGCAGGGAGCCTGCTTCCTCCTCTCTCCCCACCTGCCTCTCTGCGTACTTGTGATCTCTCTCTGTCAAATAAATAAATAAAATCTTTTTTTAAAAAATCATTCACATTTAATCCTTATAGAAAATCAAAAGACTATGTTTTGCTATCCCCATTTTATAGACAAAGAAATTGAGGTTCAGAGAGAGTAAACCGCTTGCCCATGTTCATCCTACCAGCTAGAGGTAGAATTTGGATGCAAACCCAGATCTTTTTACTTTCACGACCTTTGCATTTCAGTATACTATCTTAAGGTTCATCTAATCTAAATAAGCCTTGCCCAATCTGGTGTTTAAATCCTCATCAAGACATCCCCATGAATGGTTAACAGCCCAATCCCCTCCAACAGCAAAGAATTCCACACATTCTAATGCCGTCCATTATATCCATTGACGGCACTAAAAAGTTTCTTCTCAATATTAAGCTGACATAGTTCTTCTGAAGCCCTTACCCATAAATCTTAATAATACCCTTTGGGGTTATGCATGATGAGCTAGTGGGAGAGACCATTAGTGGGATATTGATTCTCTTCTTCTTTTAAATGTTTTCTTTATTATTATTTTTTAAAGTAGGCCCCACACCCAATGTGGGCCTTGACCTCACCACCCTGAGACCAAGAGTCACATGCTCTACCCACTGAGCTAGTCAGGTGCCCCTCTTCTTTTACATAGGAATAGAATTTTTTGCCTCAGCGCAGAAGCAGATGTACCATGAAGCTAACGAAACAGAAGCTGTAGAGTCCCTCACCTGTCAGGGCCCTGGCAGTTGCTGGGAGTTGTGGAACGTTCTAGATGGAGAGGGGAACAGACTAAATTAGGAAACACTTCTGATGAATTGGCTGAAGAGATTGTAAAAGACAGGCACCTGAAGCTCCAATTATTTGTTGTAATTTCTTTCCTCATACTTAACCAATATTTTTGTGCTTAATTTTATTATTTATTGTAATTTGTTGTAACTTCTTTCTTCATAATTAACAAATATTTTTGTACTTAATTTTATACTGGAAATCTTGTATTGTTCTCCTTAAAGAGGATTCCAAAACTTGTATCCAGTCTCACAAAATCTGGAGTGGACCCTTGGTTTGATCCATAGCAGTAATTTCTTTTTTAAGATTTTATGTATTTATTTGACAGAGAGAGAGAGATCACAAGTAGGCAGAGAGGCAGGCAGAGAGAGGAGGGAAGCAGGCTCCCCGCTGAGCAGAGAGCTGGACATGGGGCTCGATCCTAGGACTCTGGGATCATGACCCAAGCCAAAAGCAGAGGCTTTAACCCACTGAGCCACCCAGGCGCCCCTCTAATATTTTAATTTTCACTTGAAATCTCAGATTTTGGGGGGCACCCAGGTGGCTCAGTCATTAAGCATCCTCCTTCAGATCAGGTTGTGGTCCTGGGGTCCTGGGATCAAGCCCTGTGTTGGGGTCTCTGTTGTGGGGGGAACTGCTTCTCCCTCTCCCACTCCCCGTGCTTGTGTTCCCTCTCTCACTGTGTCTCTCTCTGTCAAATAAATAAATAAAATCTTGAAAGAAAGAAAGAAAGAAAGAAAGAAAGAAAGAAAGAAAGAAAGAAAGAAAGAAAGAAAGAGAAATCTCAAATTTATTAATGGCAAAATATAGTCAATTGTTTTCCTTGAAGTGATAAGCTCATTTTGTTCATTTTCAAGAAAATGTCTGCCAATACCTAAGTCTCAATAGCAATGGTTTGTCTGTTGGCCCTTCTTTCAAGTAGCGATGGTAGAACGCGGAAAGGTAACTGGTTCAGCTTGTGACCCAGATGCACAAATGCTTTTCCTCAAGACGACCCTCAGACTTCACCAAACAGCAGCAGTGCCTCATGTGTACTTCCTCTGTGCTGCACAGAATATTTTAAAATGTGCATTTAAGAGTCAAAAGATTTAGGGGCACCTGGGTGACTTGGTGGGTTAAAGTCTCTGCCTTCAGCTCAGGTCATGATCTCAGGGTCCTGGGATCGAGCCCCACATGGGGCTCTCTGCTTAGCGGGGAGCCTGCTTCCCCCCTCTCTCTCTGCCTGCCTCTCTGCCTACTTGTGATCTCTGTCAAATAAATAAGTAAAATCTTTAAAAAAAAAAGATTAAAAAGATTTAGTAAAATTAATATTTTTTATTGTTTCATCAAGGACACATGGGAGGATGGGGCAGTGAAGAATGCCGTTACTAGCACACTTGGTGTCATGACATTGATTTGTGCCAAGCTGCCTGCAATTTTACCCACTATTGTTTTTGCATCAACAGTGCAAATATTAACAAAGTAGAAAGCCAAATAATGTCTTAGTATTATTACAAAAATAGCTTTGACCTTGTAGATACCCTGAAAAGATTTCTAAGACCCCAAGGAGTCGGGGCATCTGAGTGGCTTCATCCATTAAGCATCTGCCTTCGGCTCAGGTCATGATCCCAGGGTCTTAGGATCGAGCCCCGTGAGCAGGGAGCCTGCTACTCCCTCTCCTCTCCGTTTGTGCTCTCTCTCACTATCTCTGTCTCTCTCTCTCAAATAAATAAATCTTAAAAAAAAAAAAAAATACCCCAAGGAGTCCATGGACCACACTTTAAAAATGTCTAGTTTTGTACATGTATTTTGCAGACTTATGGCTATGTCAGATAATTTTCCCCTAAAAATTCTGTATCTGTTGTTCCACTGTATTTAGTATTCCAGAAAAAATTAAAATCAAACATAATTTTTTTTCTTTATACCTAAATTATTTATTCTTTTTAGGTTGTAGCATTTATTTTTTTGTAATTAAAAAAATTTTTGCCAGAGTATGTCTATGTATGTCTGTTTGTTCATTTTTATTCAACATGGTGATCCCCTTTAGTCTTAGTACTTAGAGTTTTTTCTAGCTCCTAAAACTTTAAATTTTGACTTCTTTTTCCTTTTTCCTCCCTTAGGGCCAGCAGTAATTCTTTTCTTTACTTTTTTTTTTTTTTTTTAATTTTAAGTAATCTCTATACCCAGTGTGGGGCTCGAACTCCTACCCCCTGAGAGCAAGAATCACATGCTCCACCAACTGAGCCAGTCAGGCACCCCAGAACAGCAGTAATCCTTGATTTAAATCTGTTCTTTGTTAGGTTGCCTGGCTGGCTCAGTCTGTACAGCATGTGACTCTTGACCTCAGGGTCATGAGTTTGAGCCCCATGTTGGGTGTAGAGATTACTTAAATAAATAAAACTTTTTTTTTTTAATCAGTCTGTTCTTTGTCCTCTATTGCTATCATCTTTTCTCTTATTATTTCATCCTTTCTCCTTTTCCTCCACATTTTAAGGGACTTTCTCATATTTGTCCTTTACATCATTTATTGCATTGTCTATAATGTGAGTTCTTTGCCTCTTTTTGTTGTATATTAATGCATAGACTTCCTGTAGCTCTCCCATATCTTACACAACTCCCTTTTCATCTCTCTTGTGGCTTTGTATTTCATGTTCTGTCCTTTCATCTCCTTTGTTTCCTCTTTATGACCTTTTGCTCTCTTTCTGTAAAGAACATGACTTCTTATATCCTAATAAAGACCCAGCTATTTTGGGACAGTAGGAAGCATGGAATTTCCTTGCCTCCGTTACTGCTTGCTTCTAGATTTTCTGAGCACCTTGTCAGAGCTCTAGCTTTTTGGCAAGTCAGGTGCATAAGTCCTGACTCCCTTCCCTGGGTCTGGTACACATTCTCCTAGAGGAGTTTTGTCCTGCTGAGATGAAATTGACTCCTCACTTCCAATGCATGGTTTTTGTGTTTTTTTTAAAGATTTTATTTTTTATTTATATGACAGACAGAGATCACACGTAGGCAGAGAGGCAGGCAGAGAGAGAGGAAGGGAAGCAGGCTCTCTGCTGAGCAGAGAGCCCGATGAGGGGCTCGATCCCAGAACCCTGGGATCATGACCTGAACTGAAGGCAGAGGCTTAACAACTGAGCCACCCAGGCGCCCCTAATACATGGTTTTCTGATACTTTGAACCAATTGGTTTGGGGAGAGTACTTTTCTCCATCACTTGGGGTTCCTTCACTGTGAGGAGAGGTTCACTAGAATAATTTTCCTGGCCTCTCTCTTCTCTTTCACTCTTAGCTTCCATGGCAGGAGGAGCGGGGGGTACCTAAGTGATAAGTTTGGGAAAATAGGCATAGATATCCCTTCATCTAGGAAGCTGCCTTGCTGGGAAAGAGTAGAATCCTCTGATTTTTATTGTGTTCCATGCTATAAGAGATGCAGGGGCAGGCCTTGCCTCTGGAATAAACAGACGGACATTACTTCAAAGACCCCAACATCTGAAATGTTGGGTGTGAACATCGGGAAATAAATAGAGATTTAATTTCTGGGTGACAAAATTTCTACAAAAGAGACATTTGTGAAGTGGAGTAAGTATCTTTGAGCTTTAGACTGTAGAGTGTACTTAGTAGGTTTTGACTAGGACAATTTAAGAGGTGATGTTAAAGCCAGGTGAGTTCTGAGTTGTGCAGATAAAACTTTTAACTTCTGCAAGAGCCTTGAAGTCATAAGGCGTCTCCTGTTCTGGTCTTGGCAGGTGACTATAGCTTATGTCAGGATATTACAGCTTATACTTCTATAGAGCAAGGCTGCACACGTGGGACCTTAAGCAAAGACGTGGTCCCTAGCAAGACCCCTTGGCAAAGCTGCTGCAGTGGCCTCAGTGGCCTCAGGGTGTAGGCGACTGCCGCATCCCCAGACTTCCACTGTGGCCCTGGTCTCAGTCCACACGCACAGACCTCCTGGAAACCTCCGTGCACACTGGTGGATCTGGAGAACGCAGTTAGCAGACATAGCTGAGGCCAGAATGTGAATTTAAGAAGCCAACGAACATTTCAGTTCGTAGCTCTTTTAGGACTTGGCGGGGACAGGAAAATGTGTGTGCTTTTAAAATACAAGCCGGGGGCACCTGGGTAGCTCAGTGGGTTAAAGCCTCTGCTTTCAGCTCAGGTCATGATCCCAGAGTCCTGGGATCGAGCCCCGCATCGGGTTCTCTGCTCTGCAGGGAGCCTCCTTCCCTTCCTCTCTCTCTACCTGACTCTCTACCTACTTGTGATCTCTATCTGTGGAATAAATAAATAAAATCTTTAAAAAAAAAAATACAAGCCAGTTGAATCCACATGGACTGAAAGAACTTTTGAGGGTTAAGCTTTAAATAATTACTACCACAGGAGGCTTCTGTTTTATAGGAATGCTCCCTATTTTGATCTGGGTGATGGCTACTTGGATGTGTTCGCTTTGTGAAAAAACTATATTGAGATATATACTTGATCTGTGCACTTTTCTTTATATAATGTTTAACTAAAAAAAAAAAAAAAAAAGTTGGGGCACCCGGGTGGCTCAGATGGTTGAGCATCTGCCTTCAGCTCAGGTCATGATCTCAGGGTTCTGGCATCAAGCCCCGCATCGGGCTCTCTACTCAGCGGGGAGCCTGCTTCTCCCTCTCCCTCTGCCTCTCCGCCTGTTCATTTCCTCTTTGTCTCTCTCTCTCTCAAATAAATGAATAAAATCTTTAAAAAAAATAAAGTAAAAAAAAAAAGTTGTATGGAAAATAATTAGTTCCAAACCTACATGAAAGCATTTGTCTGTCTGCCCAGATCTGTCTATATTTTAATTAAATGTCTTATTGCTCAAAAAACTATCAAACAGGTATTCTCTTATGTGAAGCCAAGTATATTCTATTACGCTTCATTTTGCTTAAGTTTACTGATTTATTGACATAAAGTTCTTAATAGTTTCTATAATGTTTAAAGACTTTAAGAGAATTATGTTCCCCTTTCCATTCCTGGTATTATTCATATGTAATCTTTTTTTTTAAGATTTTATTTATTTATTTGACAGAGAGAGAGATCACAAGTAGGCAGAGAGACAGGCAGAGAGAGAGGAGGAAGCAGGCTCCCTGATGAGCAGAGAGCCCGATGTGGGGCTCGATCCCAGGACCCTGGGACCATGACCTGAGCTGAAGGCAGAGGCTTTAACCCACTGAGCCACCCAGGCGCCCCTAATCTTTTTTTTTTAACAACTGATAATGAATTTATTAAAAGGTTGATTGAAGCATCTACAATAGTGACTTCAGCCTCAACTCCTGACTCGATACTGATGGAAGTCATCTGCTTAACAATCTCAGAAGGCGGGCGCCTGTGTGGCTCAGTCCTTAAGCATCTGCCAGGTCATGATCTCAGGGTCTTGGGATCAAGCCCCACATCAGGCTCCATGCTCTGCAGGAGGCCTGCTTCTCCCTCTCCCACTCACCCTGCTTGTGTTCCCTCTCTCACTGTCTCTCTCTCTCTCTGTCAAATAAATAAATAAAAATCTTTAAACACACACACACACAAACCATCTCAGAAGGACTGCAAATCAGTGAGTCGCTTGTGGATCCTCATCTGAAAACGATCCTGAATCTTAGAACATTCACCACAGGAGTTTTTCTTATAGTGATTCTCAGAGTCTTGGTAAGCATCCAAACTGGTCCTTTCGCTTTGAGATTCTTTTCCTCTGAGCCTCTGATCAAGTCAGCACATACCTTTTCCAAAGATTTTACATTGCAGCTGCTTAGAGTAATTCTAACTCGGTGAATCACCATCTCTGAATCCACAGGTGCCTTTCCAGTGTCTTTCTTTCTTTGTTTCTTTTTTGAAGATTTTACTTACTTATTTAATAGAGAGGTAGAGAGAGTGCACAAGTAGGCAGAGCGGCAGGCAAAGGGAGAAACAGACTCTTTGCTGAGCAGGGAGCCGATGCTGGGCTCTATCCCAAGACCCTGGGATCACGCAGCAAGCGGATAGCAGATGCTTAACCAACTGAGCCAGCCAGGCGTCCCTTACTCTGCTTTTTAATATCATTTCTTGTTCTTTTCTGATTTGTAGTTAAATTGTAATATGTTTCTGTTAAATTTCATTTTATTTATTCCTTTGAGGTTTCGTTGGGTTTTCTGGGTCTAAGGATTGATCTCTCTCAACAACCCTGAAAAATTCCTAGTCATTTTATCTTCAAATATTTCTTCATCCCCAATCTCTCCATTATCTTCTTCTGGAACGCCACTGAGCTATATGTTTGACTTTTTCATTCTGTCCTCCATTTCTCTTAACCCTTCATTCATATTTTCTATCTTTGAATCCATGGATAGCATTCTGGATAAATTCTTTCGATCTATTTTTTTATTGCCTTGGTCCTCTTTTCAACTGTGTCTAATCTACTACTTAATAGGTATTTGACTATTTAATCATATCATGTATTTTTTATTTATAGAAGTTCTACTCTGTTCTTTAAAAAACAAATCTACTTGGTTATTCATTATGGTTTCTTTTCCTGCTCATAGTTTCTTTTTCCTGCTTTTATTTCTTGAAGCATATTAAACATAATCATTTTAGATTATTTCATTGATAAAAATTCAGTATATGGAGTCTTTGCATGTCTGCTTCTGCTGCTTATTGGTTTTCTGGCTCTCACTCATGATGTCTTTTGCTTGTAGGTGTTTTGTGATTCTCAATGTGAACTATTACTTACCTTGAAATTTACCCTCATAAATCCTTTGAGACCTGGCTTAAAAATAATCTCTTCCTTTCTTTCTTTTTTCTTTTTTTTTTTTTTTTTGGTTTATGAAAATTTATTATTGTCATGATTTCACCATCAAAACTTATGATCTTGGTCTTTCCGTCTTGCCCTTGTATACTGCCAAAAGAGAGACATTGACTACTTTGACAGCCTTAAAGCAAATTCCAGGAATGTCACCAACAGCATGACCTTTATGACCAAATCTAGCAACCAGAACTTCATCATTTTCCTCAATAAAATTCAAACAATCATCCACTGGGTACAAAAACTGTGATTTTTTTTTTTTTTTTCCATTCTTGATCAGCTGGACCATGACACACTTCCTGATGGCAGAATTTGGCTGCTTGGCTTCAACCCCTACTTTTTTCAGCATAATTCCTTTTGCCTGGGAAATGCCTCCAAAAGGGTTGGCCTTCAGGACTGTGCCCAAATGGGCTTTCTTATACTGTTCATCACATGCTTCTGATCTCATCAGTGGCTGCAGAACTTCCTGGCAGTATGGACACCATGACACTTGCCCATCCTGCCAGCACTACGGGCCTGAGCTAAAGAGAGAAGCAGGGCAGCAGAAGTACGCTCTTCCTAAGAAAGTATTTACTTCTGCCAGTTGTCAAATTTCTACTTAAAACTTTTCTAACCACACAGGCAAGAGAAATTCAACCAAAACCTTTGTGAGGACTGGTGTACTAGTTATTGCATAACAAATTACTAACTTAACAGCCGAATGCAATAAACATTTATTATCTTTAAGTAGTCTCTGTAGAATCTGGAAGTAGCTTAGGTGAGTGGTTATAGCTCAGGGTCTCACTTGGGGCTGCATTTAAAATGTTAGCAAGGACTGCAGTCATCTAAAGCCTTCACCAGAAATCAAAGATGAAACATGTAAAATGGTATTCAGTGATGTTTCCATCCTACTGCCGATCCCACCTACATGGTTTATACACTCCCCCAATACAAGTGCCCAGTGTTAAATTTTGGAGGTATATTTCCAAATAATTTTTATATATACCTGCAAATATATACACACGAATGTAATATATGATTACGTAAGTGGTAATCATATATTAAACAATACTCAGTATCTTGAATTATTAATTCCAGCTATGTATCTTGTTCTTTCCACAGAAGTCTGTAGAGATGTGTTTTAAGTTCTCCAAATGTGTGCATTTAAAACTTATGTTTTTGGGGCACCCAGGTGGCTTAGTCAGGCTTGGGAGGTGATCCGGGGTTCTGGGATTGAGCCCCTCATCAGGCTCTCTGCTCAGTGGGGAGCCTGCTTCTCCCTCTTCCTCTGCCGACCACTCTGCCTACCCATGCTCCCTATCTCTCTGTTGGGTAAATAAATAAAATATTTTTAAAAATAATAATTACAAGGGGCGCCTGAGTGGCTCAGTGGGTTAAGCCTCTGCCTTCAGCTCAGGTCATGATCTCGGGGTTCTGGGATCGAGCCCTGCATTGGGCTCTCTGTTCAGCAGGGAGCCTGCTTCCTCCCACCCCCTGCCTGCCTCTCTGCCTACTTGTGATCTCTCTCTGTGTGTCAAATAAATGAATAAAATCTTTTAAAAAATAATAAAATGTTTAAAAAATATTTATTTATTTGAGAGAGAGAGAGAGAGGCGCAGGGGGAGGGGGCAGATAGAGAAGGAAAGAGAACCTCAAGGAGACTCCCCGCTGAGCACAGAGCCCAGTGCAAGGCTCAATCCCATGACCCTTAGATCATGACCTGAGCCAAAATCAAGAGGCAGGTGCTTAACCAACTGAGCCACCCAGGCACCCCTAAAAGTTATGTTTTTATTATTGATTTCTAATTGTATCTCATTATGATCAGAAAATGTGGCCAACACAATAGTAAGGTTTTTTTGGTATTTGTTGAGTTTTGCTTCCTAGCTTGGTATGTGGAAGGATGTTGATATCTAAAATATCCCCCATTCAAGTACCCCATTTAGCTTGTGATCCTGGAGAATGACTGTGGGTCATAAAATGTATCAGATAGTGATTTCAAACAGCTATTGTTCTAGAAATGGTATATTGCCTGGTATATATGCATGCATTGATCTTGCAAAAGATTTTTAAAAAATCAGTATCAGTTTGTAAGTATCATCAGAGGCTTTTGCTTTGACCTAGAAGGGCCTATAATATACCTTCACAGATTTGCTCGTTTACTAGCTTTACAATCTAATATAATCCAAAGAAATTTTGCTGGTGCTGACATCTCAAGATCATCACACTAATCACACATTAATGCTATATTACTATTTACACCTATTCAAATGGAAGGACAAAGTACTTAAGCACTTTTAGGGAGACTTCCACTTCTAAACATGGAAACAGCAGGGACCAGATTAAATGACTAAAAACACAGACAAGGGGCATGTGACTGGCTCAGTCAGTAGAGCACACAACTTTTGATATTGGGATTGTAAGTTCAAGTCCTACCATTGTGTGTAGAGATTAGTTAAAATCTTTAAAAATTTTAAAAAAATGAAAAACATCCATAAATACAGAAAACAAACTGGACATTGCCAGAGAGGAGACCCATAAACACAGAGAACAAAGTGGTGGATGTTAGAGGGGATGGGCAAAATGGGTGAAGGTGAGTAGGAGGCGAAAATTTTCAGTTACGGAGCACCTGGGTGGCTCCGTCAGTTAGATGTCTGACTCCTGATTTTGATTCAGGTCATGATCACAGTGTTGTGAGATCAAGCCCCAGGCTGAGCTTCATGCTGAACGTGGACGCTGCTTAATATTTTCTCTCTCCCTCCACTCCTGCCCCCATGTTCACATGCACTCTCTCTCTAAAAAGAAAAAAAAATTCCAGTTATGGAATGTGTAAGTTATGGGGATAAGAGGTACAACATAGAAATATAATTAATGATATCATAATAGTGTTGTATGTGACAGATGGTAGCTAAACCTAAGGTGAGCATAGCATAACATATAGACTTCCTGAGTCATTATGTTGTACATCTGAAACCAATTAACATTGTGTGTCAATAATACTTCAATTAGGGAAAAAAAAAAAGGAAGGAAGGAAGGAAGAAAGAGAGAGAGAGAGAGAGAGAGAGAGAGAAAGAAAGAAAGAAAGAAAGAAAGAAAGAAAGAAAGAGGATTTCCTAAACTGGACAAGAGACAATGCAGAAGAGTGGTCCCAGGGAGAAGAGGACAAGAAAATTAATCATCTACCCACATAGGTGGAGATAGCTTCTAGATTTCAGCATAGTGAAGAGAAACACAGCCCAGGGTCTCCTTGAGTTGAGTGTAGATGAGAATTCGGACAGATCAAGGCATCTATAATGTACAGGGTAAAGTGTTAGAGAGGAAAGAGCTGCAGAGATACACAGGGGATTTCCCTTCAGTCTTCAGTTGAATACTCATCAACACATGGTATGAGAAAACTGCCATAGACCAGTGAAAGAACCACTGGGTAGAAGATGCAGAGTAACTCCCAGAAAATATACAAGGTTGAAAATAGATCATATTCCCAACAATCAGAATGGAACAGCCTTGTAATACACAGGGTTATTGTAGAATTCTGAGAAGGATTGCCTCAGTAGTAAGGCCAATACAACTCACAGCTCTGATTTTATCTAACAAGGCTGAAAAGCAACACATGAAAGGACCAAACTGTTTCCAAGTGATTTAATAGCAGCCCAGAATAAACACAATGTTTACATATTTAGACTACCAACAACAAAAAAAATCAGCTAAGAATGTAAGATTCACAATGTCTGTTGTCCAATAAAAAATTATTAGGCAGCAAGTATATAGGAAAATACAATCCATAATGAAGAGAAAAATCAAATAATAGGAATAGATTCAGAGGGGCGCCTGGGTGGCTCAGTTGGTTAAGTGTCTGCCTTCAGCTCAGTCATGAAATCACGGTCCTGGGATTGAGTCCCACATTGGGCTCCTTGCTCAGTGGAGAGACTGCTTCTCCTTCTGGCACTCCCCCTGTGTGCAAGCTTGGGTGCTCTCTTGTGCACTCTCTCTCTGACAAATAAATAAATAAAATCTTAAGGAAAGAAAGGAAAAGAAAGAAATAGATTCAGAAATGACACAAGGGGCGCCTGTGTGGCTCAGTCAGTTAAGTGGCTGCTTCGGCTCCAGTCATGATCTCAGGGTCCTGGGATGGAGCCCTGCTTCAGGCCCCCTGCTCAGTGGAGAGCCTACTTCTTCTCCCTCTGCCTGCCACTTTGCCTATTTGTGCTATCTCTCTGTCAAAGAAATAAATAAAATATTTTTTAAAAAAGAAATGACACGAATGAGGGATGCCTGGTGGCTCAGTTGGTTGGGTGTCTGCCTTCAGCTTGGTTCACAATCACAGGGTCCTTGGATCCAGCCCTACATTGGTCTCTCTGCTCAGCAGGGAGCCTGCTTCTCCTTCTCCCTCTACCTGCCTCTCCCTCTGCCTGTCACTCTCTCAGCCTTCTGCTCCCCCTGCTTGTGTAAAATAAAGAAAAGTCTTAAAAAAAAAATGACACAAATGATATGCATATATTCCATAATTTCAAAATAGTACAAGAAATTATGAGAATGTTGAAAGACATGGAAGATATTTTTTAAAATTCACATATAATTGGGCACGTGGCGGGGCTCAGTCAGTTAAGCATCCACCTCTTGATTTTGACTCAGGTCATGATCTCAGGATCATGAGATCGAGCCCTGTGTGGAGCTCTGTGCTCAGCACAGACTCTACTTGTCCCTCTTCCTGCCCCTCCCCAAGCTTGCACTCTCTCTCTCTCAAATAAATTTTTAGAAGTCTTTAAAATCCATATAAAATTCACATATAACTTTTTCTATTTTTTAAAAAAGGTTCTTATTTTATTATTCTTATCATTATGATTATTTTAAGTAAGCTTTACATCCAACGTGGGGCTTGAATTCATGACCGCGAGATTAAGGGTCTCATGCTTTACTGACTGAGCCAGATGCCCCCACATAGAACTTTTAGAGATGAAATATACACTGGATGGTATTTGTATTGATGTGTTAGGGCCTCCACAACAGAACCACAAGCTGGATGGCTTAATCAACAGAAGTTTATTTTCTCAAACTTCTGAAGGCTAATGCTTAAGATCAAGTTTCCATCAGAGTCCTAACAAGGACTCTTCCTTTGGCTAACAGATGGCTACCTTCTTGCTCTGTCCTCACATGGGCTTTTCTCTGTAGGCAAACACTTCAAACTTCCCTTCCTCTTACAAGGATATCAGTCCTATAAGATTAGGGCCCCACCCTTATGGCCTCGTTTTACCTTAATTACTTCTGTAAAGGCTCTGTCACCAAATGAAGTAATACTGGGGGTTAGGGTTTCAACATATGAACTTTGAGGGGGACACAATTCAACTGATAACAGGATTAATAACATATTAGACACAACAGAAAAATGATTAGAGAACTTGAAGATGTTGCAATGGAAACTGTACAAAATGAAACAAACAAAAGGAAAAAGAACACCAAAAAATATAAGCAAAACATGGTGAGATGTGGGACAACTTCAAGTGGCCCAACATACATAGTCCCTGAAAGTTAAGGAAGAGTTAGGCAGAAGAAGTATTTTAAAGCTTAATGGATAAAAACTTTTCCAACTTGATGAAAATTATAAATCCACAGATATGGGGCGCCTGGTTGCCTCATTTGGTAGAGCATGCGACTCTTGATCTCTGGGTAATGAGTTCAAGCTCCACACTGGGCGTGGAGCCTACTTAAAAAGAAAAAAATAATGTTTAACTTAAATCTGCAGATCCACAAATATCAGCAAACCTGAAACCCAAGATACAGGAACAAAAGTGTATCACAATCAAATTGCTTAGAACTATTGATAAAGAGAAAATCTGAAATCTTAAAAACAGATTTAAGATTTAAAAAGACAACTTATTTACAGACTATAAAGATAATGCAACAGATTTCTCTGTCAAATAAATAAACCCTAAATAAATAAATAAATAAATACACGAGCAAATAAAAAACCAAAGTCCAAATAAAGAAGTTTTCAGCATTCAAAATCTGAAGAACTTCATACAAGCACACCTGAACTACAAGAATGTTAAAGGAGGGGCACCGGGTGGCTCAGTGGGTTGGGCCACTGCCTTTGGCTCTGGTCGTGATCCCAGGGTCCTGGGATTGAGCTCCACATCGGGCTCTCTGCTTGGTGGGGAGCCTGCTTCCCCCTCTCTCTGCCTGCTGATCTGCCTACTTGTGATCTCTCTCTCACTCTAGTCAAATAAATAAATAAAAATCTTAAAAAAAAAAAAGAATGTTAAAGGAAGCTTCCAGGAAGAGGAAAATATTATCAAATAGAAATCTAAATCTACACCAAAAAATGAGGAGCTCTAGAAATGATAAATATATAGGTGAATGTATAAGACATTTAAAGTTATTTAAATGTATGGAGTGCCTGGATGGCTCAGTCAGTTAAGTATCTGCCTTTAGCTCAGGTCATGATCCCAGGATCCTGGGATCAAGCCCTGAATTGGTTCCTTGCTCAGCAAGAACCCGCTTCTCCTTCTCCCTCTACCTGCCGATCCCCTTGCTTGTGCTCATGCTCTCGCTCTCTCTCAAATAAATAATAAAATCTTTTAAAAAAATAAATAAAATTCTTTAAATTTAAATTTCTTTAATAGAAAACTGACAGGGCACATGGCTGGTTCAGTTGGTAGAGCACATGACTCTTGATCTTGGGGTTATGAGTTTGACCCCTGCATTAGATGTAGAGATTACTTGATAATAAAATCTTAAAAAAAGAAAATGAAAACCAACTATTAAAGCAAACATAACAGCTGTGCCTGGGTGGCTCAGTCAGTTAAACATGTAACTCCTGATCTCAGCTCAGGTCTTAATCTCAAGGTTGTGAGATCAAGCCCCACATGGAGCCTACTTTGAAAGGAAAAGATGGGGGAGAGAGAGAGAGAGAGAGAGGGAGAGAAAGAGAGAGAGAGAGAGAAAGAAAGAAAGAAAGAAAGAAAAGGAAAGGAAAGAAAAGAAAAGAAAAGAAAAGAAAAGTGAGATTTATTACATATATAGAAATAAATTATATGCAGCAATAGGACAAAGACCAGAAGTGGAGAAATGAAAGTATGTTGTTGTGTGTTCTGACACTATTTGTGAAGCAGTATAATGTTACTTCAAAGTAGACAATGATAAGTTAAAGGTGTATACTATAGGGGTGACTGGGTGGCTCAGTCAGTTAAACATCTGCCTTCGGCTCCAGTCATGATCCCAGGGTCCTGGGATCAAGCTCAGTGTCGGGCTCTCTGTTCAGTGGGGAGCCTGCTTCTCGCTCTCCCTCTGCTGCTGCTCACCCTGCTTATACTTTTTCTTTCTCTGTCAAATAAATAAATAAAATCTTAAAAAAAATGTATATTATAGACTATAAAGCAACTACTCAAAGCAAACAAAATCCAAAGCCCTTGAGCTAAAAGGCAATGAAAAAGATAAAATAGAATCATAAAAAATCCTCAGTCCAAAAGAGTTTTTTACTTTTTTTTGTTGTTGTTAAGATTGTATTTACTTATTTGAGAGAGAGATGAGCAGGGGAAGGGAAGATCGGTAAGCAGACTCCCCACTGACTGGGGTGCTCAACACGGGGCTCTATCCCAGGACCCTGAGATCATGACCAGAGCCAAAGTGAAATGTTTAACTGAGTCACCCAGGTGCCCCGAAAATAATTTTCTTAAAAGAGAGACAAAGAGAGAACAGTGAGCAGATGGGAAAAACAGAAAGAAATTAGCAAATAGATAACTTTAAATTCAACGTTATTAAACAATTTTAAGTCTTCTTAACATCCCAATTTAGAAAGGAATTTTCAAAAGGGGCTACCTGCGTGGCTCAGTCAGTTAGGCAGCTGACTCTTGACTTCGGCTCAGGTCATGGTCTCAGTTTCCTGGGATCAAGCCACATGTCAAGCTCCATGCTCAGTGGGGAGTCTGCTTTAGAATTCTGTCTCCCTCTGCCCTTCCCCCCACTCTCTTTCTCTCTCCTCTCTAAAATAAATAAATGAAACTTTTAAAAAATAAAAATAAAAAAATTTTAAAAGCAATATCCAACAAATACAACTATCAGGAAACTCATTTTTATTATTTACTTGTTTGTTTATTTATATTTTGAGATTTTTTTTAAGATTTTATTTATTTATTTGACAGACAGAGATCACAAGCAGGCAGAGAGACAGGCAGAGAGAGGAGGAAGCAGGCTCCCGGCTGAGCAGAGAGCCCGATGCGGGGCTTGATCCCAGGACCCTGGGACCATGACCAGAGCCAAAGGCAGAGGCTTTAACCCACTGAGCCACCCAGGTGCCCCGAGATTTTTATTTTTAAGTAATCGCTACACCTAATATAGAGCTCAAAGTCACAACCCAGAGATTAAGAGTCACATGTGCCACCGACAGATCCAGCCAGCACCACAAAAAACTCATTCTATTTATTTATTTATAAAGATTTTATTTATTTATTTATTTGAGAGAGAAGGAGAGAGAATGAAAGGGGAGAAGGTCAGAGGGAGAAGCAGACTCTCCATGGAGCTGGGAGCCTGATGTGGGACTCCATCCTGGGACTCCAGGATCATGACCTGAGCTGAAGGCAGTTGCTTAACCAACTGAGCCACCCAGGTGGCCCAAGAAACTCATTTTAAAATAAAGACACAAATAGGGGCAACTGGCACTTAAAAAAAAATCAACTGGCTTTAATGAAAACTTTATATATATATTATAAATACATAAATACATAAATGTATATAGTATGTTTATATATATAGTATACACATATATAGTATATCTATAATAAAGACACAAATGAATAAAACTAAAGGATATAAAATGATACACCATGCTAACATAGCATTAAGGAACTCGAAAGATCTGTTCCTCCATAAAAGCAATGAGAAATTTAGATTAAAACACTGCCAAAAATCAACTTTTTCAAACTCTTGAAATTAAACAAAGTCTTTTGATAATCTGAGAGTCATTATTCACAAAAAACATCTGATTCTCAGCAAGAGCAATAACCTTTGGGGCATAATAGCTTTCTGTAATCCAATACCCCGTCTCCCACCTTCCAAGTACCATTTAAATCTGATAGCCTTACAGCTACAGTAGCTATGAAAACCAGCAGGCTAGCAGCTGTTGGAGAGGGGAAAATGGATTTAGAGTTCCCCAAAAGCCCCAATCCCAGAGAATTGTCACTATTTGACTTGTCTGGCAGCTCATTGAAAAGTGCCATTCTCAGAGCTTGTCTTTATTTGACCTGAATCAGAACTCAATCTTTAAGAATAGTCCTTACCACCAGCCATTTATCAAAAACAATCAGTGGCAATTGTTTAACATTGAAGCTGCCAGAGGTGTTAACAGCTGGGGCTAAGAATAGGCTGATGAAAAATCTTAAAAGGAAAACTTGGAGAGTAAGAGGTCCACAGGGAGAGTTGTGAAGATCTGACAGAGTCCTGGGAACCTAGGAATTTATAATGCCACATGAGTGGTGTATGCACACCCAAGAAGGGCCTAAGAAGACTATAAATTCTAAATGCTGGCTGACTTCAAGGTCTTGCTCAAGCAAGTAAAGGCTAATAGCTGGTGTAAACTGCCTGACAAACCATTGAAAACATATGCCAATACACACAGAGTCATTTAGCAAAACCTGGAAGACTTATTTGTTTAAGATATTTAAGGAAGTCTCTATTTAATCATTAAACTGGCTACTAAGCTAACTTAGCAGAGATTTCATATAACAAAGAACATACACTGTAGAGAATTAGTCTAGGAAACTCTTTAAACAAATCCTGAGGAAGGAGTGAATATCTGACTTACAAAGTTAACACATTGTGTAATTTAAAGATTTTATTTTATTTATTTGTTTTATATACAAATTGAGAGAGAGGGCAAGGGGAGGACCAAAGGGAGAGGGACAAGCAGACTCCACAATTGAGCATAGAGCCTCAAATGGGACTTGACCTCAGGATCCTGAGATCGTGACCTGAGCTGAAATTAAGAGTTGGATGCTCAACCAACTGAGCCACCCAGGAACCCCACCACATTGCATAATTTAAAATGTACAGTTTATGAGACACCTGGTGGCTCAGTTGTTAAGCATCTCTCTCTGGCACAGTTCATGATCTTGGGGTCCTAGGATCGAGCATTGCGTGGGGCTCCCTGCTCAACGGAAAGTCTGCTTCTATCTCTCCGTCTCTGCCCCTGACTTGTGCTTGCTCACTCTCTCTCCTTCAAATAAATGAATAATCTTTTAAAAATAAATAAATAAAATGTCCAGTTTTCAACAAAAAAATTTATGTGAGAATTTGTTGTTGTTGTTGTTTGTTTTGTTTTGTTTTGTTTTTAATTGTATTTATTTATTTGACAGAGACCACAAGTAGGCAGGGAGGCAGGCAGAGAGAGAGAGGAGGAAGCAGGCTCTCTGCTGAGCAGAGAGCCCTATGCGGGGCTTGATCCCAGGACTCTGGGATCATGACCTGAGCTGAAGGCAGAGGCTTTAACCCACTGAGCCACCCAGGCGCCCCGATATGTGAGAATTTATGAGCCATGTGAAGAAACCAGAAATTGTGTCTCAGTAGATGGATTGAACAGTAGATTTCAACAGGCAGAAGAAAGAATCAGTGAACACAGAGAAATGTCAATTGAGATGATCCATTCTGAAGAATTGAAATAAGAAAGAATGAAGAAAACGAACTGAGGTTTGAGACCTGTGGAACACCATCCAGTGAACCAACACAGGCATGACTGAAGTCTCAGGAAGAGGAGAAGGAAAATGGGCAGAGAGAATATTGTAAGAAATAACAGCCGGAAATTGAGGAAAAACAATTAGTTGGTATGTCCGAGAAGCTCCATGAACTCTCAGGGTAAACTAAATGGCATCCACACCTTGATATGTCATAGAAAAAGAAAAGACCGGGGTGCCTGGGTGGCTCTGTGGGTTAAAGCCTCTGCCTCTGGCTCAGGTCATGAGCCCAGGGTCTTGGGATCGAGCCCCGCATTGGACTCTCTGCTCGGCAGGGAGCCTGCTTCCTCCTCTCTCTCTGCCTGCCTCTCTGCCTACTTGTGATCTCTGTCTGTCAAATAAATTAATTAAAAAAAAAAAAAGACCAAGAATTTTGAAAGCAGCCCGAGAAACACAACTCATCACATACAAGAGATCCTCAATAAGTCACAGCTGGTTTCTCATCAGAAACAATGGAGTCCAGAAAGCCGTGGGATGATCTATTCAAAATGCTGTTGTCAACCAAGAGTTTTATATCCCTCCACAAATGAAGGAGAAATTACGCATTCCCCTATTAAAAAAAACTGATGTAATTCAGGGATGCCTAGGTGGCTCAGTAGGTTAATAAATAAAAAAAAAATAGATAGAAAGATAAAAGACAGAATATAGATTAGTGGTTTCTGGGGAATAGTAGGGAGTGATTGCTAGTATGAAATTTCATTTTGGGTTGATGAAAATGTTCTGGAATTTCAGAGTGGTATTAAATGCACAACTCTGTGAATATACTAAAAGCTACTGAATTATACACTTCAAAGGAGTAGACATTATAGTATGTGAATTATATTTCAATATGAGTATTACAGAAAAGAAAAGAAAGCTGGAGTTTCTAGGTTATCAGACAAAGTATATCTTAAAGTATATCTCAGACAAAGTATATCTCAAATAAAAGAATATTACCAGGGCACCTGGGTGGCTCAATCGGTTAAGCCTCTGCCTTTGGGTCAGGTCGTGATCTCATGGTCCCAGGATCAAGCCCCATATCAGGCTCTCTGCTCAGTGGGGAGTCACTTCTTCCTCTCCCTCTGCCCTTCCCCCCTGCTCCTGTGCTCTCTCTTTCTCTCAAATAAATAAAATCTTTAAAAAAACAAAAAAAAGGAAACAAATAAAAGAATATTTCCAAGGATGAGGAGAGTCATTCCATAATGATAAAGATATCAATTTAAAAAAAAATTAAAAAAAAAAAGATGTCAATTTACTGAAAGGACATAATAATCTCAAGCACATTGTAGCAGAGCACTGATGAAGAAAAAACTGATAGAACTACGACTATAAATAGACAAATCCACAGTTATAACTAAAGATTTCAAAACCTGCTTCCCAATGATTGATACAAGTAGACAGTAAATAGGAAAATATAGGGGCACCTAGGTGGCTCAGTGGGTTAAGGCCTCTGCCTTTGGCTCAGGTCATGATCTCAGGGTCCTGGGATTGAGCCCTACATCGGGCTCTCTGCCCAGCAGGGAGCCTGCTTCCCCGTCTCTCTGCCTGCCTCTCTGCCTACTTGTGATCTTTCTCTCTGTCAAATAAATAAATAAAATCTTAAAAAAAAAAAAAAGAAAGAAAATAGGAAAATATATAGAAGATGTGGCCCATACTGCTAACCAATTTCACCTAGTAGACATTTATAGAAAACCCAACTCAGCAACAGAATTGTGTAGTAAAGAATCTGGTTCAAAGAGAAGTCTGGCTTTTGCCCTCAGCTTCTGGGAGGGAATTTGTCATACCTGATAGGAGTGTCTTTGTTTAGGAGCTGGCCACATCAGATTTTTTTTTTTTTTTAAGATTTTATTTATTTATTTATCAGAGAGAGAGAGAAAAAAATGGGTCAACTACATAGAAGTCACAGTCCTTAACATGTTCTCACCTCTGACACCAAGTGTAAGTTCATGGTGTTCCCAAAATGACCCTCAGTTTTGATAATTTGCTAGAACTCACTGAAATTATATTCACAGTTACAGTTCATCAGAGGAAAATGTTACAGACTAAAATCAACCAAATGAAGAAACACAATGGGCAGGGGCACCTGGGTGGCTCAGTGGGTTAAAGCCTCTGTCTTCGGTTCAGGTCATGATCCCAGGGTCCTGGGATCGAGCCCCACATCAGGCTCTGTGCTCATCAGGGAGCCTGCTTCCTCCTCTCTCTCTACTTGCTTCTCTGCCTACTTGTGATCTCTGTCAAATAAATAAATAAAATCTTTAAAAAAAAAAAAAAAAAGAAACACAATGGGCAGAATCTATATGTACCAAATTCAAAGCTCCAATTTTCCTCTCCCTGTAGAATCAGAATACACTGTTTTTCTGATATTGGTGTGTGACAATCCACAAAGAAGTACTGGCAATGATGTAAGCACACCCGTTCAGTGTCCAGAATTTTTGTTGGGGCTTTTGTTGTTGCATGAGAAGGACTGATTGCTCACGTGGTTGAATTCAGTCTATAGGTTGACTGATAGTGAATGACCCAAAGCCCGTACACTAAAACTGTTGTGTGTTGCCATACCCACCTTAAGATCTGCCATGGCCTGGGATGCCTGGGCAGCTCAGTCTGCTCATTGTCTGCCTTCTACACAGGTCCTATTCCAGGGTCCTGGGATCGAGTCCCACATCAGGCTCCTTGCTCAGTGGGGAGTCTGCTTCACACTCTGCCTGCTGCTTCCCCTGCTTGTGCCCTCTCTCTCACAAACAAATAAAATCTTAAAAAAAAAAACCATATGAAGGAAAAGCCAATCCTGAAAAGTTAGAAATCCAATGTCTACAGTATCCTGTGAGACTGAGAAATCCTTGACATTATTGTTTGGTAATTGGGTGGGGGCAAGTCCCACATAGCTTCCAATGAATGAGGAGATGGGACTTTCCACTTTGTGTGATGTCATGGATTAAATAATGCACTTGGATCTGAAAAAGCTGAAGCTTCTTTTTCTTTTTTTTTTTTTTAAGATTTTATTTATTTATTTGTCAGAGAGAGGGAGAGAGAGAGAGCTCGCACAAGCAGGAGTGGCAAGCAGAAGGAGAAGCGGGCTCCCCGCTGAGCAAGGAGCCGGACGTGGGACTCGATCCCAGAACCCCCGGATCATGACCTGAGCTGAAGGGAGACACCTGACTAACTGAGCCACCCAGGAGCCAGAGGGCCTCTGACTCCAGATTTCAGCTCGGGTTGTCTTCTGCACGCCGGGTGGAGTCTTTTTGTCCCCGCCTCCCCTCTCTCTCAAATGAGTAAAGAAACAAAATCTTAAAAAAAAAAAAAAAGGTAAGCTACTAAGATATTTTGTCTTATTTTTATACTTTTAAATATCCATCTATGCTTAAAATTTGATGTGTATCGTATTTAACATGATTTAATTTGGTAATTAGTCCATCCTGCATTTTCTTTTCTTTTCTTTTTTTTTTTTTTTTAAGGTTTTCATTTATGTATTTGACAGAGACACATCAAGAGAAGGAACACAAGCAGGAGGAGCGGCAGAGAGAGAAGCAGGCTTCCTGCCAAACAAGGAGCCCAATACAGGGCTCTATCCCAGGACCCTCGGATCATGACCTGAGCTGAAGGCAGAGGCTTAACGACTGAGCCACCCAGACACCCCCATCCTTCATTTTCTATCCAAGTTTTGCTTCTCTAGGTCCCAGAAAGGTATGGATTAACCAGACTATAAATGTTTAGAACAATCCTAAAATCTTTTGTGAGTTTTAATCGTTTGCATGTGTGTGAAAATTAGTAAAGTCTTTAATTAGATTATGCAAATTTGATTTTGGCCAAGGTTTAAATGTATAAGTCCATTGAGGTAGGGGGTGATTTCATTCACTCCTTATTATGAGCCACTGTAAGAAGATATTGTCAGTGAGAGGAATGTGTTTAGCAAAGAGCAGTGAAAGAATAGGGGTCCCAGTGATAGTACAGAAGGAGGACGGGGAAGGCAGAGCAAAGTGGAGGAGGTAAAGGTACAGGAAGGAGGTCAAAAGAGAGGCCCATCTGAGGTTGGTCAGCAGAGTCCCTTAAGTCTTTAAGGGAAGCAATTTAATTTTTTTTCTGCTTCTCAGAGGCTTTTTTACAACAATCAAATACTGTGGACCACCAAATCATTTGGAATTTTGGAATCCTTTTATTCTAAGGCACCAGGTATGTAAATAATTTTGTTTACATGTCAACTTCCTAGTGGTCATTGAAATTTTAAATTGTGATATAATCCTGTCAGAGCCTCAAGTATTAGGTGCTATTGGCACTGTAACGGTATGTATGGGTAAGAAGTAGGACAATGACCCGGAAGTTCTTTGGAGAACTGATTGCCCATTTTCAAATGATGAGAGCAAATGGGAGACAGTCATCAGCCCGGAGAGCCTCAGGAGTGTACGACTTCTCTGCAAGAGCGCTGAGTCAGCAAAACAAGGCAAATCAGGAAGCTGATGCCAGGGACAAGAAAGTCTTCAGTGATGCTCGAGAGAAGAGAAGGTGCCTTTATCAGGCACAGGACTTACTCGGCTGTGCAATCACTGAGAACCCCAGGCCGGCAGGGAGCAAGAGCTTCTGCTTTATTGATCACACGGAGCAGCAGAAGGTCCAGATCACAGCGCCAGAAACTGGGAAAGGATCAACCAGAAACTGGGAAACACCAGACTGCATTCATGCTGCTGCAGTGAGAGAACCATTCCCAAGGATGCTCTGTCTTGAGGAAGGGACTTGGAGATTTTGTCAAGATTTAGCCTAAGAAGTCAGCCTTCAGTTTAACTAGTTCTTTTGTGGTTTTTTTTTGCTTGTTGTTTTTTTTTTTTTAAAGATTTTATTTATTTATTTGACAGACAGAGATCACAAGTAGGCAGAGAGGCAGGCAGAGAGAGAGAGAGAGGGAAGCAGGCTCCCCGCTAAGCAGAGAGCCCGATGTGGGGCTTGATCCCAGGACCCTGAGATCATGACCTGAGCGGAAGGCAGAGGCCTTAACCCACTGAGCCACCCAGGTGCCCTTGTTTTTTGTTTTAAAGATTTTATTTATTTGACAGAGAGACACAGCGAGAGAGGGAACACAAGCGGGAGGAGCAGTAGAGGGAGAGGGAGGAAGCAGGCTTCCTACGGAGCAGGGAGCCCGATGTGGGGCTCCATCCCAGGACGCTGGGATCGTGACCTGAGCTGAAGGCAGAGGCTTAACGACTGAGCCACCCACACGCCCCAAGTTTAACTAGTTTTGAGAATAGTTGGTCAAAAGTAGTTCTTGGAAGAGGGAGGTACCATTTTTGGAGTTTTGTAGCCATTGGTTGGCTCTGCCCGCTGAAAGAGACTAGCATGCATAGGTAGCAGGCCACCTGGTATGGTCTGAAGGGAATGGGACGATGTACAGCCTCTCAGAGGACAGAATTTCTGGCAATTTAATTCTTTGACCAAGAAACTCAAACCCAATCTCTAATCAAGGAAACAAATGTTTAACCAAATATTATTGAGATTGTAGATGTTAACTTTCACCTCAATATCCCTGTTCAGCTGGTCCTGCCATGCGCTTGCCTGGTGACACATGTCTGAAGCTGTCTTGGAAGTTTCCTTTCCATTCTCCTTTCCTTAGAGGAGATCTTTACTCTTGCTTTGCTGTTTTTTTCCAGTAGTGTAAAGCAGGCCTGCTGGAAGTGTTATTTTGACTACTTAATCCACTGGGAGTCCTGGCTCTACCACTTTCTAGCTATGTGACCCATCTCGTGGTTGTGTGTGACTCACAGTTGAAATTTTAAACTTTGTCTTTCAGTGTGTATATATGGTTCTATGTCTATAAATCAGGAAACTCTTTACCTCGATTCTGTGAATGTGTGATATTTCCCTACCTTCAGATGGTATTACAAAATTAGATTATAAAATCTGTTAGAGGAGCACTAGTTTGATTGGCTTAGAGATAAATAAGCTCTTATATAAATTAAGCATTCTTAAAATTCCCAGAAACTAAAGAAACTAAACTTCTAATACTTTCAATGTGAAAAAGGGGCATTTTTTTATAAACTAACTCAAACATTTTATTTTATTTTATATTTTAAAGATTTTATTTATTTATTTGACGGAGAGAGAGAGATCACAAGTAGGCAGAGAGGCAGGCAGAGGGGAAGGGGGAAGCAGGCTCCCCGCTGAACAGAGAGCCCCAGGTAGGAGCCTGAGATCATGACCTGAGCCAAAGGCAGAGGCTTAACCCACTGAGCCACCCAGGCGCCCCATAACTCAAACATTTTAAGATTTCAAGCTAACATAATTTAAATAAATCTAAAACAAAACTAGTTTAAAAATTTTGGTTTAACAAAAATAGCTTTGTTTCTCTGAATTATAGACAGTATATAGAAGTAAATTATAAATAATTATAGAAGTAAATATTAGTGTACATTTTTATTCTACTTAGATATGTTCTTAAACTTAATTGGTTTACTGATTGAATTAGTTAGCATGACTTCTACTAAATGTTAAGGATTACAAAAAGTATAAATTTGTATTTAACCAAATAGAATAATTATTCTAACAAACTTCATCTTAACAATAATTAATTTGAAGTTAGTTGGGTTTTTTTTTTTTATCCCATTTGAAGTTAGTTTTCAAGATCTTTGGGTAATTAAAACATTGAACAGTAAATTGAGTTACTTAATGGATATTCATTAGGCAGCTAGATCATTTCCAAGATAAAATACTGAAATACTGATTAATATAATTTAAGTTATTATGCTTCTTATTTTTTTATGCTACAGAAAGACTATGTCTTTGGGTTTTTTATTTTTTTAATTTTTTTATTTTTTAAAGATTTTATTTATTTATTTGACAGACAGAGATCACAAGTAGGCAGAGAGGCAGGCAGAGAGAGAGAGAGGAGGAAGCAGGCTTCCCACTGTGCAGAGGGCCCAATGGGGGAGCTGGATCCCAGGACCCTGAGATATGACCTGAGCCGAAGGTAGAGGCTTAACCCACTGAGCCACCCAGGTGCCCCAAGGCAGAGGCTTTAACCCACTGAGCCACCCAGGCGCCCCTCTTTGTTTTTTTTTTTTTAAAGATTTATTTATTGGGGTGCCTGAGTGGCTCAGTCGTTAAACATCTGCCTTTTCCTGTCATAATCCCAGAGTCCTGGGATTGAGACCTGCATGGGGCTCCCTGCTCAGTGGGAAGCCTGCTTCTCCCTCTCCCACTCCCTCTGCTTGTGCTCCCTCTCTCACTGTGTCTCTCTCTGTCAAATAAATAAAATCTTAAAAAAAAAAAAAAATTTATGTATTTATTTTTGAGAGAGAGAAAGTGTGTGCATATATGTGCACCAGGGGCGGAGCAGAGGGAGAGAATCCTAGGCAGACTCCCACTGAACATGGAGCACAGAGCACAGAGCACAGAGCCCGAAGTGGGGCTCTCAGGCTTAATCTTACAACCCTGACATCAGAGCCTGAGCCAAAATCAAGAGTCGAATGCTTAACCAACGGAGCCAACCAGGCAGCCCTGTATCTTTGGGTTTCTCAAGTGTATAACGCTGTGTGACTGACAGTATGTAATTATCCCACCTCTTACTTTTCTCTGTCAAATACAAATCACTTTGGTTAATTGTCCGGAGCATTTTGTTCTTCCCACTCCAAAATATCTACTATCTCCTAAACCCATTCATGTCTTTTTATTTCTATCACAGTCATCCCCCCACTTGTGGAAGCTGTGATATTCTTTCACCTGGACGATTGAGCTAGCTTTTAAATTCTCCCTACAGTTTACGGTGCTATTTATACAATTAAAATCAGACTATCAGAGTCATTGCTTTATAACTGTTGGCGTCTGTTCACTGCGTGGTCTGACTTCATCCTGTCTTTTCAGCTTCATCTTCTATCCTTTTCTGCTCAGGCTCACAACTCTTGAGCCACACTGGCTTCCTCTGGTCGTCCTTTCCAACCCCGCACCTCCGTGCTTGCTATTCTGTCTACCCGAATGTTCTCTGCATGACTGGCTCCCTTTCCTCATCCAGCTCTCAGATGGAATCTTACCTTCTCCTAGAGGTCTTTCCTTCCGACCCTGCCTAAAGCACCCCAACCCCACCGCATTTCCACTTTTATTATCTTCTTAGTGCCTACCAAGTACTGATCTGAAATTATCTTAGTCATGGTTTTTTTTGTTTGTTTTTGGTTTTTTTAAAATATTTTATTTACTTATTTGACAGACGGAGATCACAAGTAGGCAGAGAGGCAGGCAAAGAGAGAGGAGGAAGAAGGCTCTCCACTGAGCAGAGAGCCCGATACAGGGCTCGATCCCAGGACCCTGGAATCATGACCTGAGCTGAAGGCAGAGGCTTAACCCACTGAGCCACCCAGGCGCCCCTCTTAGTCACGTTTTACTTGATTATTTTCTGTTTCCCCGACCAGAACATAAGCTTCATGAAAAGAGAGACCTTAAATTCATCACCACTCTTTTCCTTGAAGCCAAGAATGTGTCTGATACAAAAAAGGAGTTCAATAAATATTTGTTTATGGATGAAGGAATGTCTGTAACATTGCCGGGTCTTGCCATGTGAACCTCCATGTCTACTGAGCTGAAAACTCAGGCCGGGGCCAGGACGGCGGGTCTTCCGTTTCTTAGCATCCCCAATTGTTTTCTGCTTAATGGTGTTAGCCTCTAGGCATAGACCCAAAACAAAGAGGTAGAAAGGAGTTTGCAGTGAACCTATCTTCTTTAATCTCCCAAGGAATGCTGCCCCTGTTCCCCGACTGCATTCCATTTTTAGCCTTGGAATGGGAGCCCTCTTTCAGCCAAGGCATGCATGAAAAGAGACTATTTGGGGGCCAGGGTCAGGGTTCCAGGAATTCTTGATGCTTTCCCCATATTCCCAATGAGATTTTCAGGATTCCACTCTTTCCCAAGCGAGTGAATCCTCCTGTCCCAGAGAAAAAGGAGCCGCAAATCAGAGCATTTGGTTGGCTGCATTTGGGCCTGGTGAGTAATTGATGTATTGATCTGAATTTCAGAATCTGATCTGTGGTTCTGCTTTTCCTTTTTGCTTCCAGCTTGGCCACCTGGAACTGGCATTTGTCTTACTGCATCCGCCTACTCTTGAGATGAGCCTAACATTCACTCGACAGATGCTTACTGAGTGCCCACTATATGCCACTGTTGTAAGCATTTGGAAGGCATTAGGAGACATCAAAGACAAGTTCTTTGCCCTAGAGGAGCTCCCACCTTAGTGGTAAGGGTGGCAGGTGGGATGACAATAAACATCTTAAATTTTATAGGATACTGGAATGTGATAAGTAGTTTGGAGAAAAATAAAAGTAAATGAGAGGAAAGAGAAGGGGAGGTGTGGATTACAGTTTTAAACAGGGGAAACTCTTTATCATGTGACATCCGAACAAAAGTTGAAGGAGGCAAATTAGATATTCAGTCATGGGAATACCTAGGGGCAAGGTATTCGAGGCAAAAGACACAACTAATTCTAGGGTTGTAAGGCCAGAACCTGCCTGCGTGTTTAGAACAGCCTTGTGGCCGGAGCAGGGTGAGGGGGGATGGCAGGGGACAAAGCCGGAGATGTGATGGAGGTCAGAAGTGCAGGGCCTTTAGTCATTGGGAGGACTTCAGTTTCTACTCTGAGTGTCATAGGGGGTCAAGGCAGGATTTTCGCAGAGGAGCACTCATTTAAATTTTAAAGGGATTCCTCAGGCACTGTGTTGAAAACAGACTATACCAACGCAAGCCGAGGGACCTGTTAACATTAAACAGGGAGACCTGTTACTTACCATGCCAGTAATCCAGGCCAGAAATAATGACAGTAGAACGGAAAATAATTGTAGGGGAGGAAAGTTGTCCTAGTCTCTCCTAGGGTCCCTGGTTAGGTATGAAAATTAATCCGATAAAGATGAGCAGGAGAGGGGCGCCTGGGTGGCTCAGTGGGTTAAGCCTCTACCTTGGGGCACCTGGGTGGCTCAGTGGGTTAAGCCTCTACCTTCGGCTCAGGTCATATCTCAGGGTCCTGGGATCCAGCTCCCCCATTGGGCCCTCTGCACAGTGGGAAGCCTGCTTCCTCCTCTCTCTCTCTCTGCCTGCCTCTCTGCCTACTTGTGATCTCTGTCTGTCAAATAAATAAATAAAATCTTTAAAAAAAAAAAAAAAAGATGAGCAGGAGAGGGGCAGCGGGGTGGCTCAGTGAGTTAAAGCCTCTGCTTTCAGCTCAGGTCATGATCCCAGGGTTCTGGGATCGAGCCCCACATCGGGCTCTCTGCTCAGCAGGGAGCTTGCTTCCCTCTCTCTCTCTCTCTCTCTCTGACTGCCTCTCTGCCTACTTGTGATCTCTGTCAAATAAATAAATAAACTCTTTAAAAAAAAAAGATGAATAGGAGAAAAGCATATGTATTTATTTTGCATGTCATAAGAGCCTTCGGAAGGTAATTAAGGCACCCCCCCCCCCCCGCCAAATGGTTAAAAGTGGGGTTTTTTTTTTTTTTTTTTTTTTAAAGTTTTTGGGTTTTTTTTTTTCTACCGAGCAGAGAGTTCTTTAATTTGTCAGAGAAAGAGAGAGCACAAGCAGGGGAACAGCAGGCCCAGCACCAGAGGGAGAAGCAAGCTCCCCGCTGAGTAAGGAGCCCTATGCGGGACTTGATCCTAGGACACTGGGATCATGACTTGAGTGGAAGGCAGCGGCTTAACTGACTGAGCCACCCAGGTGCCCCTGTTTAATTTTTTTTTTTTTAAGATTTTATTCATTTATTTGACAGAGATCACAAGTAGGCAGAGAGACAGGCAGAGAGAGGGGGAGGGAAGCAGGCTCCCCACCGAGCAGAGAGCCCAATGTGGGGCTCGATCCCAGGACCCTGAGATCATGACCTGAGCTGAAGGCAGAGGCTTTAACACACTGAGCCACCCAGGCATCCCCCTGTTTAATTTTTTTAAATAAAGATTTTATTTTTAAATAATCTCTACACCCAACATGGGACTCAAACTCACAAACCTGAGATCAAGACTCACACGCTCTTTCAACTGAGCCAGACAGGCATCCCAAACCTGAGTGTTTTTAGTGCTAGGTTTGATGCAGTGGAAAGTCATGGAAACATATGATAGGGAAAAGAGTATGAGCTAAATGTAGCAAAGTGGGGGAAACTTAGCGAGGCTTTTTCATTCTGTTGGAGATAAGTTTATTTTTTTTCCTCTCGTGATAGGGAGGGTGCCTCTTACATGAGGGTCTTAGGACCTGTTCTAGGAGAGAGGGTCAGGGGGAAGGTCAGGGAGAAGGTCAGTGACCTTCCTGCTTCTGCTGTTTTCTCAAACTCCTTCAGCTTGAAATATTCAGTATGGCAAGG
This sequence comes from Lontra canadensis, assembly GCF_010015895.1. Lineage (NCBI taxonomy): Eukaryota > Metazoa > Chordata > Mammalia > Carnivora > Mustelidae > Lontra > Lontra canadensis. The sequence continues at coordinate 10,346,122 of NW_022631057.1, forward strand.
CACTGTGTTTTGGGATGGCGCATCCAGAACCCCATCATAGTGAAAAATAGATTCCTGATATACTTTGAATATAAGCCCAGGAAGAAACGGCTGCATCATTTGAGAGAAAGAAAGGAGTCAACGATGACGCCAGAGTTTTCTCCTGAACAAGTGGAGTTGCTGTCCGCGGAGATTGGGGAGACCAAGGGAGGAGCCGGTTTGAGATGTGTATCCGATTTCTAAGTGGGGAACTTAGCAGGCAGTTGGAGACACAGGTCTGTGAGTATATATGAAGTATATATATGAAGTATCTAAAGCATATATGAGTATTTAAAGGCATATATGAAGTATTTAAAGCAGTAAAACTGTGTAAGAGAGAGTAAAAAAAAAACCATCAAAGGGGGAGCCCTGGGGCACTCCCACATTTAGAGCGCTGACAATAGAAATACCATGTGAGCCACATTAATTTTAAGTTGTTTTATAGCCACATTCAAAAAAAGAAAAAGACAAAGAAACCAGTGAAATTAATTTGAAACCACATTTTAATTAACCTAAGATATCCAAAATGTTATCATTTCAACATGTGATCACTGTAAAATCATTATTATTATTTTTAAAATTTTATTTATTTATTCGACAGAGAGTTTGAGCAGGGGGAGTGGCAAGGAAAGGGAGAAGTAGGCTCCTGCCAGGCAGAGAGCCCGAAATGGTATAACCATTATTAATGAAATAGTTTATATTCTTTTTCTCCTAACAAGCTTGGAAATCTTGTATGTATTGGGACACCTGGGTGGCTCAGTCGGTTAAGCATCTGCCTTTCACTCAGGTCATGGTCCCAGGGTCTTGGGATCGAGTCCCACACTGGGCTCCTGCTCGGTGGGAGCCTGCTTCTCCCTCTCCCTCTGCCTGCTGTTCCCCGTGCTTGTGTGCTCGCTCTCTCTCTCTCTCTCTCTGACAAATAAATAAATAAAATCTTTAAAAACAAATGAAACCTTATATGTGTGGAACACAGCGATTTCAGTTCACGCTCACCACACTGCTAGGACTCTACAGCCACTGGAGGGAGGCTAGCAGCTGACGTGTTGGACAACACACATGGAGAGGTCTAGAAGAAAGACTGGCGAAGGTGATGGGGACGGGGGAATAAGTGAGGCAGAAAGGAAAGAAGACACCATGATGTCCTGGGAGCTGTGTGCATGAAGTAAGGATAATCTACAGAAGTTTTCTTACAATAGTTCCAGTTTTCTCGGGGAGGAAAGAGCCAGGTTTACCGCCAGGGCTAGGACATAGGAGGAGCTATGGGGTTCTGAGAGAGAGGCGAGCCCTGGAGAAAGAACAGAGGAGGGAAGTAAAGGATGATTGCTGGGCGGTGTGAAAACTCAGAGAATGACAATGATGAATTTGAAGGGAGAACAAGTCAGGGAAGCTGGGTGTGGTTTTTGTTTTGGGGTTTTTTTGTTCTGTTTTATTTAAACTATTTGAGAGAGAGCACGCAAGCTGGGGGAGTGGCAGGCAGAGGGGAGGGAGAAGCAGGGTTTCTTTTTTTTTTTTTAAAGATTTTATTTATTTATTTGTCAGAGAGGGAGAGAGAGCGAGCACAGGCAGACAGAATGGCAGGCAGAGGCAGAGGGAGAAGCAGGCTCCCTGATGAGCAAGGAGCCCGATGTGGGACTCGATCTGGGATCATGACCGAGCCGTCTCGGATTTTCCTTCTTGGTGTCACTTTGTTTTGGTTAAAGTTGCTTGATTATAAATTACTGAAATCAGCTCATCTTAGATAAATCAAAAAAGGAAATGAATTGGAAGAATTCTGGTTAATTTTCAGGCATCAAAAGTTGGCAAGAGAGTCAGGAAGCAGGCAGCGGGGGGGAAGCAAGCCGTGGGCACCGCCGTGCATCTGCCTCCTCCTCTCCCACGTCTGCATCCACCAGCCCACCAATGACAGCTACTCTGATAGTGTAAGACTGGGTTAACTGGGATGCGAATCAACGAAAAACTCATGAGCAAAAAGCAACACTTAATAATTCAACATATTGTTTTATAACATATGTTTGCACAAACATACAGCATGAGGGGCTGATACCCTGTAAGTGTTCCGAGGAAGGTTTTGTTTGGTTGTTGTTGTTGGTTTTGTTTTGTTTTGTTAAGATTTTATTTATCTGTTTGACAGAGAGAGAGATCACAAGTAGGCAGAGAGGCAAGCAGAGGGGTTGGGGGAAGCAGGCTCCCTGCCACGCAGAGAGCCTGATGCGGGGCTCGATCCCAGAACGCTGAGATCACGACCTGAGCCAAAGGCAGAAGCTTAACCCACTGAGCCACCCAGGCGCCCCCCGAGGAAGGTTTATGGAACATTCAGTGTGCAAGTATAAGACAAAATCATGATACCCATACAAATATAAAGCGAACACATCCAAGATTTTATTTAACTCATTAATTAATGAAGGCATAGGATGTTTCAACCAGTTGAAAAGAGAATTCAAAGACCACACATATATGTAGTCATAAAACAAATCTACAAATAGATGCGAAACTAGTTGTTGTTTGGTGGGGGTTGGGAGGTCAGAAACATCATTTGTCCCTTTACTGACTATACAGGATTCATTTGCACGTGTATAAGACAGAATGATTTGCATTGCTATGTTCTCTACATCTTACTGTGTACAGTAAAATTATTATTGTTATTATTATTATTATTCCCTACATTTTACATCTGCTGTGAAATAGCTTAAAGATGATGAGAAGAAGGGTGCCTGGGTGTCTCAGTGGGTTAAGCCGCTCAGGTCATGATCTCAGGGTCCTGGGATCGAGAGCCTCTGCTCAGCAGGGAGCCTGCTTCCTCCTCTCTCTCTGCCTGCCTCTCTGCCTACTTGTGATCTCTCTCTGTCAAATAAATAAATAAAATCTTAAAAAAAAAAAAGATGAGAAGTGAAACTCCCATAGAACTGGCTAATTTAGATGGTGTGCTCTAGATAGTGCATAGATTTCCACTGAAGACATCCAATAATTTTTTGGTCCATCTCATAGTCTTTCACAATTTTTCCTGATAACTGAAAAAAAGCGGAATTGTTGGTAAACACATTTCTTTATGATTCTCTCACTGTCCAGTATTTTAATGTGTTCAGTATTTTGGGCCTTTTCGTTTTTAAAAATGAGGTTTTTTGTTTAATTATTTAAAGTTATATAGCACTCAAAGTCATTGTCACACATAATAAAACACTAGATATCTGGATTCCTTGGGAAATGTGCATAAATTTTATTTCTTTTTTTTTTAAGATTTTATTTATTTATTTGAGAGAGAGAGACAGAGAGAGCATGAGCAGAGAGAGGGCTGGGACAGTGGGGGTGGGCAGGAAGGGAAGAAGCAGACTCCCCATCGAGCAGGGATCCTGGGATCATGACCTGAGCTGAAGGCAGACCCTTAATCCTCTGAGCCACCCAGGCGCCCCAACACATTGGTTTTTCTAAACCATATTAGATCTCTGCCTCTTATAAAAGAAAATGGGGAGGACTATTAATGGTATGAACAAATGCTCCTGTAAAGGATCAGAATATGCCACCCCCAAAACACAGCATTTTGGCATAAGAATGATTTTGAGCTGCCGGCAAATGAGAATCAACAGTTGTAGAAAGAAGTGTCCGCAGAGCCTTCCCTAGGTAACTGAGGGCAGAAACTTCTGGGAAATGAGGATGCCATATATCTTCTCTCTTGGGGGAGTTTTTTAAAGATTTTTTTTTTTATTTTTTTTTATTTGACAGAGAGAGATCACAAGCAGGCAGAGAGAGAGGCAGAGAGAGAGGAGGAAGCAGGCTCCCCGCCGAGCAGAGAGCCCGATGCGGGGCTTGATCCCAGGACTCCGAGATCATGACCTGAGCCGAAGGCAGCAGCTTAACCCACTGAGCCACCCAGGCGCCCTCTTGGGGGAGTTTTATGGCCAGAAAGAAGAGAGAAAGTCGGCACTGACATGGGTCTGCAAACACAACTTACTGAAATCACACTCATCTCTTATTAGTTTACTCCTCCATACTCACCTTCCTTGTTTGACACCTCCACAAGCTCAAACTCGTTTTCCTTTATCTTGTCCCTCTGCTACAATTTTATTGTTCTTTGTTAAGATACTATATAAGTTGCAGGGTGCTTGGGTGGCTCCTTTGGTTGAGTGTCTGACTCTTGATTTTGGCTCAGGCCATGATCTCGGGGTTGTGAGATTGAGCCCCCTCTTGGGTTCTGTGCTGGGAATGGGACCTGCTTAGGACGCTCTCTCTCCCTCTGCCCCTCCCCCAACTCTTAAATTTAAAAAACATGCTCTATAAGCTCCAAGTTTTAACCATCCCTTTGAGTAACTCATCATTAGGTGCCCTCGCCTTGTGTGCCCTCCCCTTCTGTCTTCTGTCAGTCTAATTCCCAGGGTCTCGGCCAGAGAATTTTTTCCTTCCCTACATTCTCAATATTAATAGTCAACTTGAAAAAGCAGGATGCAAATGAGTTTATTCTGTTTGGTAGATTGTATTTCTGTTCCCAAATTATTCGTGGCCTTTTCTGAAAAAATTCTACACACCCCCTCCCACTGCCACGTGATTTTCAGGACACATTCCATTGATGGCAGGCTTAGGCACCTGACATGGTTTGTGAGTTGAAAGGCTCTTTACTACTTCCTAGCTGATGCTTTAAGAACCATAGCTTTCCACTTTTCTTTTCCATCTTCCTAATAGACGCTTTTGCTTCCGCTTAAATCCCAGAATAAAGGCATATAGAGCAGAATCTTAGTGAGCCTGCAGCCGAGCTGACATAAGCAGGAAATATACCTTTGGGATTACAAGCTTCTGGGATTTGAGGATGTTGTTTGTTACTGTAGCATGACCTACCTATGTACTTCCTTTTCACGAAATTACACCCGTGCTGTATGTAAAAACCTTCTGCTGAACTTTGCATCCCCCCTTTTCTCCTTCAGGATTCAACATTCTTGTTGAAACGGTTCTTTTGGTAAAAGTCTATGATTACTAAAATTTCTGAGTTCTTGCATACTTGAAGATGTGTTTATTCTACCCTTACTCTGGAATAATAGTCTCACTGGGCATAGAATTTTACATTCACCATCATTTTATTTCACCATTTTGAAGATTTCATCCTACTGTCTCTTAGCATCTGCTGTTACATAAGAGAAAGTCTGGTATCAATCTGATTCTTGTTTCTTGGTACATAATCCATCTTCCCTCTTTGATAACTTTGATAAATTTCCCTTTCTTGTTTTCAAGTGTGGCTCTGAGTTTTTTAAGTCTATTTTCTCCCTCATTTTATGTATTCGGAGAAGGAGGAGGAGGTTTTAGCATCTGTTCCACCTGCTGTCTTGACCCAGAATTTGGCTTCTGTATTCCTGGGAAAAGACTTGCGTTCAATGACATGTGCTCATCATTTTGAATTGTCCATTTTGTCTAATGTTGCAAAAGCCTGATGCCCCTCAGGCATCTGATGAAGCTTACAGAACTATTTGGATTTACCTCGAGTGTTATTAATAAACTTCTGTGTTTTTGTAGTTCTGTGTCTTTTTTTAGGGTTTCCGCCTCCCTCTTCCACTTCGTCCTGATGCCCGTCCATCCACAGCAATCTTCTGCAGGTTGCTTGGCCTCCTCCCTGCTTCCCAGCCACCTCAGATTCATTTCTTCTGCTTTGTTGTGCAGAGCAATTGTGTTCTCGCTAGCTCCAGCCTCCAAACTCAGCTTGCAACTCCACTTTGAAAACCTATAGGATTATTCATGTGCTCTAGTCCACAGTGGGAGATATCTTCTGACTCTTTTTCTTTTTCTACCAGTTCAGCAAACAGAAAGAAATGGTACAGAAATGTATTTCTTTATTGATATAAACCAAACGACTGTATTAGTGAGAATCGTGTCTGACACCTAATAATAACGACCCAAATTAAAGGGCTTAATCTAATAAAAGTTTTTTTGGTGATTCCTGTTAAATAAACCTGATAGGTTAAGATTCGTAGGCATTTTGAGGCTAGCACTGTGGCTCTTTGGTCTTCCGGGACCCTAGCACTTCCTATTTTTCTGTTTGGCCTTCCTTCACATAACGTTTTCAAACTCCTTGCCCCTTCATGGTCACAAGATTGTTGCTAGATTGCCAGCCATCACAACCACATTCCAGTCCAGACAAAGAAGAAGGTGAGAAGGGCAAAACGGTATGCTCCCCACCTAAGTCATCCCCCTCCTAGAAGTTCCCAGACACCCCACCTCTTCCACTTATATTTCACTGGCCATCCCTAGCTACAAGGTAAATAGAATATATTGCCATTATGCCATCACTTTCGGTTGCTCTACACTATACATTAGCTTACTTCCTGGTTCTCAATTTTATTCTAGTTAGTTGGAGTATGATTCAATATTTAAAATAAATATACATGTTTTGATTTTCATGGCCCTTGGCTATTTTCAAAGATCGAATCAATAGCTATAAAATGGATAAAACATTAAGTGTCAAAGTCATCGACTGTACCAACCTTGAAATACCATCCAGGGAGCACGGTAGAATTGGCAGAATTAACTCACACAATTGCTGGTTAATTCAGTTCCATGTTTACTGGGTGGTTTCAGTGCTGGCTAGGTGCCAGTTACCTGTGGTGGGTACTGGGAACAATCACCATGGTCCTGTCTTCTGGGGGTTCCAATTTCACTGACTCACAGGTGCCTGGAGGCAGGGGGAAGCCACCAAATGGTTTTACACAAGGGAGAGATGTGATCACATCTGTATTTCTGAAAGATAGCTCACACTAGGTAGGAGGAACAGGAAGAGAAAAGACGCTTGAGGCAGAGAATTTCACTCTGGAGGCCAAATATCGTTCTGCATTGCTGTGCAGTTTTTTTTTGTTGTTGTTCTTAAAATTTTTATTTTCTTGAGTGATCTCTAAATCCAACATGGGGCTCAAACCCACAACCCTGAGATCAAGAGTTGCAAGCTCTACCAAGTGAGCCAGCCAGGTGCCTCTACATTGCTGGGCCTTTTTTGTCCAATAACCACACCTTGCCTTCTCTGCCATGTACCTCGTGTATCCACAAATTCTCATTATCCCTATATTTACATTTTTCTCCCTTTAAATTTTCTTTAAAAAAAAAAAAGATTTTATTTATTTATTTGACAGACAGAAATCACAAGTAGGCAGAGAGGCAGAGGGGGAAGCAGGCTCCCCGCTGAGCAGAGAGCCCAATGCAGGGCTCCATCCCAGGACCCTGAGATCATGACCTGAACCAAAGGCAGAGGCTTAACCCACTGAGCTACCCAGGCACCCCTCACCTTAAACTTTCAATTCCATGCCTACTCTCCTGGAAGCCCAGGGATAGTCAGTGTGACTTCCTGGAGTCAAGAGTCAACAACCTTCATTCATTCATTCTTCACACATTTCTTGAGCTCTGGACCAGAGTTGCCAAGGTGGAGCAGACTCCATTGTTGCCGTCAAGGCAGGGACAAATTATTTTGGCTTCTCTTTATGCTTAAGAGCATTAAGAATCTAGAGCTAATTTTAGCTGGAAAAGGGGGATAGATGAAAAGGGCAGAGCAAGAATCAGAACAAAAATGAGCAGTGTGGATCCGAGAACAGTGAGATCCTGAGGGCAAATTTGTCCTCAGGGCCTAGTGGTAGTTTCCCCTAACCCCAGACTGCCCCCTCCCCTTCCTTTTCCCCTTCCTCCTCCACTTCCTCCTCCTCCTGTCTCCTCACAGCCAAGCTTGGCTTCCATTCAAACTTTCCGGAAATCCCCTACCCAATTTCCAGCTTTTGAAACAATGGTTCTCGGGAGACTATCCCCATTGTCCTTGGAACTAGAACAATGAGAGAGTAGAGCCTCCTCCTTGGCTTCAGGCTACATCCCTGCTCCCAGTCTTCCCCGCCAAAGTAAAAGCTTCCTTGACTCTCCAATCACTGTTCCCATCTGTCTAGAGGCAGGAAGTTGGGGGACGTAGGTGGAAAAAGCACTTTCTATTAACTGCTTCTGAAACCCAAAGTGAGCCCCAACCTCTAAGTACTACCTGGGGCTTGCCCTCCCAGGCTAGAACTAAGACGGAACCTCTCCACAGGACTGCAGTTGGACGCCCGAATGTGCTAAGGGTGGGCAGAAAAGCTTAGGGCTTGATTCCTGTATTTTCTCAATCTCTTTCGATGCCTTGGTTTCCCCCTGCCATGGAGGTGAGAGGGCCAGAGGCCATTCTGTAGGGATAGGCAGTCTGTTTCTTTGTCACCACAGGGCTCCTCTTCCACTCCCAACTCTGACCCTAGGAGACCCCGTCCCCTTCCTTGCCCAGTTCTGCCAAAAGGGCTGTTAGATGGGGGAGGGGGTGCAGGCGGGCTTCTCTTGCACCATCCTGGCGCCTGACTGGATCGGGTTACTGGAGGCAGTCTGGATTTGAATGTGCAAATAAACAGAAGTGGCTTTGATCCGCCAGGCTGAGAGGGAGGGAGAAGAAAACTGAGTGCCCTGGTCAGAGAAGTGCATGCTGGGCACTTGAAAGAGGATTTGGGGGATGCGGAGCGTGAGTTGTCCCTATTCCTTTGACTAGACAGAAAACCTATTAAAAAAAAAAAAAAAAAAAAAGGGAGATCCAGAAAGAAGCAGGAACACACTTCAGGCATCGCAGACTTCCTCTGCGACCAAATACTCCATGGGCCCTTTCTTGATCTTCCAGGAGGGGAGTGGTAGCCTGGACCCCACCCTTCTTCAGAGCTGCCTCGCCTTTGGGACCCATTGGGTGCTGCTGGGAGAGGGAGAGAGGGAAGGGCAGTGTGGTTGTGTGAGATTCAGGGTGGGACCATAGGTTGAGAGGGGGTAGGGCCTATTGTATCCCTGGGCACCAATCCACAGCCACAGGCAGGCTTCGAGAGGGAGAGACAAAGGAGGGAATGGGAGAGCACAAAGGGAGCGAGGAATGAAATGGTAAGTAAAGGCAAACAAAAGTGAACCGGGGGAGACAAAAGCTGGGAACAATATTCCCCAGGCAATAGGCTCGGGAACAATAGGGACACTGACAGCCCCACAAAGACACCAGTGTCTCCAAGTAGACGTTATCTCAGGCAGTGGTTGGCAGCCCCGCTCTGGCTGTAGCTATTTTCAGTGCCGCTTTTGTGCCATGCTGAACAATATTCCTTGCATGGCTGCTGATAGAAAGATGAGAAGGTTTCTGTTTGATTCTCCTCTTCCTTCCCTCCCCCTTCCCCCTTTCCCCACCCCCACCAGCTCCAGCCATTCTGAGCTCAAGTCACTGGCCTGGTTAGGGGTGTGTGTGTGTGTGTGTGTGTGTGTGTGCATATGTGCGTGTGCATGTGTGTGTGTGTGTTCGTTGGAAGGGGACCAAGAGACCCAGCAGGGAGGGTCTCTATCAGACCTTCCAGGGGCTCTCAGTCTCCCTAGGACCTCCATGGAAGGAAGAAAGAGGAGGTTAGGACTGGGCAAGTAGGGGCTGGAGAACTAGGTGTATGAGGAGGATTGTTTAGGGAAGTGGATTCTGCCTTCACCAACAGTCACCAGGCAAGCGAGAGCTATTCATTGTGAACAAGTGTTTTGCCTGTTGTGGGTGGCTCTTCATTTAATAGCCAAAGCCATAAAGGATCTTAACCAGCCCCCTGCCCCCTTCCTCCAAGAAGCGTTGCTTTCTTCCATCTCGGTATATAGTTTTAGCAGTTCCTTGACTAGCTCCCAACTCTCCCTGAACCCCAACACACCTGCCGCTCCCAGTTGAACCTAAAGATCAGGGTAACTAGTCCTAGATTGAGAAAAGACTGTTGGGTAGCATGGGCCCTTTTATAGGTCCAATGGCCATTCCCATCAGGGCACCTGTGACCCCAGTGGTAGCCATTCCCCAACTAAGTACCTCCACCATTTTCTTTCCTAGAAGAACTCTGACCCTAGACTACTGGTTCAGAACTGTCCTTTCTCAGGCCACCTTGTGCATGATGCTGTTTCACTCTTAGATTTTTCAGGGTCGTAACCCACTACAGCTGCCCCCATGGATTAAGGAAGAGCCAACCCTACACTTTTTCATCTCACTGATCTTTTTGTTACTGTTCATATTCTTCTATTGAGGCTATTTTTTAGGTGGCTCAACTACATTTCAGGTGTGTGGCTTCTATAAGAAAATTGAGACCAGGGCGCCTGGGTGGCTCAGTGGGTTAGGCTTCTGCCTTCGGCTCGGGTCATGATCTCAGGGTCCTGGGATCGAGGCCCACATCGGACTCTGCTCAGAGGGGAGCCTGCTTCCCCCTCTCTCTCTGCCTGCCTGTCTGCCTACTTGTGATCTCTGTCAAATAAAAAAATAAAATCTTAAAAAAAAAAAAAGAAAAGAAAATTGAGACCAAACTTCTTAGTAAGACATTGATATAAAAATTCCAGAAAGAGCGGGGCACCTGGGTGGCTCAGTGGGTTAAGCCTCTGCCTTTGGCTCGGGTCATGGTCTCAGGCTCCTGGGATGGAGCCCTACATGGGGCTCTCTGCTCAGCCGGGAGCCTGCTTCCCCCTCTCTCTCTGCCTGCCTCTCTGCCTACTTGTGATCTCTCTCTCTGGGTCAAATAAATAAATAAAATCTTAAAAAAAAAAAAAAAATTCCAGGGAGAAGGGCGCCTGAGTGGCTCAGTCGGTTAAGCATCTGCCTTCTGCTCAGGTCATGATCTCAGGGTCCTGGGATCGAGTTCTGCATCAGGCTCCCTGCTCAAGTGGGGAGTCTGCTTCTCCCTTTCCCTCTGACATTCCCCCTGCTCAGATTCTGCTTCTCACTTTGCCCCTCTCAAAAATATAAATAAAATCTAAAAAAAAACAAAAACAAAAAAAACCTTTAGAGAGAATGCCTTCTTAAGAAACTACACGCTCAGAGGTTGACCCACATGGTTGAACGATCACTTAACTTGTGGGCCTTGTGGCTATTTGCCCACCTGTCTCACTCTGAGTTAGCTCATTAAAGGATGGAATCATCCCTCTGTTGGCTACCTCATGGCATCATGGCACGTAATTGGTTTTCAATGAACACTTGCTGAATTAGACCAAACTTAGAGACTCAGAAGGGACCTTAAAGCTCATCTAGTTAGTACTTTGCTATTCAAAGTGTTGTCCCTGGACCAGCAGACTTTGCATTCCCTGGGAATTTGTTAGAAATGTGTAATCTCGGGGCACCTGGGTGGCTCAGTGGGTTAAGGCCTCTGCCTTCAGCTCAGAACATGATCCCAGGGTCCTGGGATCGAGCCCCACATCAGGCTCTCTGCTCAGCAGGGAGCCTGCTTACCTTCCTCTCTCTCTACCTGCCTCTCTGCCTACTTGTGATCTCTGTCTGTCAAATAAATAAATAAAAATCTTAAAAAAAAAAAAAACTTTAAAAAAAGAAAAAAGAAGAAATGTGTAATCTCAGGCTCTACCCTACTACAGCTTTTCCCTCTCTGCCTCCCCATGTTCCTGCCCATTTCATGACAGTATTGCCATTCATGGACCCAGCCATTCAGAGGGCATCAACAAGAAGATCTGTGTAGAGATGAACTCACCACCTGTGGCAATAGCCTATACCATCGTTGGAATCAAATCAAATTGAACACATTACAATGACTTTCAAAGACTTAGGAGTGGGACCTTGCACTCAGCATATGGTCATTCAAGGCATGTTGAGAGAAAGCTTTAAATCACCCATTATAACGTCCCTGGGTGTTCGCTGTGATGGGTAATTTTATGGGTCAGGTTAACTGGGACAAGGATACCCAGACACTTGGTCAAACATTATTCTGGATGTGTCTGTGAGAGTATTTCTAAATGAGATTAACATTTGAATTGGTAGACTGAGTAAAGCAGCTAGCTGCCCCTAATGTGGGTGAGCCTTATCCAATCAACTGAAGACCTGACTAGAACAAAAAAGGCTGGCCTAGAGAAAGTTTTGTCTGCCTGATTGATGAGCTGAGACATCAGTCTTCTGTCTTTGGAGTCAAACTGAAACATCAGCTCTTCTTGGGTCTTAAGCCTACTAGCGTTTGGAGTGAAATTCACAACATTGGCTCTCCCTGTTCTCAGGCCTTCAGACTTGGATTGGTACTATATCATCAGCTCTCCTGGGTCTCCAGCTTGCTGACTGTGGATCTTGGGACCTATAATCATGTGAGCCAATTCTTATGATAAATCTCCTCGTATTTGTGGTGCTGTTTCTCTAGAGAACCCTGACTAATGCAGATTTTGGTACCAAGAAGTGGGAGTGCTGCTCTAACAAATACCCAAACATGTGGAAGTGGGTTTAGAACTGGAAGCTGGGCAAAGGCTGGCAGATTTTTTACCTGCCTCATGATAGGAGAGAAGGAGAGGGCTCTAGGCCTACACAGGGTGGACTGAAAGGTTCTGGAAGGGCCTCAGAGCACCGGACACAGAATCTCATTATTCTTCCAAAGTAGAGATGGTAACATCTCCTCCTTTCTTCTGATGTCCTTGGTGCAAAGTGGGGGGGCGGGGAGAGGGGGCGGAAGGGTGGACAGGAGGCTGCTGCCTACCCTACAACTCCAAGCCATTCCCAGGCAGGGATGGGCACTCAAGGCTCTTACGGTTATACCAATTCAAAACTCTTTTCTTGGACTGAACGATTTTCCTGCTGTTGTTCAGACAATGGTGCTATCTTCCCAGTTGTGGGCCGGCAGGTGTGGGATGTTACCAATGAACAGAGTCAAAATTTTACAATTACAATAAAATTTATTTTTCCCAGAGGTTAAAACAAGACAAAACAAAACAAAGTACCTTTGTTGGTGTTTACTTATAAAAAGCTTTATTCGCGTGGTTGTTTTAATCCTAATATGTTCGATTTCATCAGCTTCTATTAAGATCATCATGACTCCCAAGCTCAACCAATCTATACAAATTTATAAACCATTGCAGGGTTTATTTGACTGTCTTTCCTTATCAAACCAGTCCATTCTCTCCAGTGAAATAAATTGCAGTGTAATTTCTGATCTGTGGGCAATGTCTGGGAGGAGGGGAGAGTATCTGGGGCTGGCAACCTACTGGCCAGCCAAACTGGAAAATCAGCTTTTTACAAGTTTCCTCCTGACTCCTCCCCAGCCCATTTATCTCAGATTATCCTCCACCTCTATTCCCCAGATTAGGGGAAGGCAGAGTAGAGAAAAAATATTATGGTTTGGGATAGAATACCATTGAGCATATTTGTAATTAGTTCTGAGTTCTCAGCAGCAGAGGACAGGGATGGAGGTATTACTGTGCTTTTTCAACATTCAGCAAGCAGCAGCAGCCGCAGTGGCGGCTTTGTTCTTGCTCTCCTAATCCACAAGGTACAGCCGTTGGACAAGACTGGGATACCAAGAGCCTTATATGATCTCCCACCACTTCAGCATCTTCTTGTGTATCTCCTGACATGATATAATCATCGTCCACCAGCTACCTCTGCTCTGTGGGAAGGTCCCCTGGCCAATACAATATATAACATCCATAAGAGGGTGTGGGCATCAAGGATGGGACCATTTTCTAGAGTCAAAGGATAATCTATAAGATCCAGGCAGCTAGTGCTGGGCAGTGGCTCAGAGCTCCCAAGGAAGTTTGACAAAGTAGATATTACGTTATTGCAGACATGACCTGCGATGGGGGGTTGGGGAGCCTAGTCACAGAATGTGAACAAAGGGTAGCAGACTATGCAATCCCAAAATGTGCTACTATATTGAACTGAAGGCAACTGAGAAGAAGCAGACACAAGAAAAGCTCTCATACATCCCCTTATTTACCTAAAAGTAGGACATAAATCTGTAAAGGTGTCCCCCATCCCTGCTCTACCAGGAAGAACAGAGGCCAATCACTGGAGACAACTCTAGACCCTTACCAGCCCAGAGCTGGCACCAGAGAAATCTACTTAACAAACTTTAATGATTAACCCCTATCAGCCATTAGTTCTCTCATATATTTACCTTCCCACCAATTGCTGTCTTAGAGACTCAGAGTCCTTTTCCTATGCAGATGCTCATGTTAGTGTTACTAAACTTCTGTTCCTCTCTTGTTAATCTGTCTTTTGTCAGTCTAATTTACAGAGACCAGCCAGGGAACCTAATACGAATGAAGGAAAAACAGTTTTCCCTCCCCTATGTTAGGGAAATGCGAGAGCCTCTGGGTGGGTTATCAAGGTGGGAGGTGGGGGTGACCCCCTGAAAAAGAACCTTCTGGGTTGTGGAAATTGAAGAAAGGATTTCAGCTTTTGCTGATGAATGTGTAACGCACATGTAAAATACCTATAAACTTGAGCTCTCATTTTAGAGTTAATAATGCAGGGTTTTGATTGTTTGTCTTGCCATAGACCCTAATTAGACCCCTAGAACAAGATGTAGCATTATGCACTAACTGCACCACTCCCTGGCCCCACTTTCTCCCCCAACCTGAGGCATACTTGCAAGCAGGGGGATTGTAGTCTGTCTTTTAAGGAGTCATTTCCAGTTGGCACACAAAAAGTTTACAGAGAGGCACCTGGCTGGCTCAGTCGGAAGAGCACACGTTTGAACCCCACGCTGAGTGTAGAGATTACTTAAATAAACTTAAAAGAAAGAAAGTTAGTTCACAGAGACTGCCCTCTGAATGAAGCCTCTGGAATGAGCAATGATGTGGCCCAACCCGTTTTTGCTTCTTAAGTCTATACCCCTTCAGTGAGGCACCAAAGTCACCCCACTCCCTTCCCCAATGCCTAACCTCCAGTACCTAGATCACACTCATCACCCGTCCCCTGGCTCTGCCTGCTGAGAAATGTAATCTCAACCCAACCTTCACTTTTCGGGAGGCATTAATTTAGGCTGTTCTAGTGCACATGGTGTCCAATATCAAGGGTGACTTGCCTTCTAGGTAAAATGTTTTAAGTGCCCAGTCAAAATTGTCCTTTGTTTTTTCAAAAGTCTGTTCAAGGGGCACCTGGGTGGCTCAGTGTGTTAAGCCTCTGGCTTCAGCTCAGGTCATGATCTCGGGATCCTGGGATCCAGCCTCCCCCCGCTCCCCATTGGGCCCTCTGCTCAGCGGGAAACCTACTTCCTCCTCTCTCTGCTTCCCTCTCTGCCTACTTGTGATCTCTGCCTGTCAAATAAATAAATTAAAAAAAAAAAAAAGTCTGTTCAAAACTCAGGCAACCCTAGGATTACGTTCCTGATCAAACCAGCCAAGCTGTGGTCATTGAATACTGCCCCTTTCTTGGGACTCATTATATACTTAGAACATTCATCTTTGCTCTCAGGCTTTGGTTTCTCTCACTCATTCTTGGTTTGAGTTTTCTCCATAAGTGACCCTACTGCTTTCATTAGGCATCAGGCTATGAGATGAAAAAGGCCTCACATAGCCCTGCCTGGGGATTAAACCAACAAAGAGTTTTTCAACATCCATTATATGCAATACACAATTCTAGGGTTAGTACTGGAAGATGAGCAAAAAGATGCAAAGATCTGGAGGCTACCCCTGCCCTCAAGTAGTTTACAGCTAGCTGGAGAGAGACACATCATCATATGTAGAGCGAACTGATAGGAGGTTCCAAGATGACAGTAAGATAGAATTGAGAAGGAAGCGTAAGAATGTTCGAAGAAGATAAAGTCAACACAGGTAACAAAAGAGTCAAGGGAAAATAAGGCTTGACATGAAAGTGGAATTGGTTGGGAAAAAGGAGAAAGAATGACCTTGGAAAATGATATCAACAAAGATACGGTTGGTTCTCTATGAGGCTTGTTTTGAAAACACGAATCTCTTCCAATCTGATTCATACATTAGGGAGCAATTTGAACATAATGTGATTTTTGCATTTTGCTTATGCTTGATTTTGCCCTAGAAAACATCAGGTGGAGAAAAAGGCACCCAGCTGAACCATGCAGGGTAGGAACACACAAAATGTACCCAAGCACACCCCTCAAGTGTATACCCACACCTGAGTTCACAGTGTTTTAGTTTAGTCTATGTGCTGCTGAAGTGAGCATGGTTCAGTGTCGTCAACCATACCCATCTATACTTAGTGTTAGAATTTTCTTTCCAGTCTCAGATAACCCCCTGCTTCCACCACTTCACAGTAACCCAGAAGTTGTGCCCCTTCCAACACCCACTTCCATGCGCAAAATTCAAGTCTATTTCAGGCTATAGTGCTATATTTATTGTAATGTTTACATATTTCTCAATGATTTAACATGTAAAAACTGTGCTACGATTTTATTAGGCTCTTGTCTTTTGTTGTTACTAACAAAGTGTTTGAGTATTGTGACCTCTAACCCTATTTTTCCCATAAGCCCCTGGTTTTCATTGCACGGCTTTGGCATAGTGTGGCTATTTTTAGTAGCATATGTTGTGTTACAGCAGAACTAACTGTACGGGTTTTGGTAATAAAAATAATAATTGAGAAAATGTGAACAAATGATTAGGATTATAACTGCATTGATTTTATTTTATTTTATTTTTTTTTTATTTTTTAAGATTTTATTTATTTATTTGACAGAGAGATCACAAGTAGGCAGAGAGGCAGGCAGAGAGAGAGGGGGAAGCAGGCTCCCTGCTGAGCAGAGAGCCCGATGCAGGGCTCGATCCCAGGACCCTGAGATCATGACCTGAGCTGAAGGCAGAGGCTTAACCCACTGAGCCACCCAGGCGCCTCTGATTTTATTTTTTAAAAAGATATTATTTATTTATTTTTGCAAGAGAGAGAAAGAGCAAGCAAGCGCTAGCACATATGGGGGAGGGGCAAAGAGAGAAGCAGACCCCCCCACTGAGCAGGAAGCCCAATACTGCTGGATCCCATTAACACCCCCCACCCATCATGACCTGAGCTGCAGGTAGATGCTTATCCGACTGAGCTACCCAGGCGCCCATAACTGCATTTATGTAGGAGAATTTCAGACAGAAAGTTGATGTCAGATTCATTCAATCTTTTATGTATTCAGCTGACAAATATTTTTTGAGTGCCTACTGTATGCCAGACTCTGTTCCAGGTGCTGGAGTTATGGCAGTGAAGGAAAGGGACAAAAATTCCCTGCCTGCCGGGAGTTTACATCCTAGTTGAGGAGAGAGACAAACACAAGGTAAATGAATAAAATATGTATTATGTTAGATAGCAATCAATGCTAAGATGAAAAAAACAGTTTATCTAATGTCTTATTTATATATTATTAATTAATATATTATTGATTATTATTAATATATAATATTTATTTAAAAATTAAAAAGTGGATATAGTGTCTTAGGGGTTAGGTTTGGCTATGGTATCAGTATTATTTACTGCTGCATAACAAATTATCTCCAATCTTAACAGCCCAAGACAATAAACATTTACTATCTCACACAGTTTCTGAGGGTAAGAAAGTCAAGAGTAGCTTAACTAGAGTGGTTCTGGCTCAGAATCTTTCATGAAATCACAGTCAAGGTATGGGCCATCAGCTTCCGTGCTCCACTCACATGGCTCTTGGCAAGAAGCCTCAGTTCCTTGCCTCACTCCGTATGACTGCTCATGACATGGCAGCTTGCCTCACCTAGAGACGATGATTCAAGAGAGAGAGAGATTGCATGCCCAAGGTGGAAGCTGCAGGCTTTTATAACCCAACCTCAGAACTTCTGCTACCACACAAGCCAACCCCAGTACAATGTGGAAGGGGACACCAGGAAAGCACAGGAGTAAGAGTATGAAGATATGATCACCAGGGGCTGTTTTGGAGGCTGACTATCATAGTGACCAAGAAAGTCCTCCTTAAGAACTTGACCTCTGGGGTGCCTGAGTGGCTCAGTGGGTGAAAGCCTCTGCCTTCGGCTCAGGTCATGATCCCAGGGTCCTGGGATCAAGCCCCACATCGGGCTCTCTGTTCAGTGGGGGGCCTGTTTCTCCCTCTCTCTGCCTGTTTCTCTGCCTACTTGTGATCTCTCTCTCTCTGTGTGTGTGTCAAATAAATAAAATCTTAAAAAAAAAAAAATAGAACGTGACCTTTGAGGTGCCTGGGTGGCTCAGTCAGTTAAGCATCTGCCCTAGGATCAGGTCCCATGTTGGGCTCCCTTCTCCCCTCTCCCTCTGCTGCTCTCTCTCTGTCAAATAAATAAGTGAAATCTTGAAAGGAAAGGAAAGGAAAAGAAAGGAAAGGAAAGGAAAGGAAAGGAAAGGAAAGGAAAGGAAAGGAAGAGAGAGAGAGAGAGAAAGAAAGAAAGAAAGAAAGAAAGAAAGAAAGAAAGAAAGAAAGAAAGAAAAAGATGACCTTTGGATAAGCCTTGAAGCAAGTGAGGGAGGTAGCCACTAAGATATCTGGGGGAAGGTCATTCTATATAGGTGAAGCAGTGTGAGCAAACACCCATGGTTGGTGTGTTGGAAGGAAGCAGAGTGGGTGAGAGGGAGAGGAAGAGAAGATGTCAAAGAGGTGACAGGAAAGGGGGATGCTTTTATCTTTACCCTGAGTGAAATAGGAGTTTTGAGTAGAGAAGTGATATGATCTGACTTAGGATTGAACAGAGTATATCTGGTTGCCATTTTGAGTACAGACCAAAGGGAAGCAAGAACAGGAGCAAGAAAGTAAGTTAGGAAGTGAGAGAGGGCGGTAAGAAGTGATGGTTAGGAGGTGAGAGGTGATGGTGGTCTAATTCTGGAAGCATGTTGAAGGTAGAATACTCAGGATTTGCTAATGGATTGGCTTGGGATGTAAGAGGAAGAGAAGCCAAAGATAACACTTTTTCTTTTTTTTTCATGTAAGTGGAATAATGGAGTTGCCATTTGTCTAATGTCTGGTAAGACTTAAAAAGGAGCTGTGCTAGGGTAAACACAGGAATTCAGTTTCGGACATGTTAAATTTGAAATGCCTGTTAGACATCCAGGAGGAGATGTTGGAAAGATAACTGGATAATCAAGACTAGAATTCTGGCAAGAGGTTTAGGTTAGAGACGCAGGCAGAGGAATCATCAGAGACAGATGGCATGGAAAGTCCTGAGGTAGAATGAAATCCCTTAAGGAGTGAATACAGAGAGAAAGCTGAATACCCCAGAGTACTCCAGCATTTAGGGTAGAGGGTGGCAAAGAGGACTGTGAAGAGGGGCCAGAGAAGTAGGAGTCAAGCTAGGGAGGCGTATGTGAAGCCGAGTGAAGGTGTCTTTCAAGGAAGACTTGGAAGATGCTCTTTTGTCAAATGTGCTGGGAGAATGAGAAATGTCCCCGGGGTGTGGCACGTGGAGTTCATTTGCTCCCATGACCAGAGCAGTTTGGTGGAGTGGAGGTGGCAAAACCCTCACTGGCGTGGGTTGAAGATCGTACAAAAGGAGATAAATTGGCGACTGAGTAGTCTTTCAAATAATTTTGTGTGAAGGGAGGAAATAAGTTGGGGTCTTAACTGAAGGGGGAAATGGAATCAACAGATGGGCTTTTAAAGACTTAGTTATGGGGCACCTGGGTGGCCCAGCCAATTGAGCATCTGCCTTTGGCTCAGGTCATGATCCCAGGGTCCTGGGCTCCCTGCTCAGTGGAGAGTCTGCTTCTCCCTCTGCCGCTCCCCCTACCTGTTCTCTCTCTATATATATGGTAAGTAAATAAATAAAATCTTTACAAAAAAAAATATTTATTTGAGAGAGAGCAGGGGGAGGGACAGAGAGAGAGAATCTTCAAGCAGACTCCCTGCTCACAGGAGAGCCTGATGTGGGGCTTCATCTCACAACTCTGAGATCAGGACCTGAACAGAAAATAAGAGTCAGACACTTAACCTATTGCACCACCCAGGCACCCCGAGAATGATTTTTTTTTATTATTATTAAAGATTTTTATTTATTTATTTGTCAGAGAGAGAGAGAGCCCAAGCAGGGGGAGCGGCAGGCAGAGGGAAAAGCAGGCTCCCTGCCGAGCAGAGAGCCCCATGTGGACTCGATCCCAGGACCCCGGGATCATGACCTGAGCTGAAGATGGACTCTTAACCAGCTGAGCCACTCAGGTGTCCCCCCAAGAAAGGGTTTTTTAAGGACGGGGGATAACAGCATCATGTTTGTGTGCTATGGAAGTGATGAGAAGGGAGACATGAATGAAACAGGAGAGACAGTGGGGGGAACAGCGGGGGCAGAATCCTGAGTAGGTGAGAGTCAATAGGAGCTAGTGTGTGAGTGGAAGGCTTGTCCTCATCAAGGAGCACGGGGTCACCACACAGCTGGGGCAGCGGCGGAGTGCATGGGCCCAGGAGCAGGGAGGTAGGTGAGAGCAGGGGTGAGACCTTCAGCGCTCAGAGTGAGGAGGAAGGAAGACGGTTGGAGTCTGGGAGGGAGGGGGGAGAGATGTGAAAGCATTGTCCAGGAGAGCGGGAAATTTGGCACATTCGCTAAGCAGCAGTAAGAGTCATGTGTGATACATGGCCATGGATTTAAAGTCAACCAGTCAGCATAGCTGTGCATTGTTCCCAGCCATGGTCAGCTGCGTGGGAACAGGTGCAGACTGGGAGAAGAGGTTGGGTTTAAACAAAGTTGAGGTTTGACAATCAGTAAGAGCTGTTCCGGCTGTCCCGATTTCTGTTCTTGTGGCTCTGAGGACCACATATGCTGGTTTGCCCAAGATCCTGTCAGTTTATGCCTGGTTTCCCAAGGTGATTAGTACTAGAGCTCCCTTTCACTTCCAAAACTGTTTTGATTTGGGTAACAAATGAAATGATCTTTGTACCTAGAGCGACAGGAGCCTCTGGGGTTTTCTCAATAGAACGTGCATCATTGTTTGACTTTGAAAAAAAACACCAAATAGATTGTAAATTCCTTGAGGTCAGTGTCATGTTTCATGCCTTCTGTCCCCCATAGCTCGCATAACTTCCACCTGTGGCATTCTTATCTCTCGGTTAACCCAGCAAAACACAGATGACTCAGGACTAGAAGAGCTGTTGAGGATAATCCCAATTTTAGGCAAACACTCCTCAATCTCAAAACAAAGGAAGGGGATGGAGGGAATTTATACTCCAAGAAGACCTTTTCATAATCCTGCTCAGGAGAGGGGCGCCTGGGTGGCTCAGTGGGTTGAAGCCTCTGTCTTCTGCTCAGTTCATGATACCAGGGTCCTGGGATCGAGACCCACGTTGGGCTCTCTGCTCAGTGGGGAGCCTGCTTCCCCCTCTCTCTCTCTGCCTGCCTCTCTGCCCACTTGTGATCTCTGTCTGTCAAATACATAAATAAAATCTTAAAAAAAAAAAAATCCTGCTCAGGAGAATTATGGGGGCAAAGTAGGTAAGAGTAGAAAGGAGGCCAGTAAGACTAGGAACTAGTCAGGGGGCAGCTGACCTAAGGAAGGATTTCAAGCTCAAATGTTCTGGTTATCTGTTGTTGTGTAACAAATCACCTTAAAATTTAATGCCTTAACATATCAGCAATAGTTTCACTCTCTCTCACTGTTTCTATGGGTCAGGAATTTCCAAGGAGTTGGCTGGGCAGCTGTGGCTTGGGATCTCTTTTATGGTCGCAGTCAACCGGCCAGAGCTGGAACAATAGGGGATCTGGAGAGTTTGGGGACTGGTGACTACCTCATGTAGTCACAGAGCCTTTCCTTGTGGTCTCCTGCTCGGGCTGATTTCAGGTAGCTCCTAGCTTGGTGGCTCAGGGTAACCAGACTACTTCCATGGTGGCTGAAAATCTCTAAGATGTATGTCCCGGTGACTTAGCTGGGAGATCACAGTGTTACTTCTGTCCTGAGTCTGCTCAGTGTCAAAGGAAGAGGGCACAGAAATCACTTCTCTGTGGGAGGAGTGTCAGAGTCACTGGACAAGGTCACATGGGATGGGCAATATTGTTTGGCCTATTTTTAGAAAATATAGTTGTGATACTAAGTTTGGGTTCTTCTACCTTATTTCCTTCCAAAGAGTCTTGCTTTGTTTGGTTACCTTTAGCCATTTTTGTGTTAAAGATCCTTCCCAGGGCGCCTGGGTGGCTCAGTGGGTTAAGCCGCTGCCTTCAGCTCAGGTCATGATCTCAGGGTCCTGGGATCGAGTCCCACATCGGGCTTTCTGCTCGGCGGGGAGCCTGCTTCCCTCTCTCTCTCTCTCTCTCTGCCTGCTTCTCTGCCTACTTGTGATCTCTCTCTGTCAAATAAATAAATAAAATCTTAAAAAAAAAAAAAAAAAGATCCTTCCCAAATGGAACTTCTTACCTACTTCCCCTTCCTGATATGTGGTGGTGTGTGTAAAGGGTTTGCTCAACATCCAAAGGGTTTAGAGGAGGACAGAGATTGTAGGCTGTACCTCCTCAGAAAGAAACTTGACAGTATGATGGGAACAAACTGGTCCTTTCCAGCAGTTCAAAAAAGCTATCAATATGACATCGCATGACACATTAGGTTTTATTGATGTGGAACAAATTACTGTAAGTTTAGTGGCTTAACATAACACACAGGTGTTACTTACTGTTTCAGTGGCTCAGGAGTCTGGCATGTTCGAGACAGGTCCTCTGCTTATCGTGTCACAAGGCAGAAATCAATGTGTCAGCTGGTTTATTTTCTTTCACCTGGAGTTCACGTATGGGAAGGTCCGTTTCCAAACTCACTCAGGTTGTTGGCCAAGTTCATTACCTTGTACTTGCCTGACTGGAGTCCTCATGTTATTGTTAGCTGTTCGCTGGGGACTCTGGTCAGCATCTAGTCTCAGGCCCTTGGCCATGGAGCCTTCACAGGCCATTTAAACAGAGTGGCCCAACCCATGAACACAGACAGCAAACTGTGTGGTTGCCAGAGGACAGTGGGGGGATGGGTAAGTTGGGGAAAGAAGAGTGGGAGGTACAGGCTTCCGGTTCTGTAATGAATAAGTCCACGGGGATGAAAGGCACAGCACAGGCAATCTAGTCAATGGTATCGTCCCAGCGGTGTGTGGCGACAGATGGCAGCTGCACTTGCGGTGGGCACGGCATGAAGTATAGAGCTGTGGAAACAACATGTTGTACACCTGAAATTGATGTCACGTTGTGTGCCAGCTTTGCTCATATATATCAATAAAAAAATATTTAGATGACTCGTCACTCACTGTAAAAGTTCAACAGATGTCAGGTATCATTCAAAAAGGGAAACAAGACAAAAAGAAAACAGTTTAGCCACGATAAGCAAATAAGCAAACAAACACGGCAGCCTACCTCTTGAAGGCCGGCAGCAGAATCCCTGTCCTACGCCCCATCTCCGACTTTAGGGCAGGCCCTGTTGTTTTTAGGGCTCACGTAATTGGGTCAGTCTCATCCAGAATAAATTCCACTCCAATTAACTCAAGGTCAGCTGGGGTGCCTGGGCGCTCAAGTCGGTTCAGCACCTGCCTCTGGCTCAGGTCGTGACCCGAAGGTTCTGAGATCAGGCCCCGAATCAGGCTCCCTGCTCAGCAGGAAGCCTGCTTCTCCCTCTCCCCCTGCCCTGGCTTGTGTTCCCTCTCTGTCTCTCTCTCTGTGTCAAATAAATAAATAAAATCTTAAAAAAAAAAAAAAGATTTTATTTATTTATTTGGCAGAGATCACAAGTAGGCAGAGGGAGAGGGAGAAGCGGGCTCGCCGCTGAGCAGGGAGACTGATATGGGGCTCGATCCCAGGACCCTGGGACCATGACCTGAGCCGAAGGCAGAGGCTTTAACCCACTGAACTACCCAGGTGCCCCAATAAATAAAATCTTTTTTTTTTTTTTTTAAATATTTTATTTATTTATTTGTCAGAGACAGAGGGAGAGAGAGTGAGCGAGCACAGGCAGACAGAGGCAGAGGGAGAAGCAGGCTCCCCGCCGAGCAAGGAGCCCGATGTGGGACTCGATCCCAGGACGCCGGGATCATGACCTGAGCCGAAGGCAGCCGCTTAACCAACTGAGCCACCCAGGCGTCCCCAATAAATAAAATCTTAAAAAAAAAAATTTTTAAAGCAAAACAAAACAAAAAACCGAAAAACTCAAAGTTAACTAATCTGGAATCTTTTTTTTTTTCTTTAGATTTTATTATTTATTTGACAGAGAGAGAAAGAGCGTAAGCAGGCAGAGCAGCAGGGAGAGCAAGAGGGAGAAGCAGGTCCTCTGCAGAGCAGAGATCCCAATGGGGCTCGATGCCAGGACCCTGGGATCATAACCTGAGCCGAAGGCAGACACTTAACCTACTGAAGGCCCTCTAATTCTGGAACCTTAAATCCATCTGCAGAATCCCTTCACATTGTCAGATAAAATAACCTAATCTGGGGAGTGAAATCCATCCAACACACAATCCCACCGCACTCATGCACAGGGGACTCATTACAGGGTTACATATTCTGGGGGATGGGACTCCCAGGGGCCATCACAACTTGATCTTGTGGGGAACTTCTGGATGGTGGGTCTTCTGTATTAATCAGGTTGAAGTTGTTGGAACCAGGAAGGGATGTGGTATCCTTAAAGGGAGCTGGGGAAGTGAAGGAGAGGGAAGAACCCTCCAGCTTCCTTAAGCTTCTGGCGTAGGTCTCATAGAGCGCGGCTTACCCTAGAACTGTGCTTATGACTCCCAGTCAGTAAACTAACAGAAAAGAAGTTATTTTTTAAAAAGCAATTAATAAAAAGATAAAGAAAAAAATGAAAATAAATGGAAAATTGAAACTGTAATAAAACACAAGATAAAAAAAGGGCAACTATAAAGTTAAAAGTGATAAAGAGAAACGAAAAATATGATTGAGAACAAGCACTTTATTTATTTATTTATTTGACACAGAGAGAGAGAGAGAGAGAGATTGGCAGCGAGAGAGTGAACACAAGCAGGGCGAGTGGGAGAGGGAGAACAGGCTTCCCAGGGAGCAGGGAGCCCGACGTGGGGCTCGATCCCAGGACTCTGGGACCGTGACCCGAGGCATCCCAAGAATGATCACTTTATTTATTATTTTTTTAAAGATTTTATTTATTTATTCGACAGAGCTAGACACAGTGAGAGAGGAACACAGCAGAGGGCGTGGGAGAGGGAGAAGCAGCCTCCCCACAGGGAGCCCGATGCAGGGCTCCATCCCAGGACCCCGGCATTACTACCCTAGCCGAAGGCAGATGCCTAACCACTGAGCCACCCAGGCACCGCAAGAACAAGCACTTGAAATGAAATAAACGAAAGAGGTATGAAATAGTAAGAAAGACAAAGCACACTAAGAACAATTAAACTGGGGATACCTGGGTGGCTCAGTCATTTAAATGCCTGCCTCTGGCTGGGGTGTGGTCTCAGGGTCCTGGGATAGAGCCCCGCATTGCATCGAGCTCCCTGCTCAGCAGCAAGTCTGCCTCTCCATCTGTGATCTCTCTCGCTTTCACGGTCTCTCAAATAAATAAATAAAATCTTTTTCCTTTCTTAAAGAACAATTAAACCGTGCCAATGATTAAATGGACCCAATAACTTTTAAAAGCTAAAATAATAAAAGTAGATCAAATGTAAGAACCAAGGAGGTAAGGAGCCATAGTAAATGTGTCTAAATACGGAGCAACAAATTAAAAAACCTAGCAACTTCATGCTAAGCTAGCCAGAATTCGTCAAGCAGAAGCAACCTTAAAATCCAGCACACATATGTAATTCTCAACCAGGGCTCCTTATCCAAACCACAGAACACAGGCAAATTATTGGAGTGACTGTTTTCTCCATGCTTCCCCCAAATGGTACATAGTGCCCTTTACATGCACAGAAAAGAAGTTAATTCGTGTACACAGTGGGTGCCTGGAGAATTAGGGCTTCATTCTTTCGCCAAACTAGATGATCTATGTCCAAAAGTATGCAGCCGAGACAGGATTGGTCAATCTGGCACACAGTTCTGTGATGTTTCTGAGAGACAAGTTGTAGGTGAGATGTGGAAACTGAAGTCAGACTCCTGGGACGTCTTCTTCCTCAAGAGTTGCGCAGTCACGTGATAACTGAATGAAGCACAGAAGTCACGCTGGGTCATTTACTGAAAATAATAAGGCCATCAACAGATGTCTTGACTTCACCCAGAGGAATTCAGAGAGGTAGCAGAGGACATTCATTTATTTGCTTTTACTCCATAAGCCTCCTGGCCAAAGGCCCATGGAGGACTTGTGATTGGTACCTTTAAAAAAATAATAAGGGGCGCCTGGGTGGCTCAGTGGGTTAAAGCCTCTGCCTTTGGCTCGGGTCATGATCCCAGGGTTCTGGGATCAAGCCCCGCCTCGGGCTCTCTGCTAAGCAGGGAGCCTGCTTCCTCCTCTCTTTCTCTCCCTGCCTCTCTGCCTACTTGTAGATCTCTGTCAAATAAATAAATAAAATCTAAAAAAAAAAAAAAAGACTTTTCCAAATTCACATTGGGAAGGGCCAAAACTATCTTATAAGGGAGAGCTAACACCAGGGCAGCTCCCAGATGCTTCTTTCTTTTCTTCCCCTCCAGCATTGTATAAGTGATAAAACAAATGGCTTGCCGGCTTTACCCAGTTGTCCTCATCCTGGCCAAGGGTCTCCTACAACCCCACAGGCAGGACACCCCAGAAGGTAACTAGGGGCACAGCCTGCTAAGTTCTGCTTGACTTCTAAGCTGAATGGACATTGATAGTGCTTTCCTTAAAACACTTATTTTTCCTTGTGTATTAGTTACCTGTTATGTAACAAATTATACCAAAACGTTAGTCACCTAAAACAGGAAGTAGTTATCAGCTCAAGCTTTCTGACCTTCGGCTCAGGTCATGATTCCAGAGTCCTGGGATCGTGTCCCACATCGGGCTCCCTGCTCATCAAGGAGTCTGTTTCTCCCTCTTCCTCTGCTGCTCTCTCTTTATCAAATAAATAAATACAATCTTAAAAGTATATATATTCCAGAGCATCTGAGCTGAGTAGGTCTAGTTCAGAATCTCCCATGGAGCTGTAGTCAGAATGTTGGTCAAGGCCACCGTCATCTGAAGGGTTGCATTGTGCTGGGGATTTACCGAATGGCTCATTCACATTCATACAGTTTTTGGCAGGTGGCCCCAGCTCTCTCAGGTTCTCAGATGGAAGCCTCAGGCACTCATCATGTGGATATCTCCATAGGCTGTTTGTGTCCCCACAATATGGCATAACTTCCAGAGGAGGAACAGGTAGTCCTTTTATGACCTAGTCTCCAAATTTACACATTGCCATTTTTGCTCAATTTTATTTCCGATAAGTGAATCATTAAATCTAGCCCACCACCAAGAGTGGGAGAACCAGACTCCACTTTATTTTTATTACTTTTTTTTTTTTAAGATTTACTCTTTTCTTTTCTTTTTCTTTTCTTTTTATTTATTTATTTGACAGAGAGAGAGATCACAAGTAGGCAGAGAGGCAGGTGGGGAGAAAGGAGGAAGCAGGCTGGTTCCCTGCAAAGCAGAGAGCCCGATGCGGGGCTCGATCCCAGGACCCTGAGATCATGACCTGAGCCGAAGGCAGAGGCTTAACCCACTGAGCCACCCAGGCACCCAGATTTACTCATTTTAGAGAAAGCACACTTAACAGGAAGAGCGGGAGAGAATCTCAAGCAGACTCCCCGCTGAGAACAGGTCTCCTTGCGGGGCTCCATGGTGCACCATGGTGCGGGGCTCCGTGGAGGCCTCCCTCTCACTACCCTGAGATCATGACCAGAGCCACACCCAGCTGGCTGAGCCACCGAGATGCCTCTAGACTCCATCTTTTAAAGGAAGAAGTATTGTAGAGAAGGAAAAAAAACCAACAACAACCCTTTTCCCTCTACCCTCTTAGGTTCATTACAGGGGCCCTGCAAATTAGACTGACAAAAGACAGATTAACAAGAGAAAAACAGATTATTAACCCGTGTAGAGCTCATACATGAGGGAGAAACAGTGAACAGTGATGAATTCAGGCTTCTAGTGTCTTAACAAAGACCAGTAAATTTATAGAGAAATGGGAAGCCAAAGGAAAAGGGTTTTAGGCTTCCAAGAGCGGCAGACTGCGGGAAGGAACATATACCGGGACAGTGCCTGGAAGATAAGGGTTATTTCAGTGCGGGGGTTTGTTATGTAGATTCCTCTCTGGGCTGTCTCTGGGCTGATAAGAGTCTCTTGTGATTAGGAGCCTAAGCCTGCTTCTAGGCAAATAGTGGGGGAGGGCAGGAGCTTTCTTTCATTTTTTTTTTTTTCCTGGTGTTTGCTGTTTCTCAGTTGTCTTCCGCTCAAAATATTCCTTCTGCCAAAACGGCATATTTGGGGATGGCATATTCTGATCCCCTACAGTATCAAAGAACCTGTGGACATATTTTTTAAAGTGCCACACTTGTCTTCTGCTGCAAGAACAGGCCGGCTCTGGTTGTCTCTCTCTGCCTCTAGCCACTCACCCTCAATGTCCGTCTAAGGCTGTTTGTATTACTCCGTTTCTTGAATACTGGGTTTCCCGGGCCTCTCTGTTCTTCTCCCTCCACGTGTTGATCTGGGCCACTCGATGCTCATATGCACCACCTTCCGGGCGGGTGATTCTCCAACCCGGGGTTGCCATGTGTTTCATGGGAGGGCCCTATGGCTTAATGGTAAATGTTCTCTATTGCAAGTCTGCAGCTGTGTTGCTATCGTGCAAAAAGCAACTGGGGACAATGTGTAAATGAATGGGCCCGACTGTGTTCCAATAATACTTTATTTGTACAGCTGGCTGTCAGTCTGCGGGCCATAATTTGCTTACCCTTTTTCTAACTTCTCTTGCCCTCGAAGACCCTTCTCCTGGGACCCAGATAGATGCCCGCCTGGCCTTGCGGTGTTTCTTCTTGGATGCCTCTGAGGTAGCTCAGACCCCTCTCTTCCTGTACTGTACCCCCCATATGGAATCCTGTTTTCTCTTGTGTTCTCCATCTTGAAAGTGACCTTGCCATTTGGTCAGTTGCTGGAGCCTGAGAGTAGAGGGGATTCCGGCTCATCCCTCTCCCTCATCTCCCACCGCCTGTCAATCAACCTTTAGTCCCCTTCCTAAAGTTAGCCCTTGGCTCCTTCTGCACTGCTCCCACTCACTTCAAGCTCTCATTGTGTCCTTCCTGAAGTACCACAAGAGCTTCCGTGAACCATGGCCCCCAAAGATGTCCACATCCTAGTCCCCAGAACCTGTGAATATGTCGCCTTGCATGGCATAAGGGACTTTGCAGAAGTGAGTCAGTTAGGGCTCTTGAGATGGGAAGATTATCCTGGATTATCCAAGTTGACCTGATACACTGACGAGGTTCCTTATAAGAGGAAGGCAAGAAGGTCAGACATGGACAGAATGTGCCGATGGAAACAGACATTGGCAAGGTGCCCTTTGAAGGTGGTGGAAGGGGCTACGACCCCAAGGATACAGGTGGCTTCTGGAAGTTGGAAAAGACAAGGAAATGGATTTTGCACTCCAACCTCCAGAAGATACCAGCCCTGCCAGTATCTTAGCTTTAGCCCGCGAGCCTGACTTTGGTCTTCCGGTCTCCAGAACTGTAGGATGATGCAGTTGTGTTGTTTTAGGCACCATATGTGTGGTCACTTGTTACGGCAGCCATAGGAAACGAATACACCTCCTCTCCCTTCCTCCAATCTCGCTCTACTCTCCACCCCACCCCAAACACAAAATCTCATCTGTCAGGTCCCTGTTCAAAATACTTCCTGCATCCTTAGGATAAATTCCCAGCTCCTTGCTGGACTCCTGCACGGGTCCACAGCAGTTTCTGCCCCATAAATTCATATAATGAATTTCCCATCATGTTGTCCCTCCATTGGACAAAATGTTTTGTCTGTTTAGGACCTGTGTATCTTCCCTCTCCCACCTAAGGTCATCACTGAGTTCAGGTCCTCTGTTAGAGACGTGGAAGTCATTTCCCGATCACACCCCTCCCTGACCCACTTTATTGCCATGACTTGTGAACTCAGAGACCGCACATCTGTCTTGTTCACCACTCTGCGCCCAGCACCTTCCATGACGGCCGGCTCACACCAGTGGGCAGTGATGACATCCGTGGATGAGTGGAGGGCCCAGGGAGACTTGCTGGAGGCGGTGGTGAGGGGCTCCAGCACTCTGTCGTCTCCCCTTGAGAACAATGGAGAAGAAGAGCCCACGGGGGAGAGAGACCCGGAGCCGGAGCCGACTCAGGAGCAGGTGGGAGTCTGAATTGCCCTCATTTCCCTTCCTGCTCGGCCTGGTGGGGAAGACTCTGGGAAGGGGAATGGGGCTTCACTGCCCTCCTGCTACAATTAGCTGAGGCTTTCATTCTTCTTCTACAAAGAGGAGAGAGCAAATCAAAGGGAGATAAAAGTGCGTGTCCCACAAAGGACATCGAGATGAGGGGGAAGGAAGGGAGGGTGGTGGGACAGAGAGGCAGAGGCAGAGAGAAAGCCCTGCGGCCCAAACAAAAGCCCAAAGCCAGCTGATCCCAAGGATCAGACGGTGGAGACGCAGGGACAGGAAGAGAGCAGACCGCGTGGGGATCAGCGGCCCTGTCAGCCAAGGAGGAGAGGGAATGAAGGAAGATAAAACACCGGTGTGAATGGCCAGGGAAGAGGGTGGAGAGGGACCCCAAATGGAGTTGGGACAAAAGCATGAAAAGACAAAATTGCCACCGTCCCACGAGCACTCCACCCAGGGAAAGCAAACAGGGGCTGGAGACAAAGGCAGGGAGAGGAAGGCGGAAAGGGAGGGGGCACAGCCAACGGGCCCTGTGCTGGGGACAGGGCCGTGAGCTTGGGCGACTCAGCGGTGTGTTCTTCACGGGGTCAGCCAAGGCTCTGAGGGGGAAGGGGGAATCAGGGGACTGGCCTATATTTGATGAGAGAATCCTACCTGAGCAGCTTCCTTGTATTTGAATTTCCTACAAATAGAATTTAAGAGATGAAGACACAAGAATCCTGTGGTCAATGAGCCTTCCAACACGAATGCTCTTGTGTCTGGCTTCCTTCTCTCTACATGGTGCTGCATGTGGTGTAGATGTCATTGTTGTTGCTGTATACTATTCCACGGTGTGAATAATATATGTATGTATATATAGCCATTCTTGTGCCTAGTGGAGGCTTTTCATCAGGTCCACAATCTCTTATCTGAACCCTTAGAACCAGATGTGTTTCAGAATTTTGGAAAGATGGTAAACAAAGATGTGAGGCACAAATACTGTGTTACACAACTCCATGTGCCAGGTGTGCGGAAGTCCCCCCTGATCAGAATCACGAATGTTTCTGCAAGGAAATGTATGAAGGCTCATCTTAGAAATAGCTTCATGTTAGGGTGGGTTTTGCCACCAAATGAGTTCAGGCCAGATCGGGTTATGCCTCCAAATAAAAGATGGCATTTTTGGTGTTCAGGGCTTTTGTTGTTTCAGAATTCAGAACATGGCGTGGCAGACCCATCGTGTACTCATTCCCAATAAAATTAGCTTCAGGAAACCCTGGCAGAATGAGGGGTTCAATACCATGATATGGGGATCAGCAAAAATCAGAAACAAAGGTCCAACAGTGTGTAAGCCATGAGACGCTGTCCAGAAGGATGTTGAAGTCGGCTGAATTCAGGCTCAAACCCTGCTGTGTGAGAAAGCGGAGACTCCTGTGTACTTCTGGAAGATTTACTCCCTGATTGCCCCGTCCCATCCGAACACTGTAAACCTTTTTTGTTTTTATAACCTCAGCTCCTAATCTTAAAATTGTTGATTATATTTTTTGTATCATTTTAAAGCTCATTTCTTTCTTTTATCCTTTTCATCCGTTGGTCCTCTAGTTGTTTTACTTATCTTGATTATTCCTTATCTCTCTTTCGTCCTTTATAATTTTATATTGCATTCTTTTAGCTCATCTTATCTTCCTGTTTTTATTGTTATTGTGCAGTTTTGTAGTGACTGACAAAAGACCCTGTAGTTTGGAGGAGGAAGCTGTCATCCTTTCCCCCACCCCGCCCCCCCTCCAGGCCATCCCTCCCTCCAAGCCTGACTGCTCAGTACTCCGGAGAGTTTCTTTCCCTGAGGAGATTTCTGGGTGGGTGGGGAGCCCCCAAATTTAAGCTCAAGCCTTAACCAAGAATTGGTCCTGGGGCTCTTAAAGCCTTGGAAAACACCGAGTCTCAAAGCAGCAGGCTCTTCTAAGTGGTGGGGATTTATTACTGGTTAAATATTCCTTTGTTCTGGGAGACCAGACCCTCAGCACCCTTAACCTGCCCAGAGCCCTTCCCTGATCCCACCTGCGGGTAGGTTCCCCTCATTCTTTTACAGCCTCAAGAATGCTCCGTGCTGAGGATGTCGGGACGTGTTTAAGCTTTCCACCAGCTGCAGAGATTTCTCTTCTAGAGGGATGGAGAAGGCATTGTTCCCAGAGACGAGTGAGGACAGGGCCCTGACATCTCCTCATAGGATTTGGCCAGATGGAAGAACCCCAACTTTGGGAAATTCACTGAACGGGGAGAGTGGCTGGTTACAGCCCCCCACTCAGAGCCAGGCTGAGTCCTAGACTCGCCCTTTTGTCTTAAAGTGGTGCACATTTGGTCAGTTGCCCTAGGAAGGGGCAGACCCCCAGGGAAAAGGGAGACCTGGGAGTAGTAGGCTTAAGAGGGCTTCGGGGCTCTCAGGACCCCCTGGAAGAAGACTTGGGTACACCCTTTTTTGAGGAAGAGAGAGGCAGGCAGGCCTGGGAAGCAGGAAGCAGGCAAGAATGGGGCTTTGGGGGACTCAGAGGTTGGAGCTCATTTAAAGTTCTGTTTTTCCACATCCCAGTGTTCCCCCGCCACCCTACCAAGGGTCCCAAGCCTTTCCATAAGGTTCTGTCTGAACAGTGCCAGCCTGCCCCCCAGCCCCCCACACTGTAGCACAGAGCAGCAGATGGGGGGGCTGCCCACCCCTGCTGCCCTCCCAGGTCGGTGAAGTTGGGACACCGCAGCCCCTGTCCCAGGGGACCAGGGCTCCACAACCTCAGGGCTGTTCAGCTGTGGGAGAGCCGTGGGCTGAGCTGGGGCTTATTTTAGTCCCTTTCATCAGTTAGCTGCGCACTGCTTTTTATATCATTTTAATTATCTTTTTATTTCTTTTAATTTACTTTATCTTTTTTTATGGGTGGCTATATATATATATATATGTATTTTTTTTTCTCTTCCCACTTGCTATTTCTTTACCTTAATAAACTGGGTGCTGGGGGTCCTGGGCTCAGGGGAGAGCCCAGAAGCAGCCCAAGCAGAAAAGGCTGGACACTGCCCTTTCTGACTGGTCCCCCAAGTCCCCTTGCCAGTCACATCTTGTCCCCAGGGGCCCTCTGGACTCTGAGAAACTCCTGCCTGTGGAACTCAGGAACCCCCAGGCCAGAATTCTCTCCCAGGGTCATGATGTGTTTACCTATCCTGATAACATTTGAACTAGGGAGAGGGTGGTAACGCTATTTCCATAATTAGAAAGGTGACACCTGCTTGGAGCAAGAAGCACAAACACAGAGGGGCATGATATATAAAGTGTTTGTCCCTCGGGGCGCCTGGGTGGCTCAGTGGGTTAAAGCATCTACCTTTGGCTCAGGTCATGATCTCAGGGTCCTAGGATCGAGCCCCGCATCACGCTCTCTGCTCAGCGGGGAGCGTGCTTCCCTTCCTTTCTCTGCTTGCCTCTCTGCCTACTTGTGATCTGTTTGTCAAATAGATAAATAAATCTTTAAAAAAAAAAAAGACTGTTTGTTCCCCAACTCCCCCAAATCCTGCTCTGGACTCAGAGTAGCCTTGTTACCATGATATGTGTGTGGAAATATTATCTGTAACCTGCGTATCACACAGGCACATTTAACATTTGGTTGGTGAGGCCAAACTGTCCACCAAAAACACTAAGCCCATGTTTAATCCTGCTACTCGCTCAGAAAAGGGCCCCTTCTCCCCCTTTGCCTATACCCTCACCACACAGCAGAGGGTCTAAAGCAGACCTTCCAAAATTCTTCCTGTATCAGCCAGCCCTGCCCTACACCCCCTCTCCGCTCTCCGTTCTGGGGCTGTTTGGATTCAGGAAATGGGGTTGATGTGAGTGACCTTTGTCCATTAATCACTAGGAGATGCAACATCCTTGCGGGCAAAGCTCCCGCTCCGGCCCCAACTCCCGCCCGGCTGGATGCTGTCACTGCTGAGGTCTGGCTTCTGAAGCCTGTGCCCAGGAGACCCCCAGGCATGCTTGGCAATGGGCAGGTGCCTATCTTCCTAGTCATGTGGGCAGACACCCACTGAGCACTAAGTGTGAGTCATGCCTGAAGGTCCCTCTGGATTTTTCCCAAATCCTGATACTCTCCCCGAGGGAGTGGGCCGAGAGCCCTCCCCTCCACACCCTCCCACCACATCTAACAGCTGCACTCCCAGGAGGCTTCCCAGGATCCCTTGTGCGCCCAGCGAGGGGCTGCGGTCAGGAAGGTGGGTCTCCCTGCCAGCCCGCTGCAGTGGGGTGCGCAGTGTGTGGGTGGGCCGGCCAGAGGTGGGTGTCAACAGAGCTTCTGAGATAGTATGTCTACAGGTGAGAGAGATGGAGGGGAGGGCAGCCCAAACTCAGGGTAAACAGCTGAGACCTGGTGTAAACAAGGTCAGGGTGAAGGAAGCAGGCAGGGGGCAGAGCTGGCTGCCGGGCATGGACCCCCTCATGTCTCCCCCCTCCCTGTCTCGCCAAGGCCTAGCAGCTGGTCGGAAGGTGAGAGCTAGTCACCATCCAAGACAATCGCTCTGACTACTTCCTCATTGAGTTAACAGAACAGGTATCTTTGACCTCAAAAATAACAGCCCTAAGTGTTTCATGACTTGGAAGTGAAGACAGACACCATCTCCTCCTTCTGTTTCAGTGGTGGTTGTAGAATAGGAAACCCCACCCGCACCCCGAGAAGGAGGGGTGCACGGACTGCAGCCTATGGAGACAAACGCCCGGCTGCCTGGGGTTTGTCTGGTGGCGGCGGGTATGGGGTCCCATATACTCCAGCTACCCTCAAATGGGAAAAAAAAAAACAACAACCCAATATCTCCTTTAAGCAGGGGCAACTGGAGTCCACGAGCATCCCGTTCTTTTAGAATGGCTTACCCCACACCCACTCCCAACCCCCCTTCTCTTAGCAGTCTCCACTCTAGAGCCCGGCAACACGAAAACCATCCATCTTCTGCAGCCATAGGTGACTTTTGACAATGTCCTGGCCAGTTAGACATAAGCAAAATCCTGTTTGGCTTTTGGGAAACCCTTGTTTTCTTTTAATAACTGGAACAGATGTATCTGGCACCGTCCCTTCCTCCTGTTGCCCACCTGGAATGGAGATGTGATACCTGGGGCGGCGGCATCCATCGTGTGACTCTGGGAGAAAGGCCAAGGTAAATAGAAGATGTTATCGCTACTATTACAGTGCCCTAAGCCATCCAGCTACTGACAGCCTCCAGACTTCTTGTTATGGAAGGAAAATAAATCCCAACTCATGTAAGTCCTTGTTAGTTGGCTTTTCTGTTTCTTGTCATTGAAAAGCATTCCTAAGTGATAAACTTGTTTATGGATGTCTTCAAAGCAAGAAGGCTTAAAGAGGCCCCTCGGCCTTTCCAGTTGAACAGGGGACCTGCGTCACCAAGGCCCTCCGTTTAGGAACGGAAGTTCCCGGGAGGACCTCTCTCCCTCCCCAGCATGACCTGGGCCTCCTTGCTTTGTGCACATTGCCCCCCACGATGGCCTCATCTGGCCTCCACACGAAGCGCCCCGTATTGTTCCCTCAGTTCAGGATAAATCTAGGCCCCTGGGCTGAGTGCCAAGCAAGGAAAAAAGACGGCTTTGCTCTGATGGTCCCCTCTGTCCCTCTATTCCCTGACGACCCCGAAACGTGCTCCTGAGACACAAGCCAGGCCTTGGGCCTCACTCCCAGGACGAGAGCGCAAGAGAGCGCGTTCCCCTGCGTCTCCCCCATCCTTCCTCCCTGGGATCCTGGGAGCCACGAGACCCCATCTCATGAGGTTTTCCAGACTTACTCGGCTGATTCAGACAACACAGAAAATAAAGAACGGACCCCAGGGAATAAGCAGAAGGAAACTAGAGTCTTCTCTAGTTATCCCCTTACCACCTTGTCAGGGGATGCTAATCCCCTTGCTAATCCTTGCGAAGTGCTCCTTCTCTCTCTCCTTCAAGGGCTCCCCTGCTTCCCACCCCCCACCCCCCACCCACCTTGGCCTGCTCTCCAGGCATCCTCTGTCCTCCGCCTCTTCCCCTCATCCTTCATTCACTTTGATGGCTTCCATATCTCCTGAAACCCTCGTTTCTCTCCAGCCTAAAATACCCCAGCTGTTCCTTGTCCATCTGCTCCTGGGCTCTATCAGCTTAACATGTCCCTAACTTAAATCTTTTCCCCCAATCTGTTCCCACCCCTTCATACCTTCACGGTGCCATCGCCCCCTCTGTGAGTTGCCCAGTGCTGCCAAAACAAATTACCACCCCGTGGCTTATAACATCCCAAATTTATTGTGTTACAATTCTGGAGACCGGAAATCCAAAACGGCTCTTCCTAGGCTAAAATCAAGATGTTGGCAAGGCTGCATTCATTCTGGAAGCTCTAGGGAAAATCCATTTCCTTGTCTTTTCCCACCTCCCGAGGGCACCTACGTTCCTTGGCTTGTGGCCCCTCGTGGCGGGCTAGCAGTCCCATCGCTCAAGCTCTGCAGGGGCCTTGCATCTCCTTCTCTAAACATCCTGCCTTCTTCTTTCTTTTTCTTTTTTACAATTATTTCTTTACTGAAGGAATCTCTGTGCCCCATGTGGGAATTTAACTCATGATCCAGAGATCAAGAGTCACATGCTTTTCTGACTAAGCCAGCCAGGTGCCCCCTCCTTCTTTCACTTATAAGAATTCCTTTTTTTTTTTTTGTAAGATTTTATTTATTTATTTGACAGACAGAGATCACAAGTAGGCAGAGAGGCAGGCAGAGAGAGAGAGAGGAGGAAGCAGGCTCCCCGCTGAGCAGAGAGCCCGATGCGGGGCTCGATCCCAAGACCCTGAGATCACGACCCAAGCCGAAGGCAGAGGCTTAACCCACTGAGCCACCCAGGCGCCCCCCCACTTTTTAAAAAAGATTTTATTTATTTATTTGACAGAGAGAGACACAGTGAGAGAGGGAACACAAGCAGGGGGAGTGGGAGAGGGAGAAGCAGGCTCTCTGCCAAGCAGGGGGCTCAACATGGGGCTCGATCCCAGGACTCTGGGATCATGACCTGAGCCGAAGGCAGACGCTTAACCACTGAACCACCCAGGCACCCCCACTTACAAGAATTTCTGTGATTACATTGGGCCCACACGGATAATCTAAGATTCTCTCCTCATCCCAAGATCCTTACTTCAGTCACATCTGCAAAGTCCCTTTGGCCATGTAGGAAACCTATTCAGAGTTTCCAGAGCTTAGGACACGGCATCCTTAGGGGCCATTGTTCTGTGTACCATACCTCCTGTTAGTAATAATTGCTGCTGTTACTGAACATGTTTTGTAGTCTAGGCTCTGGGCTGATGTTTTTTCCTAAGTGTTCTCGTGCAGTTTTGAGACAATGCAAAATTAAAAGAACCTTCTGGAGTCTCAAAATTCTATTGGTAGGAGGCAAGCTGAGAAAACACATGCTAAGTTTCATGAAGAGGGAGGAAGGACACAGAGGTCAGAAGCAAGAGCTCAGAGGGGAGAACCAAGAAGAGCCTTAGAGAATTATTCCATCTGCTGGGCTGGATTTCAGAATTGTTATGGACCACGTTTCCCCTTTAGGACAGGAATGAATTCAGCGGCTATCTTGTGCTTCTCCTACACTGACTACAGAGTGTAGTGGGAGCAAGTAACTCATCTCGGTTTAGCTGATCAAGAGGAACTTTCCGTGGGAGTCTACTTAAGAGACTACACCTGTGGGGCACCTGGGTGGCTCAGTGGGTTAAAGCTTCTGCCTTCAGCTTGGGTCGTGATCCCAGGGTCCTGGGATCGAGCCCCGAGTCGGGCTCTCTGCTCAGCAAGGAGCCTGCTTCCCCCCCTCTCTCTGCCTGCCTCTCTGCCTACTTGTGATCTCTCTCTGTCAAATAAATAAATAAAATCTTAAAAAAAAAAAAAAGAGACTACACCTGTGGGCACGTGCATGGCTCCGGCCGTTAAGAATCTGACCCTTGGGGGCTGCCTGGGTGGCACAGTGGGTTAGGCCTCTGCCTTCAGCTCGGGTCATGATCTCAGGGTCCTGGGATCGAGCCCCGCATCAGGCTCCCTGCTAGGCAGGGAGCCTGCTTCCTCCTCTCTCTCTCTCTCTCTCTCTACTTGCGATCTCTCTCTGTCAAATAAATAAAATCTTAAAAAAAAAAAAAAAAAAGAATCTGACCCTTGGTTTCTGCTCAGGTCGTGATCTCAGGGTCGGGGGATTGAGCCCCAAGTTGGGCTCCTGCCACCGTGCATAGTCTGCTTGAGATTCTCTCTCTGCTCCTCCTGCTTGTGTACTCTATCTCTAAAATAAATAAGTGAAAGAAAGAAAGAAAGAAAGAAAGAAAGAAAGAAAGAAAGAAAGAAAGAAACTACCCCTGAGAAGCCTTATCTGCACTTGTACTTGATTTAGATGATGAGATACAGCTGGTGCTGCCATGCGGCGAGACTTCTGGGTCTTGCCGGCTGAGGGCGGGAGAATATTTTGCCTGCCAGAGGGACGTAAACCTTAGGGGCCGTAGGGCAGAGATGGCCAGCTTCCAAGATGGTCCCGGCAGCTCCCGACTTCTGAGAATCCCACCTCTGCATGGTCCCTTGCGCACCGCTCCAGGAACGCCCAGCCAAGGTAGATCCCACACCACTGTGGGGCTTCTCATCAAAGACCATGGCCACTGTCTGGGGTATCTCCTGTCTCTCTCTGTGGCGGAAGCAAGCTGCTGTGTCGTGAGTAACCCTATGGAGAAGCTCACGTGGTGAGGGGAGACCCAGAGCCAGAAACACCCCAAGACGCCACCTCCAGAATCTTGACCCTCAGAAACTTATGAGATATGTTCTTTGTTTGGTTTGACTAACGTTTGGGGTAATTGGTTCAGGCGCAGTAACTATCTCAAGAGGCTGGAGAGGCATGGCCAAGGGCATTTCTTAAAGCAATCTCAGTGTTCAAATGTCCTTAAACAGCTCTGCTGACCGAAGCGTCTTTTATAGCCAATCCCTCTGCCCTGGATGCCTGATTTTCTCACATGGCCAACTTCCTTATCCACCTCCCGCCAAAAAGTTTCTTCTGGCTGCCCAGCCTGAAGCAGTGCCTCTGTGACTCATTTTTCATGCCTTCCTGCGGTAGTTCTCTGCTTAGCATTTCTCACTCTGATATGTTTGTTTGGGTTTTGTTATCTGTCTCCCGCCCTAGAACAGAAGCTCTGAGAGCTTGTCTCCTGCTCCGCACCTAAAACCCGTGCTTGACAGAAATGCATGAGCACAAAGACCTCTCATTTCCTACCAGCGCATCTCAGCAGCTGTCCCCCCTGTCTTACCAAGCTACTTGAAGTTTCTTTCCAGTCCCCCTGTTTCACACGTTGTTCTTTCCCTAGAATGCTTTTTTTTCCCCTTCTTCCCCTTTCAGTGAAGACCTATACTTTTTTTTGTTGTTATTAAGATGTATTTCTTATTTGAGAGAGAGTGTGTGTGAGTGCGTGAGGGGGCGCAAAGAAAGAGACTCTCAAGCAGACTCCCCACTGAGCCTGGACCCTGACTTGGGTCTCCATCTCATGACCCTGAGATCATGACCTGAGCTGATGTCAAGAGTCGGGTGCTCGACCAACTGAGCCATTCTAGGGCCCCGAAACCTACTCATCTTTTAAGAATCCAGAGCTTCTATCACCATGACATTTGCCATCCACTGGCGTGACTGATCGTCCGAGTGTCTGTTCCCTGTTAGATACTGGACTCTGGAGGTCCCGGGCTATGTTTCCTTCACTGTTGCATCCCCGAAGACTTGGCAGAGTGCCACTGCCCTGTGGCTGTCTGTGAGATGAGTCACGAGACAGGGAAAGGCCCCGTGATAGGTGGCTGGGATTGGCTTGGAGTTCCATTGTGTCGTGGCCCCTAGGGCCTTGCTCCCTGCTCGCTGAGGAAGGGGTGGGATTTGTTCTGTACCCCCATATACGTGAGTGTTTGCACCTAAGTAAAGCCCAGTGTATGAATGGATCCTTGAGAGAGCCTGGTGAATTGTGGGCACCTGGAAATCGTCTTGGGGAGTAAAAGGAAGGACCTCCGCTGTCAAGCACTTGAACCTCAGAACAACTCTGTTCATCTCAAGGTGGGATGCTGGAATGGATGAGTTCTCTGGAGCTTCCAGTGGTATTGGGACCTCTGCCCCCCTTTACTGGTCTGTAATGCAGACTGAGGAACTACATGACCGTCTGCCTTGCTCTCCTACCATATAGTGGCTGGAAGGCCAAGTCGTGGGGATAGGGGGTGGCATTGGTGAGAAGAGGGAATATATGAATTAGGAGGCAGAAACAAAGTGGAGGAGAAGAGAAAGCAGAGGCGCTACCGCGCGCTTGTATGATTTAAGACTCTCCTACTTTGAAATTCCCAACACAGCTCCCTGGGTATGCAACAGCCCCCTATCCCCAGCATAAAAAGCCCTTTCTCAGAACAAAAGCCCTGTCACCGAAAGCACTTATTTAACAACAATGACAGCAAAAAACACTAGGTACAAAAACATTTTTCTCAAAATTTTTTCTACTTCAATTCAACAAATATTTATTTTCCTGAAAAAGCGGAGATATATAAAGAAATAGAAACATGTGGCTTTTTTTGTTTGTTTTTGATTGAAAAACCTATCGGCACAACCAGGAGAACGGCATTGCCCCAGTGAGCCAAAGCACAATGGGAAAGCATTTTTTAAATAGAAAAGAACACTAATATATAAATATACCAAGGTGATTTTAAAACACAGTATCGCCTCAGCGCCGGAGTGGGGGATGGGCCTTGTGCTCACAGGCAACTGGTGCTCTGTCTTCCCTGCCCAGGCGGCTGCTTGAGTGCACAGGTTAATCCAGGCTGAGCCTTCATCATCATGTTAATAAACCAGAGGACCTGGGTGCACATGTAAAACTATCATTAATAAAGATATGCCCAACTAATAAAAAACAGCGTGAAAAGTCGTTTAGAAAGCAAATGGGAGTCTGGAGAGCCCACTTTGGATGGGGAAAGAAAACTCACTTTCCCCATCTGTAAAATGGGTTTGATGGCTTCTACTGTTCTTTCAGGTGCTAATAGACTGTGTTTCCAAAGAAGTTGCTCAGGAATCCAGGGCAAACATACTGGAAGAGATATGCCGGTTGCCTGTGGGACCTTATGGGTACCTCTGTTAGAAACAAAGAGCCAGGCCAAAGGAATCCCAACACTAAAACTCCTCTAGGGAAAACTGGTAGGCTTGTCCCAAGTCCCCACAGGAGCATGTAACCCGTGTACCATGATTGCTTCCCCGGTTTCCATCATGTGTGAAATTGATCCTTGCCCCCCGCCCCCCGCCGCTGTGTATATGTACGTTTCAGTGATGTGTGTCTGGCGGAATGTGGAGCTGGGCATGTGTGTGAGATGGTTCCAAGCAGGGGACAACTCTGTCGCCAGGTAGAACTTGGCCCGGCTGGTGTCAGAGATAGCCATACTTTAAGGGTGACAAGTCAGGGCAAGTGGGACACGAAGACAGGTGCTTTCTGGTGTCTGCGTCTGTGTGCTGCAGCGGCCAATGCAGCCCATAATCACTCTGGTTTGCTTAGTGCTGTTCTGAGTTCTTTTGGTCCCTCCCAAGATACTGCCAATCATTCTAGTGTTTGCAAAGGTATCACGAACACTGAAGGGAACTCCTGGGTGAGAATGGTCCTCAGGTGGCCGCTTCCGCATGTGTCTGCCTTCCCCCGGGCAGAGGATGGTTCTCGGGGTATCCTTCCTGACCACAGAGTTCTTGTCCGCCTCAGCAGTCTCCCTTCCTCTGCTCCTGTCCTCTGTCCCCGCCCAGCCCACACAGATGCACCCAGGGGGGACCTGTCACAGCCTCTGCCCCCTGCCCCACGCCTACAGATACTTCTTTGGTGAAGGCCATTCCTTGGCTTAATTATTTCCCTTTTGGGTCTCCCAAAGTCCAAAGACTCTTAGATAATTAAACCTGGAGGGACGGGCAGAAAGATCCACCCCCTGGACCTTTGGAATCAGGCTGGGCGATTAGGTCATAATTGATCTTTATTGTTGCAGCTGAAGATTATTTATCCCACTCCCAGCGGAGCCTGTGTCACCCGCCTGCCCCACCCCCCAGCTCACAGAAGCGGAAGCTGACCGGTCCTGGAGCCTGGGGCCCCTGGAGCCCCGAGCCCTTCAGCCCCATCCAAGGTGGACCTGGGGACGGACAGTGGCTGGGCTGTTTACTCTCTTTTTCTCTTCGGGGGCCTCAACAGTTGTGTCCCCCCCTCCCATCCAAGCAACGACTTAATTCCATTTCTTACCCTCCTGGTCACTGCCACACCTTTTTTCTCTCTGGGCCATCTTAGCCCCTAGGCCTCCCGACTGCCATCAGCCCTCCTGGGGACCAGAGCCCAGGGTCAGAGAGGAGTGTTCAGGCACATCCTTACTGCAGCCTTCGGTCCCAAGTTCTGAGAGCTTTCCCAGGCGTGCCCTGGAAAGGAAACCGGGGCGGGAGGAATGAGGTTCCCTAAAAATATATTTAGATTTCCCAGTGGAGGGACGAGTGGGAGGGTGGAAGACAGGACTGTGAGCTACACTGGACATTCAGCCTCACTCTGTCCCCAAGGCACGGAGGCTCTCGCTGGGGGAAAGAAAAAAACAAACAAAAAAACCCTCCCTGGAAAAAGAATGGGAAAAAGAAAATTCTTCTACCCACAAAGAAATCCCTCAGGGCTGTCCTGGGCCATGGAGATTAATTATATTGTTATTTGCAATAATAATACATTTTATGGCATACTCTAAAACATTTTTACTGATTTCATTTTGCTCATCAGCATGACCTCATTTGTACGGAGCGGTGAGGGAGAGCAGAGATAAGCAACATGTCATTAACAAGGGAGCTGAGGACAAGTCAAAACCAGAAACCTGCCCCTCCACCTCCGATCAGTCATGCTTGTGACAACACGGGGGTCTCCTCTGGGAGCTTGTGACTTTCACTTGCTGAGCTGAGATTCCCTAGTAAGATTGTAGGGCGCTATCCAGGTACCCCAACAGGGGATTCAAGGTCTCCTACCTCTTTTAAGTGGCAGGTCCCTTCCAGGCCCACCAGGGTCCTGCTCTAGAGGGCAGTACCCTCTCCGAGGAAAGGGCCGACCTCAGCTACCATTCTTCCATGCGTGCTGTGTCCCAGGGTCTGTACCAAGAGTTTACATGCAGGGGTGCCTGGGTGGCTCAGTGGGTTAAAGCCTCTGCCTTCAGCTCAGGTCATGATCCCAGGGTGCTGGGATCAAGCCCCGAATCAGGCTCTCTGCTCAGCAGGGAGCCTGCTTCCTCCTTTCTCTCTCTGCCTGCCTCTTTGCCTACTTGTGATCTCTCTCTGTCAAATAAATAAATAAAATCTTAAAAAAAAAAAAAAAAGGAGTTTACATGCATCACCCCATTTAATTCCGCCAGTAAGTCTGAGTAGAGGGTTCTCTGATCAGTCTTACCTCTTGGAAGAGGTGGTGGGATCAGAGGAGAGCCTTCCCTGAGGTCACAAAGCCAGTGAGAGGTGAGAGCCAAGATTTAAGCCCAGAACCAGGAGGAAGTCTGGAGCAAATGCCTAACACTGTGATAGACGAGCGATGACACAAGGAGCTCTTCACTGAATGGGAGCACATCTCGAGGTTACGTGCCACCCGCTTATAGACACTGGTAAGAGAAACTGAAGGGCCGCAGAGAGGAATTGAGGTCAGAGGATGTGAGTGCCACCAGGGCCCCTCCAGATGGCCTGCTGGTGACCGCAGAGTACAGGCGAGGAAAGGGTGGCCCCCAGGGACCAGGTGCTGTGCCCCAGACCGAATGGCAGAGCCAGAACTGGAGCCCAGGTATTGTGGTCTGCAGGCCCTGAGCTGTGCCCTTGACCCTTCCCAGGTCACTGGCTGCTTCCTTCCCTCCGCCGCCCCCCCTTCATAGCTTTACTCCCCACTGCCTGCCACGTCCAAGGCCATTGAGGAATCTATGGCCATCGCCCCTTTTCAGCCTCTAAAGAAACTTCTTGGGTTAAAATAAGGTCCCAAAGCACAAGCCAGCAAACAACTCTTCAAATAATTAATGAGGGCTCACTTATGCTCCCCTTCGTGTCCTCATAAATGTCCGAGATGTAGGGCTCACGTGGTCTCCACCCCACCCCCTCCCCTGTCGTGTTTGAATGAGGGCAAGGGGTCGCCCAGGGCAGGAGCAGGCCTCGGCATCCCGCTGAAGCTTCAGTGTGGCTCCCAGACCCTGAG
Organism: Lontra canadensis; assembly: GCF_010015895.1. Classification (NCBI taxonomy): domain Eukaryota; kingdom Metazoa; phylum Chordata; class Mammalia; order Carnivora; family Mustelidae; genus Lontra; species Lontra canadensis. The sequence continues at coordinate 10,390,286 of NW_022631057.1, forward strand.
ATCTCAGGATGGGACAGGAGAGACTACGGTCCTAGCTGTAGCACCAGAGTCCAGTCCCCTCCGTCTCACTGGTCACCCGTGCCCCACTGCTGCCTGGCCCAGGGCCATTTTCATACCTGCTCAGGCCTCCAGTGCCTGATTGTGGGGGGAGGGGGTCTGTGTCCCCAGAGCAAACGAGCTGCACCTGCTTGGTGAGACCAGGATAGGAGTTTAGTGGGGTCACGGCAGCCCCGAGCAGGCCTTTTGCAGACTAGCTGGAAAACTAGCTCTTAAGGGAAAAAAAAAAAAGGCCCTGATTCTAGAGACCACTAATTTTTATGGGGTAAAAACTCCTACAGTGGCCGATCACAAGCTACCAACGGATTTAACATTCCTGAACATTTAGTGCTTGGCTCTTGCGAGCCAGGCCGCGCTGGCCCCAGCACAGCGTCGCCCCTTCCTATGCTGCCTACCTGTGGCTCCCAGATGTCCTTGATCCAGGGGCAGGTTTTAATTTTGTCTCAATCCCTGGCAGGTATCTGAAAAACAGTCTAGGAAAACCAAGTCCCAGACAGTACATCTCCCCAAGCTCCCAGGTTCCAGCCACAGGGTAAAGAAGCAAACAGTGTAAAGCCTTGATGTCTAAAAGGGTTTTTCTTCCAAGAAGTTCAAAGCAGTTGCTGTGTCTGATCTTACCTTATCCTCCCAACACCCTGGGAAAGTGGGGAGACAGCAGGCATGATCTGGGTATCCTTTCCTGAAAGATGGGAACACTGAGGCCCAGAAAAGTTTGGACAGTTTGGTCAAGGTCACCAGCAATTTGGAGCAGAGGCTGGAATGGGGAGCTCCATCAAGCCTCCCATTCTCAAGCCCATGGCTCCTTCCCCCACTCTGCCTTCTCATGACCCCGCGGAGGAGGCAGATGGGGATGGAGAAGCAGAAGATCTCGCTGTGGTTTTCCCAGACAGATCCCAGGCCTCCCTTCACAGCTCTCCCAGTCTCAGACCACACACCCTTAGTGCCTCCAGGGGAGCTGGCCCGACAGGCTTCCCTTGGGGCTGTGCCAGCTCCGTCTCCGCTCATTAGCAGGTCTGTTTCCAGGTGGATCCACCATGGGGTCATTAAAGCAATAAACAAGTTCCCGATTGTCGGTGGGCTGGACCTGGCACCCACCGTTCCTTACATTGTGCGGAGTTCCAGCGGGCCCACACAACCCCCGAAACAATGCCTCACTTCCTCCCAGGAAGCCGCAGACCCGAGCCAGTCTCCTGGGCTCGCCCACGTGCTCTAGCCAAGTCATTGTGTCCAAGACGGCCGGGTCCAGCCATTCCCATGACCAGGGAAACGGCATCCTCTCCGCCGTCCAAGAGTAGGAGGGCAAGGGACCAGGGGCCAAAGAGCCACAGTTCCCCGTTGCTCCCAATCCCCATAGTCCCTGGCCAGGAGGCCTGTGGTCCCCAAGGACCACTTGGATCCCATACCCCAGTCTCTCCCTAGATCAGGAGTACAGAGATGATTCTAGAAACAAATGCAGGCTGGAACACTAACTGAGCTTCTCGGGCCTCCTGGCACCCCTTTCTCTCTCTGGCTACGCTTGCTCCCTGTGTCCTCAAAGTGTTCTTGTGTGTATCCCCAGGAGGGGCTGAGCGGTGGCACAAAATAGGACCCATCGAGGCGAGCAACAAGGTCCTCTAGCCTTGCAGAGAGGAGCCCCGGCCAGCCCAGGGTGCCCTTTCCCAAGAGGGCCCCATGGGTCCTCAGCGGGGCCTAGGCTCTAATTACGGCCAGCTTCCGGTTTCTTTCTTTTAAACAGCTTTGCTGGGGAATGATGTCTTAGGGACAGGAAAGGACCTGGGCCAGAGGGAACTAGTATCTGAAAGGAAGACGAGACTCGGGGTGGGGACACCATCAAGAAGCCTAGGACGGGTCTGCGAAACCTCACGCAGCAGACCAGACAGCCTGGCCCTGGGGGTCCACCGGATAAGAAGCGTTGAGGTCTGACGGGGAAGGTGCCAGAGACTCTGCGTGCAGTCTCGGGCCTTCGCCAAGACCCAGCAGGAGCTGGTGAGGCTAATGCGTTCAGTCAAGGGCCAACTCGGTGTCAGCGGAGCACAGTCTGCTCCTGCGGCTCGGCATTGGCCCAGGGCCCTTACCTGGGGTGGCACGGACAGCCCATCCGCAGGGCCGGCTGGTGGCGGGTCCAAGGGGGCTCTGGCTGCTGGAGGCTGATGGACAAAGGTCCTGGCTGGGGGTGGCAGGTGGGAAGACATGCTGAGCAAGAGACTTGTCGCAGAGAAAGGAGGCCCTGCTGGAGGATGGCTTTGGGGTAGAGATGCTGGGAATACACTGAGGGCAGTGGGAAGGTGGAGACTGAGCCCAGCTTTCAGTGGAGCACAGAGCAATGCAGCCATTTTGGTTTCTTCTTCCTTTTTTTTTTTTTTTTTTTTGAAGTTGACTTTATTGAGATACAACTTACTTAAAATACACTATTTCTAAGGGTGCAGTTCAGTGAGGTTTGACAAATATTTAAACCCATGTAACCACCACCACAATCCAAGAGAGAGAACATTTTCATCACCTCCCAAAAGTTCCCCTGTGCCCCCTTGCAGCCAGTCCCCCTCCAGCGCCTGGCCCCAGGCAGCCACTGCTCTGGTTTCTGTCACTGTAGAAGAGTTTTGCAAATTCAAGGTGTTCATAGAAACAGAACTGTAGACTATGGACCCTTCCGCAGGTGTTCTAAGCGTAAGGACTTTGTTTCTTGTCTTTGCTGAGTACTACTCCACGGGGGGGGCTTCCCCACACTGTGTTGGTCCATTCATTTATTGATGGACATTTGGAATATTTCCAGCTTGGGGCTGTGATGAGTGAGACTTCCATTAACGTGAATGTAAAAGTCTTTATGGATCTATTTTTCATTTCTCTTGGGTATTTTACTTAGTAGGGGAATTGTTGGGTTATAGGCGGGTGTATGTTAGCTTTGTAAGAACTTGCCAAACTATCTTCCAAAGGGGTTGTAACGTTTTACACACCCACCCGTGATACAGGGGCGTGCTGTACTCACACTTGTCCACCTTTGCCTTTTAGCCACTGGGAGAGGAGCGTGTAACCACTCCTTGTGGTTCTACTTTGCATTTCCCTGGTAACGAATGATGTTGAACGTGCTTATTGGCCATTTATATGTTGTCTGGGTGAAGAAATGGTTCAAATCTTTTGTCCATTTAAAAAAATATATTGGGTTGGGGCGCCTGGGTGGCTCAGTGGGCTAAGCCTCTGCCTTTGCCTCAGGTCATGGTCTCACGGTCCTGGGATCGAGCCCCACATCCGGCTCTCTGCTCGCCGGGGAGCCTGCTTTCCCCTCTCTCTGCCTGCCTCTCTGCCTACTTGTGATCTCTCTCTGTCAAATAAATAAATAAAATCTTTGAAAAAAAACATATTGGGTTTTTTGTCTTATTATTGAATTGCAAGAAAAAATATATATATCTTAATTTTTTTTAAAGATTTTTATTTATTTATTTGACAGACAGAGATCACAAGCAGGCAGAGAGGCAGGCAGAGAAAGAGGAAGAAGCAGGCTCCCTGCTGAGCAGAGAGCCTGATGTGGGGCTTGATCCCAGGACCCTGAGATCATGACCTGAGCCAAAGGCAGAGGCTTAACCCACTGAGCCACCCAGGCGCCCCTTATATCTTAATTTAAAAAAAAAATTTATTTATCTATTTGACAGAGAGAAACAGTGAGAGAGGGAACACAAGCAGGGGGGAGTGGGAAAGAGAGAAGCAGGCTTCCCGCTGAGCAGGGAGCCAGATGCAGGGCTCAATCCCAGGACCCTGGGATCAGTACCTGAGCTGAAGACAGATGTTTAACCAACTGAGCCCCCCAGGTGCCCCTGTTAATTATATATTCTGGGGGTGCCTGACTGGCTCAGTCAGTGAAGCATGCGACTCGATCTCGGGTTGTGGGTTCAAGCCCCATGCTGGGTATGGAGATTACCTAGAAATAAAATCTTTAAAAAATTGTATCATCTGAATGTATCTATATATATTCTGAATATATTTTTATATGTTCTGGATACAAGTCCTTTGTCAGGTACATGTTTGTAAGTACTTCCTTCCAGGCTATGACCGGTGACTTCTTTTTCATTTTCCAAAAGGGTCCTTTGAAGAGCAGAAGTTTCTAATTTCAGTGGAGTAAAAGTCATTGTTTCTTTTTTGGTGTCTTTAGAAATCTTTCTTATCTCAAGGGCACGAGGACTTTTCTCCTATGTTTTATTTTAGAATTTTATCATTTTAGTTGTTATGTTCAGGTCTATCATCCATTTCTAGTTTATTTTGGTTTGTATTATGAGGTTGGGGTCAAGGTGTATTTTTTTTCTGTAAGACTATACAGTTGTTCTAGCACCATCTGTTGCAAAGATATCCTTTCCTCTTTAAATTACTGTGGCACCCTTGTCAACAATCAATTGACAAAGCGTGTGTTTCACTGATGTATATGTCCATCCTTACACTGATGCCACACTGACTTGCTTACTACAGCTTTATAATAGCAGGCCTTGAAGTCAAATAATATAAATCCTCCCTTGTTCGTCTTTCTCAAGATGGCTTTGGCTATTCTAGGTCCTTCGAATTTCCATATAAATTTTAGAACAGTTTTGTCAATTTCTGCAAAAATTACTGGATGATTGTCTTAATCTGTTTGGGCTGCTGGAAGAGAATTCCATAGACTTACCATTGGCTTAAACAACAGAAATTTATTTCTCACAGTTCTGGAGGCTGGGAAATCCAAGATTAGGGGACTGGCAGATTTGGTGTGTGGTAGGAGCCTACATCCTGGTTCATAGATGGCTGTCTTCTTGCTGTGTCCTCACATGGTGGAAGGTATAAGAGGTCTTTCTGGGGACTTTGGGGGCACCTGGGTGGCTCAGTGGGTTAAAGCCTCTGCCTTCGGCTCAGGTCATGATCCTAGGGTCCTGGGATCAAGCCCTGCATTGGGCTCTCTGCTCAGCAGGGAGCCTATTTCCCCTCCTCTCTCTCTGCCTGCCTCTCTGCCTACTTATGATCTCTGTCATATAAATCAATAGACTCTTTAAAAAAAGAAAAAGGTCTTTCTGGGGACTTTAAATTTTTTTTATTTTTTAAAGATTTTTTTGATTTATTTGAGAGAGAGAGAGAGAAAGCACACAAGCGGGGGCGGGGGGGTGGGCAGAGAGAGAGGGAGAAGCAGACTCCCTGCCAAGCAGGGAGCCCAACTTGGGGATGGATCCCAGGACCCCAGGATCATGACCTGAGCTGAAGGCAGATGCTTAACGAACTCGTCCCAGGCACCCCTGGGACTTTTTATAAGGGTAATAATCCCACTTGTGACGGCTCTGTCTCCATGACCTAATCACCCTCCAAAGGCCCCATTTCTTTATCCTTTTCCTTCTTCTTTTTTTTTTAGAGACACAGAGAGACAGCATGTAAGCAGGGGTGGGAGGCTGGGAGGGGAGGAGGAGAGAGAATCTCAAGCAGGCTCACAGCACAGAGCCTGATGTAGGGCTCCACGCAGAGCTCGATCTCAGAACCCGGAGGTCATGACCTAAGCCAAAATCAAGAGTCTGGTGCTTAACTGACTGAGCTCCCCAGGTGCCCCAAAGGCCCCATTTCCTAATATAATCACACTGGAATTAGGGTTTCAGCATATGAATTTGGATGTGGGGGGGTGGGGCACAATCGTTCAGTCTATAGCCGTGATTTTTTAAAAAAATACTTTATTTATTTATTTGAGAGAGAGACAGTGAGAGAGAGCATGAGAGGGCAGAAGGTCAGAGGGAGAAGCAGACTCCCTGTGGAGGTGGGAGCCCAATGCGGGACTTGATGCCAGGACTCCGGGGGTCATGACCTTAGCTGAAGCCAGTTGCTTAACCAACTGAGCCACCAGGCACCCTACAGCAGTGATTATGACTGGGATTACATTAAACCTGTAGATCAGTTTGAGGAAAACTAACACTTTAACAATATTGAGTCTTCTCATCCATGAACATGGCATATCTCTTTCTTCATTTAGCTCTTTAATTTCTCTCAGCAATGTTTTGAAGTTTTCCATGTAAATGTCTTACATATCTTTCATTGAATTGATCACTAAATATTTCATGTTTGTTGATGCTACTGTAAAGAAACCTTTTCATTCCATTTTCCAATAGTTTATTACAAGTACATACAAATACATGTGATTTTTTTTTTTTTTTTGTATTTTGACCTTGTATTCTACAACCTTGCTCAATTGATTTATTAGTTATCGTAGTTTTTTGGTAAATTGGTTAGAGACTTCTGCATACATATCATTATAGCCACAAATAAAGACAGTTTAGTTTCTTCCTTTGCTATCCGTATGCCCTGCATTCCTGAATTATCCCACTTTGTATATTTTTGGGTTCTACTTGCAAAGATTTTGTTAAGGCTTTGTGTCTATTGTTCAGGAGGGATATGAATCTGTAGGTTTTTTCCCTTGGAACATCTTTGGCTGTGGCATGTGGGTAATGCTGGATTCATAAAATGAGTCAGGAAATCTTCCTTCTTCTTCTGTGTTCTGAAGCAATTAATGTAAATAATGGTTAGTATTATTTCATCCTTAAACAACTGATAAATTTTGCCAATTTCTAAAAAATTATGAATTTGTGTCTTTAATAGATAGAGAGCTTTTCAGATTCTCTATTTCTTCTTGGGCCAGTTTTTCTAATATGTGTCTTCAAGTAATTTGTTCATTTCATGTAAGTTGCCAAATTTATTCTATTAGGTTGTTAATGATACTCCCTTCTTATCCTTTTAATGTCTGTAGGATCTGAAGTGATGCTCCCTCCCTTTCTTTCTTGATATTGGTAATTTGTGTCTTCTCTCTTTGGTTGTTGATCAATCTAGCTAGAGGTTTATCAGTTGTATTGATCTTTTCAAAGAACCAGTCTTTGTTTTCATTGATTTTCTTCATTGTTGCTCTGTTTCCTATTTCATTGATTTCTAGTCTTATCTTTATTATGTTCTTCCTAACATTGTCTTTTGAAGGTTGTGGAAGGGCATGGGTTCCCACTCCCACCTTCAATCATAAATCTTGGAAGGTCTAAATGGAAAGGGGTCTTAGAAGAAATCTTGTCCAACCCCTTCATTTTATAGGTGAACAGAAATCCAAGGGGGAAAATCTTTTCCTCAGGCCACTTAGTTTTCTTTCAAAGCCAACTCATTTATTAATTTATTTATTCCTTCCTTCATTAATATAGCTTATTAATTATTAATATAGTTTATATTCATTATAAAAATTATATATAGTTTATAAACTATGTAATAACATAGTTTATAAATTACATTTATATAAGGCATGTGTGTTGAACTTATATTACGGGCCAGAGCCTGTGTTCTGTTCTAAGAACAAAGATGAATAAATCACAGTCTCTGCCTTCAAAAACCTCCCAGCCTAATGAGGGAGATAGTGAGTCATCAGTGCCAAGTACCATCACAGAAGTGTTCTCAAAGTGCCATGAGTGCACGGAGGAAAGAATGACAAATTCGAATCACGTGTGAGGATGGAGATGGAGGTTGGTCATGGAAGCCTCCAGAAAAAACTTTTACAATGGATTTTGCAGGCAAAAATAACTCTTCTTCACTCCAGAAAGAGCTCTGTGAATCTACTATTTGTTTGTTAATTATTTATTTATTAAATATTAAAAATATTAATTACAAATAAAAATAAATTAAATATTTTTAAATTATTTAATTATAATATAATAATTAATTTAAAAATTAAGTATTTATTAATTATAAGGCAACTAGAAAGCAATGCAAGTTTCAGTAAGAAGTCCTCAATTAATCCATTAGCTAATTTTGTGTCCAGGATCATGCTAAGAGGTTTGGGAGAATACAGATGATTCACTCATGCTTTCTAGAGAAGAAATGCTCTCTCAGATTCCCACTTACTAATTTTCTTTTTTGCAGGTGGCTGAGCCCATCCACAGAAGGCAAATACATTTAGAAGCTGTGGAATTACCTTATTCGTCTTGACATCCCAATCTATTATCTGCTTACCTATTGCTGCAAAACAAATTACCCCCAAACTTGGCAACTTAAACAACAAGCATTTCTCATCTCACACAGTTTCTGAGGGTTGGCGGTCCAGGAGTAGATTAGCTGAGTACTTCTGGCCCAGGGTCTCTTAGAAGGACTTCTCTCTAACTAACTTCCTCTCTAGAGGAAGTTAGCTGCTGGGCTACAGTCTTTGAAGACTTGACTGGGGCTGGAGGCTGTGCTTCCAAGCTCGCTCACCCAGCTGTGGGCAGGAGGCTTCAGCACGTGGACCCTCACACAGACACCACTTGACATCCAGGCTTCTTCCCCCAGAGCAAATAATCCAGATGCCGCTCTGCCTTTTATGAGCTGGTCTCCAAATCACACACTGTCTAACACCTTTGCCTCCAACTCACACAATGTTACTAAGGGCCCCTGGCTGGCTCAGTCAGTAGAGCATGCAACTCTTGATCTCGGGGTCATGAGTTCGAGCCCCATCTTGGGTGTGGAGATGACTTAAAAATAAAATCTTTAAAAAAAGGTGTCACTAAGTTTGGGAATGCCTGACTCACTTAGTCAGAAGAACACGCAACCCTTGATCTTGGGGTCAGGAATTCAAGTCCCACATTGGGTGTAGGGATTACTTAAAAAAAAAAAAAGTGTCACTAAGTCTAGCCCACCCTCAGGGCAAGGGCATGTGCACCAAAAAGTGGGGATCATGGGGGGCCATCTTGGAGACTTACTACCATAGATACCCTCATGCACTGACTATGATATTAACAATCTGAAAGCTGAGTGGCACTGAGACTGAAATGGCCAATTCACCTTTGCCTCATATTCCACATGGAACTTCAAAGATTTATTTATTTTTTGAGAAAGAGAGCTTATGTGCACGTGCAGAGACGGGTAGAGGAAGAGAATCTCAAACAGACTCGATCGCCAGCTCGATCACACGACCCTGAGATCATGACCTGAGCGGAAACCAAGAGTTGGGTGCTTAACTGACTGAGCTATCCAGGTGCCCTCCCCATGGAACTTTAAAGAAAAGGACCTAATTCTTAGACATGAAATTATTTAAAGATTTTATTTATTTACTCGACAGACAGAGATCACAAGCAGGCAGAGAGGCAGGCAGAGAGAGAGGAGGGAGCAGACTCCCTGCTGAGCAGAGAGCCTGATGCGGGGCTCGATCCCAGGACCCTGGGATCATGACCTGAGCCGAAGGCAGAGGCTTTAACCCACTGAGCCACCCAGGCTCCCCTAGACATGAAATTATTATGTAGAATCTAGTCCTCTTTATGATTATTATACTATGATATCTCAAAATAAAATGTTATAGTATTACTGTGAACTGCATTCAGCCCCATGCTGGGAGAAATGCCTTAGATATCAGGAGGCAACTTCTGTGAATCTCCTAGGATGTCATCATTATCCTTCGGCAGTTTAGAGTTATGCAGGATTATGACTATTTATCCTAGGGACTGAGGATACAGCAGTTAATAAGAGAGGGGAGTGGGCATGATGTTACAGATTGAATGTTTGTGTATCCCCCAAATTCATGTGTTGAAGCCCGAATCCCCAACCTGATGGTGTTTGGAGATAGAGCCATTGGTAGTTGATTGGATGAAGTCTTGAGTGTGGAGACCCCATGATTAGGATTAGTTTCTTACAAGAAGGGGAAGAGAGATGAGAGCACTTTCTCTTCACCAAGTGAGGATACAGGGAGATGGTGGCCATCTATAAGCTAGGAAGAGAGTTGTCATCAGGAACCCAGATGGCTGGCACCTTGATCTTAGACTTCCACTCTCTAGAACTGTGGGAAGTGAATTTCTGTTGTGCAAGACACCCAGTCTGTAGTATCTTGTCACAGCAGCTTGAGCAGACTAACATAAGGGGCTACTGTTCTCTGATTGAGTAGAAGCAGGACTAAACTCACAGTGTGAGGGTTCTACAGGGTGGTCAGGGCTAGAGGAATCTGTAGGTTTCACGCCAGTGTCTCTCTGCAGAGGAGCAGGGCTCATGGACGGGAACTCCCTACAGCTGAAGAAGTTACTAAAAATGTGACCAGGGAGTACGGAAGTAAACATTTAGAGGGTCAGAGTACTAAGCCAATAGTACAATATTTGGAGAGGAATCACACTGTTGACAGAGGGGTAGGGTCACTCTGGTCATTGGTAGAGATTGCACTGATGAAATATTGTTTTTAACAGAATATTCTTCTGTTTGCATATGGTTTGTCGTGAAAAAGATATTTAAAGTGGGCATGAGTGCTAAGACCTAGTTTACTTTTCTGAGACTCAAGAGAGTCTTACGTAGAAGCTTGTATAGAATCAGAGTCGAGCCACAAAATGCGTGCACCCTGGTGACAAGAAAGGTCCCTTTCTTGCATAGAGGAGTGACCCCGCTGGGATAGATCTAATTTTCCTCTAAGAGTGCTTGGAAACAAATGATTCTAGGCTTGAGTCAAAATCAGGGAAAGTTTTAGGGGAGACCTACATGCTAAAGAGAACTGATTCCGCTACCATGTTGAAGGTCTATGTCACCGTGGCTTATAGCAGACACGAATTTATTAGTCTCCCCTCTAATTGTCCGAGAAGAGGCAGAACAGAACTTTATGGGGCCTCCGTGGTATCAGACATCCATACTCCTTTTTCAATGTCCTTCGTTCATCTTATGGCTTTCCAGACTCTTCCATAACTACAAGAGGTACTGCTACCCTACCCATATTCCAGCCAGCAGCAGGGAAAAAGAATGGAAAGAATAACCACTCTTTATTGATAGGGATATGACCAGGAAGTTGCCTGTACCTATCCATGTCCGTCCTGTGGGGTGGAACCGGGAAGGTGTATGTTTCACTTCTGCTGAGGTTCTATCTAGCAGAACCTAGGGACATGGTTAGATTTCACTGCAAAGGAGCCTGGGAAAATGCAGTCTTGTGACTGGCAGTTATTTTCTCAGCTAAAACTTGTATTACTCCAGAAAGGGAGAAATATACTTGGGGAACAACGAGCACTCTCAGACGTTCCAACCTCCTGTAATCTTGTCTGCAAGGAAGGCAAATCAGATCAGTCATCGCCAGGTAAATATCATATCTTTTCGTAAGACTATAAACTGTACGACAGCAAGGACCCAACTCCTTTTGCTCTTCAATTTATCCTCATTTCTTAGCCTAATTCCTGGTACATAGTAGCTTCTTTTTTTTTTTTTTTAAGATTTTATTTATTTATTTGACAGAGAGAGATCACAAGTAGACGGAGAGGCAGGCAGAGAGAGAGAGAGAGGGGGAAGCAGGCTCCCTGCTGAGCAGAGAGCCTGATGCGGGACTCGATCCCAGGACCCTGAGGTCATGACCTGAGCCGAAGGCAGCGACTTAACCCACTGAGCCACCCAGGCGCCCCACAGAATAGCTTCTTGATACAAATTTATGAAATAAATGGATGCAGGAGGCAGCTAGATGTCAAAATTCTCAAAGATCTTTCATTGTGCTTTTTCCCAAAACCTTTTTGCAAGGATCATGACCACTTGGTTTCTTATTAAAATTAAACCTGAGGTTGGGGCACCTGGGTGGCTCAGTGGGTTAAGCCTCTGCCTTCGGCTCAGGTCATGGTCTCGGGGTCCTGGAATCAAGCCCCGCAACGGACTCTCTGCTCAGCAGGGAGCCTGCTTCCCCCTCTCTCTCTGCCTGCCTCTCTGCCTACTTGTGATCTCTCTCTCTGTCGAATAAATAAATAAAATCTTTAAAAAAAAATTAAACGTGAGGTAGTCTGTTGAGAGTTTTTCACAAAGTGGAATTTCCTGCCTTCTATACCCATCTTGCCGGGTGACAGTTTCTTTATACCCTTGGTTCGATGTCTGCTGATGGTGAACTTGAGATGATGTCGTGCTCCGAGAGCAGTTGGATGGCATGTGGTATGAGAAAGCTGGGCTCCTCCGCAGCTCTTATGTGTTATTACTGTAGGCAAATCGGGTATCTTCCTGAGAGAATTTTATCCCAAGGTCTCCTCTCTTACACAGATTAATTCTTACAGATGGGGGGGCCCACTTTGGAGCAAAGGGGGGCACTTGCTGGGGGCTGTTGAGTGGACCCGCTTCCTGTTGCAGAACATCCAGTCTCCTCAGCTTGGGGCCTGGGTTAGCCTGGCAGCTCTCCCCTGAGGGCTGTGTTTCCAGCCCCCGCATTTAATAAGCGGAGAGAATTGAAAACAGTAAAATATGGAAGATAATACACCAGTCAATAAAGAGATAAAGTAAACTAAGAAGAAATAAAAAGATGGTAAAAACAGTAAAAAAAAAAAAAAAGAAGAAGAAGAAGGCAGTGGGCAAAGTGATAATATGAACTAAAAATAAACCAAATAAACTAAAAAGAAATGAAAAGCTAGAACAAAGAAAGGATAAGGCAAAGGTTAGAAATAAAAGATGGAGAATAAAAAGATAATACAATAACAATAAATCGAGAAGATAAGATGAGATAAAAGCAAGTAGTATGAAATAGCTAGAACAAAGACTTAACAGAGATTAAAAATGACAGAGATAAGTAAAATCATTAAAACCAGAAAAATAAAAGACTAAAGGGATTAAAACAATAAAATGTGTTAAACCAATACCAGAAGAAATAAAAAATTTAAAAGACTAAGCTATGGGGGAAGAGAGTAATAGATCAATTTTGTTTCAAATTAAAATAATACAGCAGTGCTAGTACAAAAGCCTACCCCCTTATGCAGACACATTCTCGGTGTCTGGGCAGCCCCAAGCTTGGGCAGACCTCCCAACCTCTAAGCATCCCTATTCCATTTGCTAGAGCTGCCCTTAAAATGCACCATGGATGGGGGGCTTAGATAGCAGAACCATAGCTTCTCGAGGGTCTGGAGGCTAGAAGTCCATGAAGGGAGGCTTCTTCCGAGGGCTCTGAGGGAAGGATTGGCCCCAGGCCTCTCTCTCTCCTTGGCTTGCCGACAGCCATCTTCTCTCTGTGTCTTCGCTCTGTCTTTCCCCTCTGTGTCTGTATCAGATTTCTTTTCTTTTTTTTTTTTTTAAAGATTTTATTTATTTATTTGACAGAGAGAGAGAGATCACAAGTAGGCAGAGAGGCAGGCAGAGAGAGAGTGGGAGAAGCAGGCTCCCCACTGAGCAGAGAGCCCGATGCGGGGCTCTATCCCAAGATCATGACCTGAGCCGAAGGCAGAGGCTTAACTCACTGAGCCACCCAGGCGCCCCTCAGATTTTCTTTTTCTTATAAGGATGCCAGTCATGTTGGATTATGGCCCACCCTAATGACTTCCTTTTAACAAGATGACCTCTTAAAGACCCTGTCTCCAAGTACAGTCACTTTGTGATGCACTGGGGGTTAGAATATATGAATTTGAAGACACAGTCTGGCCTATAATAGCATCTCTGCAAGGACTCCCTGGCGAGATACCCTCCCGGCAGAGAGATGAAGGCAGAGAGCAGATGTAGTTTCTTTACACCCTTTGACCTTTGACCTTTTGACTTCTTGTCTGGTTTAGGGCCTCTGACAGAACTGATCTTTTTTTTCCTCTTTGATTTTCGTTTCTGATAAATATTCTTCATTTCCCTTGGACCCACAGCACAATAAGGCTGAGTCCTAGAAAGATAAGGTTCTGGAGTCCCTAACCCATACTCTCTCACGATGTTAGGGTCGCTGAGAGCAAGACATGTCCTGACAGACAGTCTCCTACGGCTAATGCGGAGGCCCCTCTGGAAGGCAGGTCTGAGGCTCCAGGCCTCTCATGCCAAGAAACTTCTGCTCTGGCTGGAAGCACTTGCGAGACGGCAGGTGCTTTCCAGTTCCCCCGCAACCCACAGCACGGTCTCTAGCAGGGTTTAGAGTCTGTATTTCATTGTCTTCTGCCTTTTCCAAACAGGGAAGCCTGGGAGAGCTGGACCAGAACACTTGGGAATGAGTTCTCCACACTTGGTTTCTCCGCTGCTCCTCGTGGTGGAGTTCAGAACTGTGTGCAGTAGAGAGAAGCCTGGAAAATCCTCCTCTCGTCCTGGAGAAGAGGAAATGCAGACCCATAGGAGAGGCAAGCCAAAGACCACCAGTTCAACGTCCTCGTTAACAGCTGAGGAAACAGAAATCCAGGCAGGAAAGATTTGCCCAGAAGTGTTCCCTCTCTCCCCCTCTTGTGCACGAAATACAGAAATACACACACACACACACACACACACACACACACACGCACACTGAGCAGGCAGACAGAGCCCAGGCCCCAAGCTGCCCTCTGTCCGGGCTGGCATCCCAGGCTTTCAACGTGCACAGCTGGCATAGGGCGCCCTACTCGGAAGGGCCCTGCCCTTGACGTCATGCTCTGCCGCCACCATCTTGAATTCCTACTAACTTTGCACCGAGGGTGCTGTACCACTTCGCAGTGGGTCCTGCAGGCCGCGGAGGGCCAGTCCACCCCCTGACTCTGACCAGGAAGAAAGCACCAGCCTCTCAAGCTCCTTTTGACCACAAGCCAGCTAGAGCAGAGGCTTGCTTACGGTTCTTGGCACAAGATAAGGCCCTCAGAAAAGAAGAAGGAAGGGGAGGATGCCTTTGCATCAAGCCCGAGGCGCTCTGTCGAGCCTTAATTCCCCAGTGAGTTCTTAGCTAGGGTGTGAACCTCACAGTCACCGTCACCCACCTCGAATCCCAGTCCTGCAGACTGGGCCTGTCCCAGTCCTGTGTTCTCCAAGATCCCCTGTCTCCCTGACAGAAACCCAAGGGGGCGGGACAGGGGAGGGATGAAAGGAAAGTGAAAGTATCAGCCTCCCTGGATGGCCTCTCCTCCTCCTCCTCCTCCTCCTCCTTCCTCCCCCCCCACCGTTGCCATGGATACCAGAACAAAGCCTCTCTTTCCCCTCTTTTCTGGATTGTTAATTGTCTTTACTCCATGGTGCCTTTGTTAATTGTCGCCAGTCCCTCCCAGGATGAGGATCTAGGTCTCCTCAAGACAGGAAAGAGGGTTAAAAAAAGTTAGGTGGTGGGGGCGGGGCACTATAAACCAGGTGGTGGGGGGTGGGGGGCAGGAGGAGGCCACCTCAGGATTTCCCAAGTTCTTGGGGCTGCTGGGAAGGGAACAACCCTCTGACCTTCTTTCCTTCCCTCCCTCCCTCCATCAACTGCCAGTTCAGGTGGGGCCCTAAGTCCCCCTCCGTGGGAAGGACCAGGAGAGGAGGAAGGAAGAAAGAAGAAAACACCCATTGCACAGGACCATACTGCGTGTGGGCGCCCTCAGAGGGAGGGAACCCTGACTTTGCACCCATTCCAAACTGATCAGTAAAACCTGAGGCCTAATTTTTGCCCCCAGGGTTTAGGACTACAAATAGGTAAATTTGTGGGGAGAGAAGTTTGCTAGGTCTGGAGGTGACACCTGATACTCCTGCCCTCTTCCCCAAGCTAAGTTCCCCATGGTAGCTAGACATGGGAAGAACAATGGGGTGAAGTTTTGGAAGAGTGTGTGTGTGTGTATGTGTCTAGAAAGGACTCATGTCACGGCATTAGGGGAGCACAGGCCCTCATTGAGGTCCCGGTATGTGTGCATGCAAGTGTGTTGGGCATGGGGGGATGGGTCGAGTCGTCCGTCTGTCCTTGGGAGACTGTCCTCAGCTGGAGGACAGGTGGCTAACTGTCACATTAGAAGCAGAGAGCTGTTTCTTCCTTTCTATTTATTTATTTTTTTAAAGTAGTTTCCGTGTCCCTCATGGAGCTCAAGGTGGGGTTTGAACTCATGACCCTGAGATCAAGACCCAAGCTGAGATCAAGAGGCAGACACCCAACTGACTGAGCCACCCAGGTGCCCTGAGCTGCTTCTAGTTCTGGGGCCTAGGCTAGCATCTGGGCTGTTGAATAATAGCCGGTGCTACTTTAGATGGTTTTGACTCTAAGGACCATAAAACCCCATATGGGGCAACACAGGGTGCTGCAGCAGAAAAACCATGGACTTGAGGGCCAGGAAACCTGGGTTCAGACGTCAGCCCTTCCCCCTTCACCACGCAGTCTTGGAAATTTTGTCTCCTATCTTGGAGTGTGATTTCCCTCCTCTGTGAAACGGAACAGTTCTCTTCTTCACAGAACTACTGATAGACTGAAAGAGGGCATGTGTGTTAAGAGTCAGCCGTGGGTAAGATACCTTTCCTGTCTGTGCACAAAGAGAGGAGATGGAGGAGATGGTTCTGGAAGGCTGATGGCTTACCAGATCTTATACTTTCAGATTCTGATAGGCCAATGAAACATTCTGTGAATCAACATGTTATCTTCTTGATTTGCTTCCACACCCAAGTGGGATTCTCAGGAGAAACTCAAGTAGAACTGAGGAGAGGCCCATCAAGCTCAGTCTGAAGGGAGAGCCTGACTCTGGAACGGGGCTCCTGTGGTATCCTCCACGGTTGTGACCATCTGAGCTCAGCTCTCCTGCCTGACAAGTCTGGCGGTAGGTCCAGAAAAGCACGTCCTCAGTCAGCAGGATGAAGAGTTGGTACCCAGGCAAACTCCACTAGGCTGGCTGGGCCTACCCTGACCTGATCCAAACAGCAAGCAGCTCCTCTAAGCTTCAGAGAGAAAATGGCCCTTCGCTGGGTCCTGAGGCCTAGGGAAAGGCAGGAAAGACTGAGGCAAAGCAGGACAGGGATTTCACTGCTCTTTCCTCCTCCCAGCTTCTGGAGGTTCACTTTCTGGAAGTTCACTTTCTGGAACTTTCTCCCTCTCACCTGTTCCTGTAACACTGAAGAAAGTGATCCATACCAATCTGTGAACTGAATCCTTTTACTACTTCTCCCACTCGCCCCTTTGTCTCTAGCCTTGAAGTTTGAAGGGAGAGCAGGGAAACCCAGCTCCCCCGGGCACCGCAGCCCCCACAGGGGTCTCAGAACCATGAACTGGTTCATGGTTCACCAGAAACGGGCAGCCACGTGAAGTGCCCTGGAGGCCACCTCATTGGGGCCAAAGTCTTTCCTTCAGCAAATATTTTTTGAGCATCTGCAAGGGGCTTTGGAAATTAAGTGGAAAATACAGCAGACAAGGTTGTCTCCTCACGGAGTCCACAGTCTAAAGGGAAAACAGGGAAAAACCCCCCCAAAAACAAAAACAAGAAAACAGATAACGTAAGTACGAATCGCCCTGAGTGCTGTGAAGCAGGAGAATAAGGTGTGGAGGGTGGTCTCGGGGGTGGGGTAGGGGAGTTGGGGAAGTGAAGGTAAAGAAAGGAACATCTACATCCTGACCAGAGGACGAAAGGGAGCCTGCTCTGGGAAGAACGGGCTTTGCGGAAGTGCTTTCAGGTACAGAGATATTTATAGGGCTTGAAGTCTGGTTAGAGGCAGGTCTTTCAAGATGGAGATCCGATTGGGATTGGGCAGTTTGTAAGATAACAGTTCTGGACTGGAGGCTACAACGAGGGGAGGATCTTAAAAAATAAACAATTGTTTGATAAGCTAGTGGTTTGAGAGGTTACGCAAACTATTGTCCCCAGAAGGGGGCCATTCGAGCCGTCTATTGTTCAGATAAATTGATTTTCAGGAAGTTCCTGGAGCAAATAATGAAATTATTTACTAGTTTATGGGCTTACCTTCCTGGGCAAGAAATTTCTGGAACAAATGTTAAAGTCATGGTGATGTAAGTAGTCTTAGTGAAATGATGGGACTGTGGGTGGTCTTGGTTCTCGGAAACACTGAGGCTGTCGTGGTCTAGCTGACAGATAGTGACCCAGGCCAGCGTGGGGACGGTAAGGACAGAGAAGAGGAGGAGGGGGGACACATTTGTGGACAAAGACCAACAGCACTCATTAATTTGGGTCTATGGAAAGGAAGAATTGAGGACAACTCCTAAGGTCTTTGGCTCGAACCTCCTGGTGGTACCGTTTTCTGAGACGGGAAAGACGGTACAGGGTGTACACAGGCTTGGGGGTGGTGGTTAAAGTTCCATCTTGGAACATGTGAGATCCTCGGGTAGAAATGTCAAATGTGTGGTTGGATACATGAGTCTGAAGTGCACTAAGCAGTCCTGGAGGGTTACAGAAGAAGTTGGGAGAATCATCAGCACATATTGGTTTATTTATTTATTTGAGAGAGATGGGCTGGGAGGGGCAAAAGGAGAGAGAGTTTTAAGCAGGCTTCCCACAGAGCCTGATGCAGGGCTAGATCTCACGACCCTGAGATCATGACTTGATGGCCAAAATCAAGAGTTGGATGATTTACTGTGCCACCCACGCACCCCAATAATTGGTATTTAAAGCTATGGAAACAGGGGTGCCTGGGTGCTTAGTCAGTTAAGCATCTGCCTTCGGCTCCGATCATGATCTCTGGGTCCTGGGATTGAGCCACCCATCAGGTCTCCGCTCAGCAGGGAGTCTACTTCTCTCTCTCTCTCTCTCTCTACCCCCCCCCATCCTCCCCACAGCTCGTTCTCTCTCTTTCTCTCAAATAAATAAATAAAATTTTTAAAAAAACAAATAAAGCTTTGGAAACATAACATTTCATGTATGGCGAGAAGGGAGAGAGGAAAATGGGGTACAGAAGGTTTCCCATGGGAAACACCCACCTGGAGACAAGTGAAGGAAGGACTATAAATAAGGGAGGCTGAGAAAGGACAACCAGTGAGTGAGGTCAGAAGAAACTTGGGGGTGTGGAGTCATGAAGTGAACATTTCGAGGAAGGAGTAGTCCACTAGGTTAAATGGTGTCATTTTGATGGGTGTTCCCAGGAAACGGTGTGGTAGTGTAGAAAGACCTAGAATCTTCGGTCAAACAACTTCCTCCCGTCACTTACTGGCCATGACCTTGAGCTTCATTCTTCTTACCCCTAAAATGGAGATGATGGTACCAGCCTCACAGAACTGGGATAAGGTACAAATGGATATTGTATTTGAAAACAGAATCATATATGTATATTGTCTTACTGCGTGTAAGACATAGTAGGCAGATACTTAAACATTTTTCAGGGGCACCTGGCTGGCCCAGAAGAGCATAGAGTCTTGATCTGGGGGTTATGAGTTGGAGTCCCACCTTGGGTGTAGAGATTACTAAAAACAAAAACAGAACAAAAAAATATTTCTATGTAGTGGCAGTGACTGGGAAGGGTGGTCTCTAGTGAGTGCAATACGGTGGACGGGGACTGTTGGAAAGAGCAGGGCCTGTGTCCCATCTCTCTGTCTTCCTGTCTCACTCTGCTGTGGCTGAAGACAGTGACAGGGAGGGACCCATAAAGACGGTGGCATTGAAGATGATCAGGGGCCAGAGAAAAATAACCAGCTATATGGAAAACACAGGCATGCTGGCCAGGACGGGGAAAGGCTTGGTGGCACTTGGGTAACTCTTCCATGATTTCTGAAATGGCTTCATTCAGTCATCCAAGAGCCATTCGCTGGAGAGCTGATACAGACTTGTCCCACCTCCATCCCCCTGCTTCCTTCTTTCCATCTTCCCTATCCTAGGCCTGTGTCATTTTTACCCTGGTGACTGTCACTGTCTGGTCACGGGCCTCCCTGCCTCCAGCTAGACTGACCGCATCAGAGGCCCTCCTTAGAATCCCTCAGGGACTCCCTATTCCCTTCAATCAACCCACAGATCCACAAATATTTGTCAAGGGTCTGCTCTCTGTAACAGTGATCAGGGAGACATCCCTGCTCTGGGGGAGCTTGCTTTCCAGTGGGGGTGGGGGGCGAGCCATACAAATATCTACCCCCCTACCTCCCCTTCCCCCGGCAGGGAGGGGTGTGTACGCCAGGTGTGGGAGGGCTTCTGGAGCCCGCCCCAGTAGATGGGGCACCTAACCCAGATTGGGCTGTCAAGACATACTTCTGGAAGAATTGATATCTGGGTTGAGAACTAAAATATGAATAAAAGGAGTTGGGTAAGAAAGGCAACGGGGAATGATGAAATCCAAAGCCCCCAGAAGGTCCTAGAAGCGCAGCTGACCATCACCTGCTGAGAGGATGGGCCACCGATGCTGTCTTATCCTCAGCTTCACCACTGCCCCTCCTTTCACGGCTCTACTTTCTAAGACCCAGTTCAGATAACACCCCCCCACCAAGACTCTGATCCCTGTCCTCACACCAGAGTGCCCTCCATGACCTTTAAGGAACGCCCCGAATTAAAGGAACCCACCCCTTCATCTAGCACTGGCTCTGGGAAACAACAAACACCCGAGAGAGTGGTGTGAGGCACTAGGAAGCGGTCTAGCTTCAGGTAGGATGAGGTTCTGCATAGGGTCGGAAACCCTCAGTCCTGCCCGTCTGGAGGGTTAGGAGGCCGGGAGCTGGACGGACAACTTCTTGGGTCTTGCTCCAAGGAGCGGAGATTCTCGGCAGCGACCCTCATACCTGGGCGGTGGGAGTGGGTAGAATCCGCCTCTTTCTTCTTTTCTCACCTGCCCCCCGCCGCTCTCCCCTTCCCATTCCCAACCGAGGTTTCCAGCTGTGGATGCCGGGATGGACCTGGCTGCAGGGAGGAGGAGGGAACTCTCTGTCCCTCCCTCCTTCTCCATCTCCCCACCCTTCCTCCTTCCTCCTCCCCTTGCCCGCTCTCTGTCTCCCTCCCTCTTTCTCCTCTGAGGCTGTGGAGTCGCCTCGCAGCAGCGAGCTGCGAGCGCCCTGCTCCCGGTCCCGGCTCGAACTGAACTGTGCAAGTGGCGGGTTCTGGAGCCCCGGCCCAGGAGCGGCGAGCCCAGGTCTGAGCCCGGGGTGCAGCGGCCGGCCGCCGAGGCCCTGGTTCGGGACCGAGCCGAGGCGCGGAGCGGGAGAGCCAGAGAGCCGGGCGGGCGGGCCGGCGCCGCGTCCGGGCGAGTCTGGGAGCAGGACCGCGGAAGGCAGGGAGACGGCCGCAAGCAGAGGGCAGAGGGCAGAGTGCAGAGAGCGGCCTGGCTCGGCGGAGGGCGCCGCCCGGCCGGAACCGAGCTCTAAGCCCGGGACTGCGGCCGGCGGTGGGGGCGCGGACTCAGGGTGGCCACGAGTCCCGAGCGACTCCCCGGCCCACGGCGGGGGGCGTGCCTGCTCTCAACCCAGCCGCCCCAGCCCTGCGCGCCGGTCAGCCGCGTCGCCGCCGGGGCATGTGAGCGGGAAGCCCGGGCTGCCAGCCGCGAGGACCCGTTCGGAGGAGGAGCCGGAGCAGGAGCGCGGAGCCCCGAGTCCAGCGCCTGGCTGAGTAGTAAGTGCTCCCCTCGCCTCCCGCAGCACGCCTCTGCGCCCCTCTCCCCAGCCCTGCGAAGTTTGACACTCGCGCCCCGGTGTTTCTGGGCACACACCGGCTCTCATCTCTGCGAGTTTTCGTCCTTTGCAAAGTTTTTTGAGAAGGAACGGACCCCCCACCTGCCCCCCCCCCCCCCCCCCGATGACGCCGGCCAGTGGCGGCTCCTCGCTGGCCGATCTGGGTCCTTGTGCAGAGGGGTGGCAGCCCGGTAAGGCCGTGGGGTGGGGTGGGGGGGGATGTGTGTGTCTGTGTGCGCACCACGCTAGCCGGCCTTGGGGTGCTCGCACCCCCCTCCACCCCTCGCCCTCGCCGGCGGGCTGGGGGCACGAGGGCTTTCTCATCAGTCTATCTAGGCGCCCAGTTCTAGGATTTCCCAACGGGAAGCTGGGGCGACCCGTGCGCGTCCCGCGTGGGGCTCGGGTGCCGGCGCCCAGACGCAGATGGACCCCCCCATCCCGGGCTGGTGCGGTGCCGGGGGCCGGCCACGCAGTCCTTTCCACCCTGCCAGGTTCGCACCCCAGCGGACCCGCCGGGCGCTGCATCCTGTTTGTTTTCTGCTCCGGCCGCTCCTGTTTCACCCCCTCCCACCTCCACCCTATCCTCCTCCTTACCACCCCCACCTCCCGCCTTTGCAGTCGGAGGTGAATCTCTGCATCCCGATTTCGCTGCAAAGCAAATCTTGCCTGGGGGTAGGGAGGCGGGGAGGTGGGGAGGGGGCCGGTCGCTCAGTTCCCAGCGGCTCGCCATTGTTTTCCCACCCCGCGCGTTCTGTACGTAAACACACACACACACACACACGTACATGTACACACGTGTGCGCGCCGGCTGCTGTGACACGCACACGCGCGCGCGCACACACACACACGTGTGTGTGTGTGTGTGTGTGTGTGTGTGCGCGCGCGCTCGCGCTTCGGCTGCTGCGAGTCCCCAGACGCGCAGGGATCGCCCGCGGGATTTTCCCGGCTGCCCGGCTGGCTTTCCAGGCGGCAGGGGCTCCATAACTTATCTGGGGCTGGGGAGGGCGAGAGCGTGGGGGCTGCGGGAGAGTCCCGGGCGGGGCCGCGAGCCGGGCCTGGGCGGGAAGTGAATTTTGAACTTCAGCCCTGGACCTTTCCGGGAGGACCCCGAGCGCACGAGCGGCAGCTCCCGCCCTGGAGGGCCGACGGCAGCTGCAAGGACTCCAGCGGCGCTCTTGGCAGCTGCCTCCGTGACTGGGGCTAGGAGGAAGCCGAGGAGTTTTCCTGGGAAGTTCGCTGTGACTCTGTGGGAATTTCCGGGCAGGGCGCCTCGGCGCTGGCTCTGGCGCAGGGGTCTGGTCAAAGCCAGAGGAGATGCTGCTGCTCTGGGCGGAGTTTCGAGATCCGGGTGTACACCGTGCTCCCTTAGGAAGTGGTGCTTCACAAACTGAGGTTCCGCACATTTTGGTTCTGATTCCCTTCCCGCCGGCAGCGTCAGCTCGGGCGAGCACGTTAACTCTTCCAGATTTTCCCGTAAGCAGAACTGGCAGAATTGTGCGCACATCCTTGAAACTGACATCGAATGATCAATTAAGGGGAAATGGTTTGGGATCCCTCCCTCCCCCGCCCTGGGGCTACTGAAAGCCACAGAACACTTTGTGGTTAAGAGCCAGGGCTCCGAAGGTAGATCCTAGATCCTGCCACTGGCGACATGATCTTGAGCAATTCGGCCTTACTGCTCCGTGTCTCAGTTTGCTCATAGAACTGTGCCTGGCACATAGTAAGTGCTGGAGAAATGTTCGCTGTTATTGCCATTATTAACCGACCAGAAGGGCACTTCGGGAGTGTCCTCCTTTAATCAGTTGTAACAATTGTCCACTTCTGGCAAGGTAGAAACCTCACACTTCTTCCCACCCTTTCCTGATTTTGGCTCCACAGATCTCCCTACTCCTTGGGTAGTTCCATCTTGGGAAATTTTTCATCACTGCCACCACCCCCCCATTATTTCACAGTTTTTGTGAAAGGCACTTTACTCCCTCCTTTCCCTCATTCTTAAAAATCAGTCTTGGCCCACCTGCAGTCTTCTCTCAGTGGAAATCAGGCCCCAGGAAGGAAGTGTCTTCAGGAGTGTGTGTGTGTGTGTGTGTGTGTGTGTGTGTGTCCCGTCCCCCCCCCCCCCGTGTCCTGGCTGGGGCTGCTGGCTCAGGATTGGATACGCATTTGTGTCTCTGGGGCTGGGTGAATTTCTGGAGAGAGGAGCCCAGGTGTCTGGGGCCCCTTGGGGAAGGGGTAGGTGGGGGAGGGGGCATCAGGTGGGACGGGCTGAGGCAGTTCCTTAAGGGAGCTCTGCTCCCTTGGTGCCATCCATGTCACCTGCTGCTGGCGCTCACTTGGGAACCTGGAAGATCCAGGCCGCCTGGGGAGACAGGAAGCGAAGTTTCACCTTCAACTTCCCACTTGCAGTTCGAGTATTTTCTGGGAAATCGGCTTTGTCACAAGCTCCTTCTGTGTTTTCCAGACTCGGCAAATGCAGCGGTAAGGGATGAGCGCTTTCCTTTCTCTTTCCTTTCTCTGATTCTCTGGCCCTCACCCTCGGCACTGGGGAGGGCGGCCAGGAGATTGGTGCTTGGTGCTTGGAGTTCCTGCTGCTGGGCTGTTTTCAGTGATGAGAACCAGCATCGCAGACACACCCCCCCATTCATGTCTTTCACGGAAATGTGTTGGCACGTTTATTATGTGCCAGGCCCCGTGCTAGGCAGCATGATTTTAGGGGCGAACAACACAGGTAGCATGCCCGCCCTCAGGGAGCCTTCTTTCTAGTGCAATAAATAACTTGAAATAAGTAACCAAGACAACATCAGACCCTGTGTCATGTGGCAGAAATACAGCATGGTGCTGTGACACAGGGTGGGGGCGTGGAGGCAGGCAGAGGTGGTCGGAGACGGGAGGCCAGTGGAGGCCTGGACTAGGAGAAGGAGCCCACTGCACAAAGCCTGGAAGAAAGGATTCCAGGCGGAGGGAATGAAAAATCCCTGAGGCCAGATTGGGGTTTGGTAACAGCAGTGTGGCTAGAGGAAAATCGGAGGTGGGGGGGGCCGAGCCTGGTGACCCGGGGCCTGGGAGGACTGTTCAGGAGCTTGATTAGATGGCCAGTGTGATGGGGACACCACTGGAGAATTTTACGGAGGGGAGTGACGTGATCTGATGGATGATTTTTAAAAGATGATTTAGTATATAAGAAACAGGTAATCAGAGTTGCCCCAGGGGAGGGAAACGGCGGCTGAGGGATGGGTTGGAATGGAGGAAAGATGGTGTTTTCACTCTGCAACCTTTTATCCTGCCGAACGGAGTGCCTTGTACATTTTTGAACTATGCCGAAACAAACAAAAAAACCCACCGGACCCCAAAAAGTGTAGGTAAAGAAAGAATAGCTTATAATTTGGGATATGAATATGATAAAGGGAGTAAAACCCTAGTTGAAGCTGTATGCTGTGGTACTAATTTTGTACAGATGATTGTGCGCGTGCGCGTGCCCCCGTGCATGCAGACATGAAGAGAAGACCTAGGCTGCCTGGAAATGTTTACAGAGCTGATTCCAGACGCTGGGCAATGGGTGATTTTTATTTCCTTTTTCTTTGGATTCTTCCAGTCTTCTACAATGGTCATGAATGGCTTTAATAAGTGGGAAAAAGTATGAAGAAGAGAGGTCACTTTGGCTGCTAATAGAGGGTACTTTGAGGGGCAACAGGAATGGAAGAGCTAGCCAGGAGGCCCATTGGATTCAGAATGGAGGTAGGGTGGGCCGAAGGGAGATTGTTCTGGAAATGGAGCCAGAGGGTCTCCCTAATCACTCTTTCGCTGTTGCCTAGAGAGGGCATTCTATCCCCAACTCGGATTTTGTGATCAAGAGTTTTGGGGGTCAGTACAGGTGAAGGGTTTTTTCAGTGCTTCCTTGGCTTTGAAAGCATCTCGTGGTCCAGCTTCATCCGTACCCCCTCTTTCCTTAGTGGAGGGGGCGTTGCTGTCTGAACATTTCGGTGCTCTGATAATTAGCAGATAGAGGACAACATGATGTATCCAGTAAGGAGTTAGAGCTAGGAGAGGTTTTCATCACTTAACAGCTCTGAGCCTCTGTTTTCCCATCTGTGAAATGGGAAAACAGCAACAGTACTTAACCTCAACCTCTTACAGCTGAGGAGGCTCACATCCGATTAAGTCCACAGCGGTATCCCGTGAATGGTGGGGGTCTGGGTGTGCTGTTGCCAGAGAAGCATTGCCTTAAGAGGCCTGTTCCTGCCCTTGAGGAGTTGACGCTCTCCATAGGTTTCCTCCTCTCTGGGGATGCTTTGAGATTGACCTTACTGGGTAGCTCCCAGTAGGTCACCAGGAAGCCTCTGGAAGAAGTGGAATTCAAATGCCACTGGGCCTGCGTGCCCCTCCCCCAGCCACATTCAGAGGTGAAGGGGAGCCTTTGAAAAGGACTCTGCTGGGAAGGCCCAGCCAGGCCCACAGCAAATCGTGCTTTGAATGGGAATTATTTTTTGTGCTCAGTGTTTGCTTAAGAGGGCTCGCTCCTGTCCAAACTTGCTGCAGTCCTCACCCTTTGCTAGCCTCCTTTCTGGAACCTTGCTGTGTTAGCCAGGAAGGCTGTCACAGTGCCAGGCAGGGGACCAGGACTCATGGAAGATGGCTTTCAGCGCTCCTGTCAACTCCCTGTCTCCCTGCTCCCAAGCAAGAGGGCATGTCCTGGATGGGGTCTTCTCTTGGCCCACCTCCATTTTGGCTGCCTCTTCCTTGGAGTCCTCCTTCCAGCTCCTTGGGAAGCCCTGCTTAGGAAATCTGTTGCAGGCCGGCTTGGCAGGGCCACCTTCCACCTCTGCTTGCTTCTCTGGTCGGATGGAACTCTGTTCTTTTACAAAATTCAGATAGTCTCTGAGCAGTGCTGACATGGTGACTTCCTCCTAAGAGTGGCTGCAGTGGGATAGTGTGTCCAGTCAGGCCTGCCAGAGACCCCCGAGGCCATTTCTGCTCAAGCTTCATGGTGGTGAAGGCCCCTGGGACTCACCTAGGACAAGGTTTTTGTCTGCCCTGCCTGGCCTACAGCATAGAACCTGGCAGTTATCCCTGCTACTCCAGGCATGTTCTTGGCTCTCCTGCCCCTGCTTTATTTAGGAAGACCCTCTGTTCCTGTGACCTGCCTCATTTGGGAGGAACCCGGGCCCCTGTGGCCCTGGCCTTGGCCAGCGCCGTCCCCCCACTGGGTGTTGTTGGGAAGGATATAGTTGGACCCAGACATGGGACAGTGACAGTGGTCAGACCTCCAAGAGACTGTGAGGTGAGGAGGAAGTGGCTGGGGTTTCCCCATCTCCTTCCAGGGTCATCGGCAGGCAAATCCAAGGCCTGGGCTTGGCCCAGGATGTGCTGAGTGGCCTGGCATCTTACAGCCAGTGCACATTGGGATGGGGACGGGGTTGAGCTGGGGGAGCAAGCAGCTGGGGCTGAGATGTGTGCCAGAAGGTTGAGGTGTCCCTTAGTGGTTTTTTTTTTTTTAAGATTTTATTTATTTATTTGACAGAGATCACAAGTAGGCAGAGAGGCAGGCAGAGAGAGAGGGGGAAGCAGGCTCCCCGCTGAGCAGAGAGCCCGATGTGGGGCTTGATCCCAGGACCCTGGGATCATGACCTGAGCTGAAAGCGGAAGCCTTAACCCACTGAGCCACCCAGGCGCCCCCCCATAGTGTGTTTTGAGGAGAGAAGTGTGTTTGGGGTGGTAGAGGAGGAAGTGGGAACGAACTATAGCTCCAGCTTCCCCCTATTTTCCTAAATTGCATCCTCTACTCAGGCTGCCCGGTGACTCTGGGAAGCCAGACACATACCATCAAACCTGAATTCAGTTCTCCACCTTAGCATATAAATGGCCTTGGCCTGAAGCCCCAGAAGCATCCCTGGGAATTGTGGCCAGGTTGGGAGTTGGGGAGAGGTTTAATGTTACCCCACGTTGTCCCCTGTATCTTCTGGGGACATGTCCACGGTAGGGTTTCGGTGTTTTGGTTTGAGGAGAGGAGAACGGGAAGGAGCCACAGAATGGGCCGGAATCCTTGGGCTCCCTTCCCCCCCCTGGTGGTTTAGGTCCGATCCCTGCCAGGCCTGGAGCTCCCTGGGGGATCCGCCCCAGAGGAGGCCAGACTGTTCTCCTCCCCTCGGCCTCACCTCCCCCAGTCCCCGCCCCCTACTTGACTCAGAATGGAATGTGCAGCCTGTGGGACAGGATGGGGTGAGAACCCGTTCCCAGAGGGCCTTGGTCCAGGCCGCCTCCCTTCCCCCCACAAAGGGAGGGGGTGCACCTAGGGGCCAGGTCCTGCTTCTTAGCGCTGGAGATGAGCCTCGCTGCCCATTCGGGGGGTTCAGGTCCTGCCATTTGAAAGATCAGCCAGGGTGGGGGGATTTCCTTAGAAGTCCAAGATGGGGCCTTAGAGGCCAGTGGGTAGCAGGCCAGACAGCTCTGGTAGCCAGGGGCTGGGGCCGGGGGTGGGGTGGTGGTAAAGATTGACACCCTGTGTTGACTTTTTATTCTCTCTCTCTTTAAAGATTTATTTATTCATTTATTTGACAGAGATCACAAGTAGGCAGAGAGGCAGGCAGAGAGAGGAGGAAGCAGGCTCCCTGCTGAGCAGAGAGCCCTGATTGGGGCAATCCCAGGACCCTGGGATCATGACCTGAGCCGAAGGCAGAGGCTTAATCCACTGAGCCACCCAAGTGCCTCCACTCTCCTCTTTTTTAAATTATGGCTCATATTTCTGTTGTTATTTCTGTGTTTCTGTCGTTCCCCAAAGTAGTACAACAATGTGCATTACTTTTGTAAGCAGAACGGAAAGTATTTAAAATAGATCTAGAACTGCCACGCAGAGCAACAGAAAGCTCAGTGTTTCTCTGGCAGAGAGGAATGGGGACCCATGCTAGAATATTCTGCAGAAAGAGGGGTCCCTGGCAGGAGGAGGAGTTGTGGGAGTATGAGGAGACTCCCGCGAGGTAGGACTGGAACCCTTTCAGGCCGACAGTGGGGTGGACCAGTGCTCCCTGGCCCAGGTCTCCCTGTTCACGCTGGCACCTGGCAGGAGGCAGCAAAGGGAGTAAATCCTGCCTTGAGCTGCCCGCACCCTGACTCCAAAGAGTTAACTCTTGCCTGGCCACACAGGTTGCACAAGGCAGGCCCTGTGCCCTCTTCAGAATGGAGGGAGAGGAGCTTTCTGCCTGTGGGGTGCCAAGCTTTGGAAACCACCCCCAGCCCCACTGAAGGAGCTAAAGTCTTTCGTATCTCCCCGTGAGGCTTTGGTTCCAGGCCTGTCCCTGAAGGGGTGGGTTCCGTGGGGAAGGACAGGCAAGGAGGGGCCAAGAAAAATTTCATGGGGAGGGGCTGAAAGGAGGCCTGGGTACAGGTACAGCCTGGCTCTCAGAGGCAGGTGGGGTGAGGGGATTGGAGAATGAATAGGGAGGTATTGAAAGCAGAGGGAGTGGGCCCTCCAGACCCTGCCATTCCTCCTGTTGGCCCGGCTCCCCTTTCCCTGGCTGGTTGGCAAGGGCCTGCCGTGCTGATGTGCGTGTGTGTATGTGCGCATGCGTGCATTTGTTCGTCAGCAGCTGGGCTGGGGGTGCTGCGTTCTAGAGATCTTGGTCAGCCCTTAGAGCCTCTGAGAGCCCCAGGAAGACCAAGGACATGAGACCAACGTCAAGAAGGAAAGGAGAGAATGGACTGGAAGGCCCAGGAGAGCCAGAGGAAGGCCCTCCTCTCTCTCCTCCTCCATGACCTC
The DNA here is from genome assembly GCF_010015895.1 of Lontra canadensis. NCBI lineage: Eukaryota > Metazoa > Chordata > Mammalia > Carnivora > Mustelidae > Lontra > Lontra canadensis. Next base: position 10,419,238 of record NW_022631057.1, read on the forward strand.
CAGTTCTGCAGAGCCTCAGGTGCCGACAGGATTGGGGTTTCGATTCCATTCTACCTGGGGAGGGACAGGCCAGTGGGTAGTGACTCCCCTTCCGTCCTTTTGCTCTCTGTAAACTCCCTTGCCTGCTGCTGTGTCTCTGGGAGCATGGGCCTGCAGCCATACCCTCTCCCTGGGAGTGGGTGATGCTGGGGAGTCTAGCCAGGGCGAGGGGCTGGAGAAAGAGTAGAGGTGGGAAGGGAAAGAGTGGTAGAATCAGGGAGTCCTCTCGCTGGGGCCATTGGGGCAGAGAGAGGGAGGCCTCTCCTCTTAGTTGGGGTGATGGACTCAGCCTTCACTCACAGGTACCTTAGCCAAGCCAAGAAACACGTCAAAGAACAGGAAGGAAATCTGTGTCCCTTCTTGCCGGGAGTAGAGGAGGGTAACAGAACTTTCTCTTTGGTATGTGAGGAAGTCAAGGGATGAACTTAACGGCCATCTAAGTTGTGATAAGCATACAAGTCTGGATGAATGGGGCTCTTAGTGTTGTGCAGTGTACAGTCTGCACAGCTGTACATGGTGACCCTGTTGGAACTGGCTCAGAACATCAGGGAACTATGGTTTCCATAGTGTAAGTTACCTTCTGTCTACCAGCTCTGTCTGGCCTGAGATCCATTCTCCTCAACATGACACCCCAAATTTGGAAGTGATTGGGCTCTTTGTTACCCCTTTTTGGGCATTGATTGCCTTGGAGTTTGGGGAAACAATTGAGGGGAGGGTGTGGGTGTGCGTGTGGTGGGCGGTTTAGTGAAGGTGTGTGGAGCTCAACTACTATCAGCCATGTCCTGTTGGGACAGATGGCCACAGGTGTGAGGGACCTCCTGATGGGTTTAGGAGCTCCAGAAGGGAAGGAGCAGGGAAGGCTGCCTGTGGAGGAGGCAGGGGAGTTGCTTCCTGGCCTAACAGCAGCCTGTAGGGTCTTCCTTACACCCTTGCCCTCCTCTCTCCCCCTTTCAGGCACAAAACTTACCCATCCTTGTCCTTCAAGATCCCGTTCTTTGATCTCTAAGGAGATCACTGGTGAAGCAGATTTGCTAGTCGGAGTTCACGTGCTTGTGGGTCATTCCCAAAGCCTTTTTTTTTTTTTTTAAAGATTTTATTCATTTATTTGAAAGACAGAAATCACAAGTAGGCAGAGAGGCAGGCAGAGAGAGAGGAAGGGAAGCAGGCTCCCTGCTGAGCAGAGAGCCCGATGCGGGGCTCCATCCCAGGACCCTGGGACCATGACCTGAGCCGAAGGCAGAGGCTTTAACCCACTGAGCCACCCAAGCGCCCCTCCCAAAGCCTTTTTAACCAGCCACAGGGCCTTGTTCATCTAGGAGGTGACTGTCCGATGGGGAGCTTGGGGGGAAGGTGGAGTGGATGTTCGGGCCTGTGGGGACCATGCACTGGGTCTGTAGGGAGCACCTGCCTCGCAGATGGGCCCTGCTAAGTGCGCCCGGCTACGTGGGGGCTGAGACCAGCCCAGCATCCCCCCTACACAGCAGAGAGGAAGGTGAAGGGAAGTAAGTCATCAGTCCATCCTGACTGAAGTGGAGATGGGGAGGTGCCCGGTGTAGTGTGTAGTGCTTTGGGAAGACCGAGGAGGATGTCGCATCCAGAGTTGGGCAGTCAGGGAAGGCTCCCTGAAAGAGGAAACCTAAAGATCCAGAGGGTGAGGAGGAGAGCGTTCCTTGAGAACAAGTCAGAGATATTATAAGGGCAGATTCCTTCAGGTCTCCCCGGGGCCCTCCCTTGGTCTCCAAGGGCTTGTCAGACAGTCCTGCCCTTTGCCAAGGACTGGGGGGGCCTCATGACTTTGGAGGCAGGGGGAGTGGTAGGCCCTTGAAGACAGAGGGGCTGGGGGCTCCTGGCACCCAGAGGCCTTGCCTGGCTCTGAGTCATGTGTGCCAGCATGGGGGTATGCTGACGTACACGGAGTGCGGGGCTGCCTGTGGTGTGGTCCTGCGGGGTCGAGCGGGACTCTGGCACACTGTGGTGTGTGGTCCAGGCAGCCCCGGGTTGGAGGCCCAAGCGTCTCCCAGGCAGCTGGGGACAGGATTGCTAGGACCAACTGCAAATTAGCCAGGCCGGAATTAAATGCCTTTGCTGCTTCTCCCCTCCTCTCCCGGCCTTCCCTGCCCTCCTGAAAATCAACAACTGTGTCAACAGCAGGGGGATTGTGCTTGGCCCGAAGCCCCTGGGGCTGCCAGGACCGGGCAGGTGCTGGCAGGGGCTGCCGGAGCCCCACTCTGGGAGCGGGCTGGGCCTGGCTGCCAGGCCCGTAGGATAAACAAGGCCGCACACAGGCTGGCCAGGAGGGAGGGAGGCCACAGGCAGGCAGGAGGGAGAACAGGTGTCTCAGGAGCTCTGCAGACACAAAGGGCCCCTTGTCTCCTCCTCTCTAGCCCCAGGGGAGCAGCCCCCCCTCCTCGGCTCTCAGGCCCAGCCAGAGACCAGTGGCCAGGTCAGCGGGGGGGGGGGGGTGCTGGCACGGAGGGAAGGGCAGGTGCTGACCTCCAAACCCTCCCCTCCCCCGCCACCCTTGCAACTTGGTGCTTGTTTTTTCTTGCTTGAGGCAGAGGTAAAACCAGTCCACACAAGGCATCAGCCCTGTAGGCAAGAGACCTGCCTCTGAACAGATCCCCTGGCCAGGAGGCCTCTGTGGGTCTCAGTTTCCCACTGGAAAGACAGCAAGACGCCTCGCCCCTGCTGAGGCACTCAGGAAATGGATGGGAAACAGGAAAAGCACCTGGAAGTTTCTGGAAGAAAGAAGTACTGAATGTTAGAGTGATGGAAGGTGGGGCTGGAAATAGGGAGACCTGGACCCAAGAATTCTGGGCGAGGTGGGGGCTCCTGGGCAGCTCAGTCAGTTGAGCATCCGACTCTGGATTTTGGTGTAGCTCATGATCTCAGGGTTGTAGGATCGAGCCCCATGTTGGGCTCCACACTGGGCAGGGAGCCTGTTGGGATTCTCTCTTGCCCTCTGTCCCTTTCTCTCCACCCTCCATGCTCCAGCTCCCTCTCTCTCTCTCTCTTAAGATTTTATTTGACACAGAGAGATCACAAGTAGGAAGAGAGGCAGACAGAGAGAGAGGGGGAAGCAGGCTCCCTGCCAAGCAGAGAGCCTGATGCGGGGCTTGATCCTAGGACCCCAGGATCATGACCTGAGCCGAAGGCAGAGGCTTTAACCCACTGAGCCACCCAGGCGCCCCCCCCCCCTAAAAAAAAGAATTCCAGGTGGGTTTTGAGGCTGGAAGGGGGTGGGAACCCTCCTCCCTGCACACCTTTTGATGAAATAAACCTTTACTGAGCACCTACCACATGCCAGGCACTGCACTAGGGATGGGGAAGCAAGGAGGAGTCATACAGAACCAGCATGGGCAGGCAGACCCTGGAGCCAGACTGCCTGTGTGGTCGGGGGCGGGTAACTTAGCCTGTCTGAGGCTCAGTCCTGATCTGTGCCGTGGGGGTGATAAGAGTTGCTGCCTCGTGGGACTGTGATCTTCAGGTGTGTGAAGAGATGCCTAGTGTGCTCTAGGGAGGGCTAGGGTTGTCTAGGGAGGGCTATGTTAGAGAAGGCTATTACTGTCCCTGCCCCTGGGGCTCAAATCCAGCCCAAGGCTGAGGAATTGGGAGTCCGATCAAGTATCAGAGACCAGGGATGTCCAAAGACTGGCATTCCCTGGAGGAGCCGTCGACTCTTCTAGGATGATCAGGGAGTAAGTTTTAGAGAAAGGGCAATATTGGAGTGGGGCTTAGAGGGAGGTGTAGGAGTTCTCTGGTCAAGAATGTAGGAAAGGCCTTCTAGCCAGAGAGCCCAGCGGTATGAAAGCGCATGTCTGGGCCTGCATTATAGGTGTGTGGGGATGGCAGCTGGTGGGGAGGGGGTGGCCTGGGCCAGGCAGAGAGTGGCCTGCATGGCAGGCAAAGGAGTTTGGACTCATCCATCCCCAGCGTGCTGCAGGATCAGGTGCCAGTTCTGGTCATCACTTTATCTCCTCCTTCCTCCTCCTCCTCATACCAATACATCATGAATAACTTCAGTCTCACTCTAGAACATTCTTCAGTTTGGAAGCAGGATAGTGTTCAGTGAAAGTACCAGGGAGTCGTACAGTCAGAAAGGTCTAGAATTGAAGTTTTGGGATTTTGAGTCTCGATATCAGGCCATTTGCCCAATTTCTTAGAGCTGCATTTTTCTTATCTGTAAAATGAGGTAATGGTGTGTCCCCATGGTAACCTGTTGTGAGGATTCCAGAAAAAGGTGTGCCACGTGCTGAGGCCCAGCAATTGCATAGTAAAGGGGATGGTTAGGATTACTCTCTGTCTTGTCCAGGTCATAAGCTTTTTTGGACTTTGGTTTCTGTATCTGTCATGTGGAAATGGCAGTCTGTCATCTTCCTTCTCTGATTGTCAAGTTGGACATGGCCAGGTTGCCTCTTTCCCAGGCGGATCAGTCAGGCCCAGAGGCCCAGGACCCCAAGCTCTTGGGGTAGGCTTCCCTGGGCCCCGTCCAGGCCTGCCGGGCTGGAGGGGTTACCCAGCTACACAGGGGCTGTGGCTCCCCATGGATCAGGCAGTGGGGCCCTTGTCCTGCCTTTCTGGCAGGGACAAGCCCTCCGGGGCCCCGCTCACTTCTCCCTCTTACGCCCACGCCGATGTTTGAGGTTTGAGGGTGGGTGTGCAGGCAGGGAGGCCCTCCTTGCTCCTGCCCTTGTGCCCTCGGGCCTGTCACTTCATCTCAGAACCTCACTTCTCCCGTCTGCAACTTGGGAAGGCCTGTGTTGACCCCTCCTGGGAGAAGGCAAGGAAGAGTCAGATGAGGACAATGACAACCACCCCGGGAACCTGTGGTGTGGTTTCAGAATCCGCATGTGGAGTCAGATGCTGTGTCACAGCCCGCCCTCTGTGTCTCTTTGTGGGTGGCTTACCTTCAGGTGCCTGAGGAACCTTGGGAGTTGGGGAGGGCAGAGACCCCCCCCCTTTTTTGTGGATGAGGAATCTGAACTTTAGGGATGGGGACTCATCCAAGTGATGGGGTATCCTAGCCCCACTCTGGATGTGGGGCTGTGGGGACAAGGCTGGTCTGTGTGGCATGTCTGACCCCGTGCAGACTCAAGTGGAAACCCACTCTGGGATCTTGCCGTGGAGCCCCCTGGCCTCCTGGCACTGGTTTTGAGGAACGGGAGGGACAGGGGTATCCATCAATGTCTGGAGCCCATGGGGTCTCCTGACGTCACAGGGGACCCGTCCCAAGACCAGATCTGGAAGGATGTCAGCCTTGGCAGAGGCTATCAGGCTCCACCTGGCCTCCCTCACCTGCCACTTGGGCTGTGCCCAGTGAGGGCATTCCGTCCCTGCCTTGTCTCTCCTCCTCTGCACTCCTGCTGCTCCTCAGGTGAGGGGAGGCTGGGAGCGAAGGTGGTGCAGAGGAAGGTGCGGGGAGATGGGATTGGGGACAAAGGTCTGAGATGCCCTTGGTGAGGTGGTCAGGTAACCTGGAGACTGCCTGGGTCAGAGCAGAGGCCGAAAGAGCAGCAGACACGTGGGTCTGTCCAGGGACCATGTACATGTTTACATATGGTTTGCATGTAACCTCTGCCCTGAACTTAAGTTTATAATCTCTCCCTGGGAACATTCAGATTTGTCTTCTACTACTGTTCTTTGCAAAGACAGCAGCTTCTGGCTTTTGCTGTTGTCTTCGCCTCCCCACCCCTGTCCCATGTCCCCCCAGGTGGCTCTCAGGCAGAGGAGCTGAATGGGAACAGAGTCAGCCTTCCTGGTCTGGCTGGGGATCTCCCTGGGGTGAGCCCAGAGGGCTGGGCCAGTCTCAACACCACTGCTTGTAGCACGGCCCAGACCCCCGCTGCTCCCCAGCGCCACCCCTCATCTGCGGATAGGGCACCTTCCTACCTGGTGCACAGTGCTTACCACTTAGCAGGTGCTCAGCTAATCTAAGGATAAAAGTTAGAGACCAAAGCGGATGTTGGGAAACAGGCATTCCCAGAACATTCTCCTTCAGGCCTGGCTTTTGTACCCAAGAAGGGCGAGGCAGACGAGGATCCCCTGGGGGTCCCGGGAAGGGGAAGAATTGATTCCCACTCTGTGGCGAGAGAAGGCGTTTTTCTTTCTCTTCTTGGCCTTGCAGGAGGATGAGAGGAGCAGAAAGGAAGGGCCAGGCCTTCTGTGATTTTGTTTTTCAGATCGAGAATCTGTTATTAGCAATTTATGACACCCAGGTCTCCAGCCAAGCACATTCTGTTCTCCAGCATCGGGGGGAGTCTTCAGGGCCACGGCTCGAGGCCGGACAGGAAAGAGGGGCAGGTCAACAATTTATGGCTGTGTGGCGTCCTGGCCTGTGCTGGGGGGTGGCTTCAGCATGGGGCCAACTTGAGCCCAGTCCTGCGTGGGGAGAAGCCCTTCCGGACGGCATGGCAGCCGCACGGGGCCCACGTGGCTCTCGGAAGCGGGGCGGGTGGGCTCCCCTCCCGCACACATGCTCACTGGGCCTTGGGCTCCAGATTTCTCTGGGACTCGGAGTCAGGGCTGTGACGCTCGGAGCAGAGCCACAGTCGAGTTTCTCGAGAGGTGTTTGCAACGACACGGGCCCCAAAAGGAAAAGGAGGAGAGAGGACCCAGGAAGAGGGGGAGTGGGCACGATGACCTGTGGAAAGAGGTGCGTAAGCAGAACAACCCCCTTTCTGCAGAAGTGCTGAGCTGATGGAATTGAGCTTGGTGGCCGCGAGATCGGGCGTAGATAGAGCTCTGTGGGTGCCTGGGCTTTGTGCCGCAGGGGGTCCCGGAAGACGATGCGGAGGGCAGGAGCAGCACCGGCGGCGCCTTCTCCCCCAGGCTGGCCTCCACGCCCCCCTGGACTCAACACTGGTCCCCATTCCTGGAAGCAAGTCCCCTTCCTCCCCCCATGCACGTAAGTTGGTCTCTTTCTTCCTTCGACCTCCCCTCATTCTCCTCCCAGCTGTTGGGCTTTTACAAGAATGGAGCTGCATTGGCCATTCTTCAAAGGGTCAATGTCCCCGAGGGGTCCTGGGGGTGGGCAGGGAGCTTCTCAGGTTCAGGGACGGCTGGGTTCCCGCCTCTGGCCTCTGCCTCATGGCCGGGAGAGGCCCAGGCTGCTTTGGGGAAAGTGAGCGAACCACACAGGCGAGTTCCTTGCCTCCCAGCCAGGTGCTCAGTTGGTACCACTGGACGGTCGTTGAAGGGCAGATTTTCTGGAAGGAGAGAAGCTTCCGGAGGACTCTGGAAAGAGCCAGGGCCAAGATGGTGCACATTGGGCGGTGAGAGAATGGGGCCTGCTTTCCAGCTGTGAGGTCTGGACGATTATCTTACTATTTTCCTCGCACGGCTGACGGCCAGGCGGCTCATTCCCGGGACGGGTGACTTGTCCTCTGTTCTCTGACTCGGTAGCCTCCTCCCCAGCTAGCTCCAGGTTCTTTCCAGGGATTCCTGAAAGGGTGAACGACAAGTTTGAATTTTGTGCGGGAAGTTTGGGCAGTGAGTCTGGAACACATACTCTGGGCCCAGCACCGGACTTGGGGTTCATTGGCCACCCCGTGTCCTGCTGAGACGACCGTTTGTCGGGCACCTCTGTGCTGGGGACTATAAGGAGCAGTGTGGCCTGAGCTGCCCGCCCTGAGCCTTAGGCATGGAAAGGCGGGGGCATCAGCTTAGATCACAGTTAGGCGAAGACCACCGAGGTCCGAGGTCAGAGCAGGTCAGGGAGCTAGGACTTTGTTGACAATGAGGAACCAGAGAATGTTTCAGAGAACTTTCAGAATGGCTAGCTCATTCATTCAGACTGAAACTTCTCTCTGATTGTTCTGTGAAAAATTCCAACAGAACCCTGTTCTTTTGCTTTCCATTCAAGGACATTTTTGCTGCCTCAAATCATGCTGAACCATCTGGTAATTGAGACAACTTTCCATTTCCCGGCCAGGCCTAGTGGGCTCCCAGGGTGTGGGGGCTGAGGCTGGTGGCCCTGGGGTGGGGGAGGTGATGGGGGAGGGGTATTCCTTTTCCCTGGCTGTCCAGACCCATGCAGTGGCCCTCAGCTTTGGCCCTTCCAGGGTCCAAGTAAATAAGTGTAGCCAACGTTCCTGGGAAAGCCAGCATGTGCATTTCTTGAGAAATGGGCAAATTTACATTGTTCAGGATGGAGAATTACTTTTTTAAAAGATTTTATTTATATATTTGGGGGGGAGAGAGAGAGAAAGAGAGAGTGCAGGGGGAGGGGCAGAGGGAGAGGGAGAAGCAGACTGCCTGCTGAGCAGGGAGCCCGACATGGGACTTGATCCCAGGACTCCAGGATTACGACCTGAGCCAAAGGCTGACGCTTAACTGACTGAGCCCCCTAGGCGCCCCGGGATTGAGAATTATTAATCTCTAGAGATCTTTTAAAAAGCAGTGGTCTGATACATTTTTGAACAGATGTGATCCTCAGGGAATCGATAAGAGTGAACGGATTGGATGAGGGCAGGGGATGCGGGGGGAAGAGGAGACCAGACCCTGTCCCGGGGAAGCTAAAATCTGTCTGGGGAGGTGAGGCAGGGAACCCCAGGAGCCAGAACGACACTGCGGGAATAATACTTCTCAGCCGAGTTGGCCACAGCGTCAGGTCTGATGGACCCATTTCTGCCTCCACAGCCTTGGGTTGGAAGGCTGCAGGTGGTGTCACATAGACCCAGATTTGAGTGCTGGCTCTGATTCTTCTGAGCCGCGTGTTTTCTGGTGAATACTAGAACTTTCTTAGAGCCGTGTTTTCTCGCCGAGAAAGCAGGAAGAGCATAAAAATGTCTACTTCACTAGGTTAAAAGGATTAAATCAAGTGATGTAGCTGTCACAGCCCTTGGTACAGGGCAGGGAGTGTGGAAGGCTCCAGAAAGTGGGAGCTGGACCGAGGATGGTGGACCTTGTGGTGGTGCTTTCTGGGGCTCTTGATGGGGTAGGAGAGCCACGGCTCTCCTGGCCTGCTTGGATGTGCAGACAGCCCTCTCCTGGGTCTTGAGCATGGCCTCTGGGATCTGGGAAAGGGGGAGGGTTTTCCCTCCACAGCGTGCTGCCGGTGGATTGTTGGCTCCTACACCTCCCTCAACCTTGCACAGTTTTCCTTCTTCACGAGCGACACGCAGATACCCTTGCTGTGCAGCCCTGGCCAAGTTACTTGGCCTCTCTGTGCTTCAGCTTCCGCCACCGTAAACTGCTGCTCACAGACCTGCCTCTGCATTGGGAGGCTTGCGTTGAAAGGACTGACGAGGCGGCCAGTATTCAGAGCAGCGGCCGGTGCGCGTGGAAATCTTACCCAGGGGTTTTGCTCTTCTCATCGCCGTGATTATCCTGTTACTCCTGGGAGGCGTTCACTCCAAGAAGCAAGGGTGAGACCTGCTGCCGCGGGTGTTCCAGAAGTTTGGAGCAGGGGTGGGGCGTGGACCCCACCAGGCTGGTGCAGAGGAGTAGCCCAGGGAAGGGAATGGACGGTCTCTCACCTGCTAGTGTAGGTGGGGCGTTGCCCGGCGGAACAGAATTGACCACCCTGCTCAGAGCCCACGGCTCTTTGTCCTCGGCCCAGTGCCGTCCCTTAGACTGGTCACTAAGTGGGGGGGACAGTTCTACCCCAGGGAGGATGGATTTTTGTCGAACCCGTGAAATTCACATGTAGTTGGGATTCCATCGAGGCACGAAACCAGCACGTTCCCCAAAACCAGCTGCTGGTGCGTTGTAATGATTCACAGTAATAAGCAACCGTCAACCAACCTTTGGACTCGGGCCGCTCAGGAGCTGCCTGCGAGGCCCTGGCCGTAAGTGAAGGCTGTCTTCGCGGCCCCCGGCCCTCCTGCTGCAGAGGGTTCACTGGGCTCGGCTGGCCTGTAGGCAGCAGCCTTTTTCCAGGTTCCTCGTGCGATGGTTTTGGACGGGGAGCCAAGCAGATCTTAAATAGGGTTCTTCAGCCGCCTCACCTATCAAGTGGGTCCTGTTGCTGCCAAAAAAATCTGTGAAGTGCTGAGCTCGTTGTGATCACTCTGTGATTATCTTTCTGCTGATTGGGGCAGCAGCTGGCAAGTGGAAACCAGGGGCTTAGGGGCTCTAGTATTTCCACGGCGTCAAAGACCTTGGAGCCCTCCCCCATTAATTTTGTCTCTGGAAGAAGAAGTAATAAATCACTCCATGTGCAAATGGAAGAACTGAGACCGTGGGGAGTTGGGTGGTGTGTCGGGGCCCCACGGTGAAGGAAAAGCTTCCGGATCCCTTTCTCTTGGGTGGGGCTTTATAAAACACCCAGGAGTATGAAGCGCTTTGACAGTTTTTAGAAAGTCACTGTGCTGCGGTCCCTCGCATTTCGGGGGTGTGTATTTTGACTCCCAGTTTACAGATAGGAAAACTGAGGCTCAGAGAAGGAGGACTTGCCCAGGACTGCATCCTGAGTTTGCGTCAGAGCTGGGGCTCCAGCTCAAGATCGTCGTCCGCCAAGTCCAATTCCGTTCCTCTGTGCACTCAGAATTCTCACTGGGTCTGTCTGACCTCCTCTGCAGTTATGTGTCCCTCTCTGCAGGTAGATCTGCCAGGCTGGGTAGTCATGAGCTGGGAAGGAGAGGGTTAAATTCTTCCTAAGCGCTAGAGCTGGTTTTGAGCTGGGGGCCTCCAGTGACCCCATCATTGACCCCCACCTCCTGGGTCAGGGCAGCGGGATGTGGGGGATGGGAAACAGTGGCTCTGATGGTCCAATGGGGGCCGAGGGAGGGACTGAGGAGGCCCGGGCAGGGAGGGGAAAGCTCATCTCTCTTCCTCTTTGGAGAAAGATGCCGGGTGGCCTCTTGGTTTCCATAGGAAGTCCCCAAGGGTCCCTTGTGGTGGGCTGTTGTCAGTGTGGCCACAGAGCACAGGCAGCTCTCGGAGATGCTGGGACCCTGGGATGTGTTCTTGATTAAGTGGGAACTCAGATATTTTTACCAGGAAAGGCACCAATAACAAGAAATGGAAATAGCAAATCCATTGGGGCTGGTTGGGACTTTGGTCCCCGTCTGTCCCTCATCCAGGAGGAAAGGACAACGTGGCCCGCAAGCCAGCATCTGTGGAGTAAGAGAATGAGTCCCCTCTCATTTCCCTCCTCTCCCAGGTCTGTCTGTCCCGTCTGTGCCCCAGTTCCCTGTAGCTCAGACCTTCTGGTGGAGAGCTTCTATTTGGACCACTGTCACCGTGTCCTCTCCGCATGGCTGTTGAGAGAGGCCCGGAGCAGTAGAATGAGGTGCCCAGGTATGGACGGCAAGTCAGGGCAGATCTGTTCGGGAAACCAGGTGTCGTCGGCCCAGTGCTTTTCTTGAAACGGCCACCCTGAGAAGAACACTGGAGGAAAGGATTTCCGGGAAGGCCAAGGACCCGACTTTAAGGGATGCTTATCTCTTCCCCTTTCCTCCTTCCTTGCCCCCAGATCCCTTTTCCTCCTTGCTGAGGGGTCCTCCATACACTTCTTTCTGCCTGGCAGGGGGAAGCCTTTGGTTGTTCTGGAGGTGAGGGAGGCATAGAGGGGAAGGCCTTCTAGCCGGCGGGGCAGGTCTGGCACTGTCTGGCTCTGGCCTTTTCTAGACACTTCAATTAGTGTTGTTAATTACGGCTTTGTGAGCATGGGGTTCTCCAAAGGCAGCCGGTCTCCAGCCCGCCGCTCCCCAACGCCCAGTCTGACATTCGTCCCCAGTTTCTGAGGCTGTGTTTATGCTCTTCCTCTGCCCATCTGCACAATTAAAGGTGCCAGGAAAGTGTAAATTATTAGCAGTTCATCTTCTCCATCTTGTGTGTGTGTGTGTGTGTGTGTGTGTGTGTGTGTGTGGTAAAAGATGTAATACAACATTTATCATTTTAACCATTTCTAATTGGATGGTTTCGGGGCAGTGGGTATGTTCACGTTGTATGGCTTTCCCACCATCCCTCTCCGGAATTTTGTATCATCCCGAACGGAAATTCTGTCCCCATTCGACAACACAGCTTCCCAGTCCCCTTCTTCCTGCCCCTGGTAACCTCTATTCTACTTTGTGTCTATGAATTTGACTTTCCACGTACCTCCTATAAGCAGAACCAAATCCTAGTCCTTTTCTGTCAGGCTTACTTCCCTTAGCATCATGTTTTCCAGGTTTATCCACGTTATAATGTGTGTCAGAATTTGCTTCCTTTTAAGGCTGATAACAGTTCTACATCTGTATATATAATACGTGAAATACATATTCTGTCCACACACATCCCACTCTTTATCCTTTGGTCCTTCCACAGACACTTGGGTGATTTCCACCTTTGAGCTGTTGTGAATAATGCTTATGGGCATGGGTGTCTAATAGTTCTTTGAGACCCTGCTTTCAGTTCTTTTCAGTATATTCCAGAAGTGGAATAGCTGGGTGATAAGGTTATTGTATGTTTAATTCTGGGCGGGGCTGCCATATTGTTACCCACGTGTTTCTCCTCCATCACCAACTGCCCACATCTCTGCCAATACTTCTTTAAAAAAACAAAAACAAGGAAACAACTGGGAAAAAAAAAAATCAGACACGTGGGTGGCTCAGTTGGTTAAGCATCTGCCTTGGGCTCAGGTCATGGTCCTAGGGTCCTGGGATCAGGTTCCACATCTGGCTCTTTGCTCAGCAGGGAGCGCTTCTCCCTCTGCTGCTCCCCTGCTTGTGTGCTTTCTCTTTCTCCCTCTCTCTGTCAAATAAGTGGATAAAATCTTAAAAAATAAAAATTTAAAAAATTTAAAAATATTTTTAATTTTAATTTTTTAATTTATTAAAAAATAAAAAAATTCCATCATGGCAGGTGCAAAGTGTTACTCATTGTAGTTCTCCCATCTTTTTACGGGAAAGTCAAGGCCCTGAGAAATGCCAAGACAGGCCCTACCCGTAGCGGGAGCAGTCAGACCCTGGGCCCAAGCTTCCGGGCCCCCATTTGGCCTCCACTCTCTATCTTGTACTTCCTTTGCTACTCTGTCCTCGGCTGGCGAAGAGGAGGCAGGTGAGGTCCTTGTGCCTTGCTCTTTTCACGGGTTGTCAGGGTTCTTACCTTCTCATCTGTCACAGGAATGGAATGGCTGTGACCCACGGGAGGTGTCTGGAGGGTGCATGACCTTGAGGGTGAAGAGGTTTCAGTAATAAGAAACTCCTCAAGAACTGGACCATTTCAACCCTGTGTACTGGGTGCAAAGATTATGGTGCCGTCACGGAGGGGATGTGCAGACATTACAGCTGACCTTGTAAAGCGTTTCCAATAATTTCTGATGTTTAGGAACATGAAAACTCCCCGGATAGACTATTAAGTAGGAGGTGGGAGTAGTATATAACTTGCTTATGAGCTCGATAGTGGAAAAGAAAACTATGCATAGAAAAAAGATTTGATGGAAATCTGCTGAATTCTCATCAGTGGCCACCTCCAGATTGATGGGAAACGGGTGGCTTTCACATTTTTCTGTGTTATCCTCAATTTTGCGGATGTCCTACAATGAGCACACATTCCTTTTACATTCAGGGAAAAATGATAAGAAAGTAATAATAACACATACACTAGGCGTATGTGTTGCCAGACCATGGAGCACACAGTTCTGCTCCATGCCGTTGGAGTCAGGCATGAATGGGAAACGAAGGGAGCAGGTGTGGAGGCGTGGGGATAGGTGGCCGGGAGAGATGGCCGGCGAACAAAGAAGCGGTGACTGTAAGGGAGCTCCGGCTGGAGCGGCCCCGTGACTTCCCGAGTGCTGCTGCCTGTTCCCTTGGAAGACACCTGGTAGGACGCTGGCTTTGAATTGTGGTGTGGGGGGCTGCACTGAGCGGCCTTGGTGGTGCAGCTGGCAGGAGGGGGAGAGGCCTGCAAACCCGTGAAACTGGGGCTTCATCAGCCCCAGGTTTGCCTTCAACTTCTTTCCCATCAGCTGAACTAGAAATTGCTTGCGTCCCTTGACCCCCATCTTGGAAACAGCAGAAGTTGGGACTGGAGGACAGGCAGTTCTGGCTCCAGGAGATGACTTTCCGTGGTTCTTGAAACCTCAGGGCAGCGGCAGAGAAGACTAATTGCTTAGGCAGTTGCTTAAAACTCCTTAAGCCTCTGTCGCCTCATCAGTAAAACAGATTATAATAGTAACTATCTCACAGGAGTGTTGGAAGAATTAGAAGGGCTCATCCCCAAAGATGACACTTAGCATGTTGTCTGCTCGCTTCCTGTTGTCTGAGAGCTGGTTTCTGACACCGGACTGCTGAGTGCAGATCATCTCTGTCCCTCAGTTTCTCCATCTGTAAAATGGGTATTATACCCCAGATGGTTACTGTAAAGACTTAATAAATTCATATAAGTGAAGGTGTCTGCAGCAGGGCCAGGCACACAGCAGCGGCTCAGTAAGCGTTAGCTAGAATCGGAGGGGCTCTCGAGCAGATCACACCAGCGTGTCAACTGGTTGATAGTGGCTGGCATCTGCCAGCTCCCCTGATTGCCCCCGGAGTCCCATCTAATGGGTCAGTGCCCATCACTTAGCAGATATTTTGAATATCCCCCTTATTATTTTATTGTTTGCATCGTGAGCTCCAGACATCAGAATCCTTCCCAGAATCCCACCTCTTCCCACCCCTTGGCCAGCTCTGACTCTTTGGTCGAGGTGGTTCTGCTTCAGTTTCCAAAGGCAGACTGGGATGCAGGCTGCTGTGTTGGGGGATCATTTGATGAGCATTTTAGATGAAACCAGAGACTCACTATCCTACCCCTCACCTCCCCTTGCTTCCCTGCCCTTTTGAAAAGGAGCCAAAGCCAAGAAAGGACAGCCACCCAAAAATAAAGGGGACCACGAAAGTAACAAAAAGAAAGAAGAAATCTTGCTTTTGTGGCAGGCTTGGCTGCCGATGGGGTAGATAATGGGAGAGGAAACAGGGCCTTTGCAAAGAAAAAGAACGGAACACTTTGTTGCCTGCAGAATGAATGCTGCTTGAGCAGGCGCTGCTGAATTGGGGTTTCCGATGAGTGAGCTTGTCTTGGGGGAGATGGTGGTGATTAGGTTTACCCCAGGCACAGGTGGCTTCCCACCCAAAGCCTGGAGTGGGGGAAGGGGAGGCAATGGGGGAAGCTGCAGACCTCTGCCAGTGCACAAAGGTGAGGCTGGTGTGTCAGGGTCCAGCCGCGGGCCCCCTCCCCGACCACTGCAGGGCTGTGGGCACCTTGTTGCTCCATTGTCTGCTCCAGCTGGGGAGCTCGATGCTTTAACTGCCCTGGAAGCCCCCAGACCTTCTCTCGGGGTGTACATTCTGTGGAGCCTTGCTCGAGGCCCATCCCAGGGAGGAGAGGCTGAGGCCGAAGTGGATTTGCTGGTCATTTGCATGCCGGCCTTCTGGGTTCAAAGCTGTCTCCCTGTCAACACTGCCCGGTGGCCTTCCTGGTGACCGGTGTTGACAGAATCCTCTTTCTTGCACCAACTGACCGTCTCGATCACGGACCCATATCCCTGCCCCTGCAGTGAGTGACTGAGGCAGGAAGAAGGAAGAGGATCAGTTATCTTTCCTGAGCCCTCAGGGATCCCAGGAGGCAATGTGCGGGTGCCCACTCGGAGAGGGGGCGCTGGGTTTATGGCCTTGTGGAAGCTGATACTTGAAATGCCTTTAAGAAGGGTGCTTGAACCTGTGCTGTTTGGGCTGAGCACTGTTCCTGGCAGAGGTTCCCTGGGCGCTCGCTCATTCATTCATTCATTCATTCGTTCAACCGGGAGCAAGATGAGGTATTTTGTATCCACGACTTATTTTTTTTTAAGACTTCATTTTTTAAGTCATCTCGACACCCATCGTGGGGTCGAACGCATGACCTCAAGATAAAGAGTTGTATGCTCTTCCGAGTGAGCCTGCTGGGGGCCGCTCCTGTGCGTGACTTACTAATTCTCCAGCAGCCATGAGGGCTGGGAATTGCCGGCGCCCTTGACAGATGAAGAATCTGAGGTGTGAAGAGGTTAGGTCTCGGGTCTGCTGGGTGCGTCCAGCCCTGGCTCCAGCTGCAGATCCAGCTGCAGACCCCGATGAGGCTGCTCAGGCAGTGGTTGGCCTTGCTGTCCCGTATCCCCTCCTTACCCCTTGCCAGCACGCTAGGGGCTGCATACTCCTAGTCCACTCTCCTAGTAAGCAAAGTGGTGGGCTTCGAGAATGAAGTGATTGGCCTGATTTGGCCACAAGTGAGAGGGATGCCGGGGTTTGAACCGACTGCCTGGGGCTCCAAGCCTTCAGGCCACCGTGTACCATGGTTCTTGTCCATGTGGCTTAGACTCGACATCAGGCAAGAGCTGAGAGCTGCCCAGCCCAGCCCGGCGCCGGTAGGGGGAATTCCTGGCCCAGATGAGACTCCATCCAGCCTGGTGGGTGAACCCGGTTGTGTTCAGGCTGGTGCCACTTGCCCCTGTGCCCCTCCTGGGGTTGTCAGGGGACTGCAAGGGTGCATGGGGACAACCCTTCCCCCGCCTGGGCTCCGGAGGAAATGAGGGAGCTTTTCAGTGCTACAGAGCTGCTGGGTCGTAGGCTGGGGAAGGGCGGGGACATGGGGTTTCCTTGGCAAATGCGGGACTCTTTCAGCCTGTCTGCACCGTGTGAGGCCTGGATGCTGACTCAGGGCAGGCACCGGCCAGGGGAGACTCCAGGGTAGCTAGGGACAGCTCAGGCGGGGTGGTGAGATGGGGCCGAAGGGAGGGAGACCTATAGAGAGCAGATGGAGGGGGAGGAGGGTGACACGCTGCACTGTCCTTTGGGGGGGGTGGGTCTTCTGCATGTTTGGCTACGAACAGGTGGGGGCGGCTTCCCCAAAGGGCGATGGGGAGTGTTCGGGTAGCAAACTTTTTTTTTTCTTTTTACAAACATCACATTGTGTCCTCTGAATAATTCTACGAGATAGTTATGTCCCAGTTTAGAGATGCAGAAACGGACACCTCCCGTGGTCCCACAGCTAGCAGCCAGGAGTACGCAGTGGAGCCAGGCTTCAGACAGGTCCAGGTGGCCACAAAGACCCTTTTCTTTTGGCTGTGCTAGCCCACTTCCCAGCAACGCCAGAGGGGCGCCCCCCGCCCCCCCGCCGTCCTGTGTCCTGGAGAGCTGGGGACCCAAGAGCCTGGGACCTGCCTGGCCGGCCGGCCGGGAAGGAAAGCAACATGGGGGGGAGGGCAGGGCACGCTTTCCTGCTTTAGGCCTCTCCCTCCCGCCTTCGCTGAGCTTCTGTTCTGTGCCAGGTTCTCTGAGTATCTGCTAGCATCTAATCAAAGTAGGCATTGGGATCTCCATTTACACATGAAGAAACGAAGTTTCTGAGAGGTCGACTCTTTTTCTCCAAGTCCTCAAAGGAGCCCTGATTTCTTTGGGTAATTCTTCCTTGGCCATGACTCGAGTCAAAACCAACTAGAATCCTGTGAGTGGGGAGGCAGCAGATCTGTCTGTATTGGACTGGGTGCTGGTGTCTGGGGCAGAGGGGGAGTGATGGTGTACTGGCCTGTGGGAAAGGGCCTCGCTTTGGGCATCACGGAGGCCTGGCTTCAGGTGCCCCTCCGCACAGCCTCGGGGAGGATGGAGGAAATGCACGGTGAGCCTCCTGACTCGGTGCTTATCAGCCAAGTGAGTGCTCTGCCCTCGAATGCTCTTTTGGCCCCCTCTTCCTTTGGTTCACATTCGGGGTTGTCCCCAAAGGGAGGCCTTTGACAGGCCAGTTCGCCTCAGCTGCATTTCTGCTGTCTGCTGGCCCCGGGCGGGACCTGGCTGGTGCAGAAGACCAGACACATTCCCCTGTCCAGGACATGGGCTTCGACCTGGTCACTGGGAGACGAGAACAGCACTGCAGAGGCCCCTTATCCCTGTGGGTGGTCTGGAGACAACACGAAGCCCTAAAGGCAAGAGGGCCCCCAGAGAAGGGACTCCAGGAAACACCTGGTAAACTTTCTCTGTTTTCCCCAGGATGGTGGGGCAGGCAGACATCCCACTGGGAGCCCAAGCAGCACTTGCAGTCTGTCCTCTGTCTTTTCCTGGACCCTCCTGGCCTGGGACAAGACTCAGGTGCCTCAGAGACCTAGGACGACCACATGGGGCCATGAATGGGACCATCACAGCTCCAGTCTCTCCCTGGCTCCTTCAGTCCACTGTGCCCTTGGCCCGGGGTGCAGCTCAGACCGGCAGTCAGTGGAACTCAGGCCGGATCTGGGCTTCTGGGCCAGGGGTTACAGGGGAAGCTGCCGGCTCTCACAGGCTCGAGGGCAGGCACTCAGGAACTCATGGAGTTTGCACTGGTTGGTATCTGCTGCCTGCCGGGTGAATACCACCTTGGCCTGCCCAGCACAGGTGGGGGGTATTGGCCGTGGCCGTCTCCTGAGTTGGGCTAGACCAGACGAGTGCATGCCCCGGATCGGGTACCCCTGGGACCCGCGGAGGCTGGAGAGGGTGAAAGGGGCCTCCCGGAAAGCTTTTCCCCAAGCCTGTAGCCGGCCCAGCTCCCAGCACTGAGTAAACATCAGAGATAGGATCGGGCGTAGCCAGGAAGGGTGGCAGGGTGCGGCCTGGGAGAAGAATGGCAGGATGTGGCACTGGGGGCACCGTTCTGGGCACCCACGCCTCGGGCTATTGTTCAGGGCTGCCTGAGGCTCACCACTCTCTGGGGCTTTGAGAGGAAGTGACATTCCCCTGGGACTCAGGCCCTGCCCCAACCCTGCCGTGGGCTCTCTTCCTGGTGGTGCCCTTTCGCACCACCCACTCGGCGAGCCAGGGAGTGGGAGCCTGCGGTAGAGTCTGTAGGCTTGGTGTGGGCGCCGTGGGGAAGTGTGGTCATGGCCCTTCTCGGGGGGTCTGCCTGTGTGTTCAGGCTGTCTTCCTGTACCCCTGGGTCTGAGTCACCCGTCATGCTCTGATGACTAGAATTTATCTCTATCTTTATCTGCATCTAGATATTTTGGCGGGGAGGGGGCGGTCGTTATGGAGGGAGGAAGGGCTAAGGGTGAAAACTCCTTTGATTCCAGTCCAGCTGGGCCAGGTCGTTGGCGGATTGGGAGAGGAAGCGGCTGGTGATTTGTTTTGGATAGAAGGGGGCCTGTGCGCGTGCGCCTGTGGGTGGGGGTCTGAGGGCCCAGGAGAGGAGAGGGGAGGAGAAAAGGGAGAGGACTGGCACCTGCAGTCAGCTTTGCCCTATAAGAGCCGTGTTCCAAGCCGCTGGCCCTGTGGAGCACTGGGCCCTGGGTTTGGGTGGGGGGACCTCTCTGCCACCAGCTCACAGACTCAAGGCTGTGTCTGCCCCCTTGGGTTGAGGATGGCCTGAACCATCTCCCCCGTGAGGCCTTCGCCTCTTACGGATACTCAGGTGAGAGATAAGGCCAAGAGGGAAGGTGGCGGGGGGCCTGGGGAGTGGGTGCCCTTTGAAGGGTGGGCAGAGCAGGGGTGCTGATCTGTACCCCAGTCCCCCGTGCTCTGCTGCTAGCTCCGAAGAAGGATGGTTGAAACTGGTCCTCCCTGTGCCTCAGTCTCTCCATTTAAAATGCAGGTAAGGCTGGGGAGGAGGCACGGGACTGGGTTCCCAGGAGCACTTTTACCTGGCTGGGCGGCTGACCCCAGTGTCCTATGTATGGGCTTGTGGCCTCTGACAGGGACCTGGGGGAACCTGGTAACTCAGAGCTCCTGTGTGCCCAGGATCCTTGGGCTTCTAGGCCTCTGGAGAGAAGGGCAGGTGTAGCTGCTGATCTAAAAACTTCCTGAGAAACCATGTGGGTAAGGGAAGCATGGAGTGTGCTTTTTGAGGAAGGGGTAAGGGAATAGGAGAGGTTTTTTAGTCTCTGGAAAAGAAGATACTTCAGGGAAAAACTCCAGTAGGCTCCAAAAGGTGTGAGAAGTGGTTCTCCCCTGTCCCAAGGTAAAGGCAAAGGGGATTGGACTGGCTTTGGTGCTGGGGGGTTTAAGTTGCTCCCTGGAAGCAGTCAGATGGAGGAGGCAGCTGAGGAGAGCCGGGCGTGGGCACTGCACTGCAGAGAGCAGCTTCTGGTGCATAGTAACACAGACGGTCTGACGGATGGTGCTTCAACTTAGTTTTTCGACTCTACGATGATTAGGAAGCCATACGCGTTCCGTAGAAACCATACTTGGAGTTTTGATCTTTTCCGGCGCTGGTGGTTATGTGGTACGATGCTCCCTCGTGATGCCCCACAGCGGTGGCCTCCCAGGCAGCCACGAGACACACTCACAGTGCTTCTGGGCCTGTCGTCTGCGTTCAGTACAGTATTCAGTAAGCTACACGAGATACTCAACACTTTATTATGCAGTAGGCTTGGTTTAGCTGGTCTTGCCAACTGTAGGCTAGCTAAGTGTTTGCATTCAGGGGCTAGGTGAAAGCCTGCGCCGTTCACTGGGTTAGGTGGAGTACAAGCATGTTTGACTTGACGATATTTTCAACTCATGATGGGTTTACTGGGACTTAACCCCATCATAAGTTGGGGAAGACTTGTGATAGCTGTCACTTTGGTTACGTGTCCACATCTGCCTTGTGCTGTTTTGCCAAACTGTATTATACTCTGATTGTGTGTGGGCACCTTCTGTGCTAGACTCGGAGGGCTATTGTGATGAGCCAAAACAGGTATGTTTCCACAATGCCCTGGGGTGGGGGGTGGTGGGCGGGTTCTCATGCTACTGGGCCGGTCAGAAATGAACGAAGCATGTAAAGGTCTCTTATCACTGTGCTAAGTACCCCAAAGGCCAAGTTTAGGGTGTCCTAAGAATGTAAAACAGGCACATATTATAAAGTCTGGAGTGTTAGGGAAAGGCTCATTTCTTCAGATTGGGTATTCTTATTTTGCTGAGGAGGAAATGAGTTCAGAGAGGTGAAGTCACTTGCTCAGGATGGCACAGCAATTTGGGCAGAGTTGGCTTTTAGATGTGCGCGGGTCTGTTTCAGCCCTTTTCTCTCAACCACCTGATTCTAGGAGCATCCTGGGCTCTATGACAACTTGATGGCTACCTGTTAATTAATCTTCATGGGCACTAGTGAGAAAGGGATTTCTTCTCTCCATTATACAAATGAAGAGACAGAAGAAGCTCAGAGTTAAGTGACTTGCTTAAGGTCACACACGTCAGCTGGTGGCAGAACCCAGGTTGGGGAGCTCGAAAGCCTGTTCCACTGACCACCCACCATCCCCTGAGTCCCCTTGTCCTACAGCTAGAGCCTGCACCACTCAGCTGCAGAGTAGCAGAGGGACCGCACATCGACTCCGTACTCGTCACCTGGTTTTTTCTCTCCTTACTTAGTTTTATCACCTACAGCTTTCGCTCTGTGCTGGGAGGAATGAGAGCAGGATGGTTCGGGTCCAGAGCTTGGAGCTGATCCTCTCCGAGGGCCTCTCGTGTCTGTGGGCAGGGAAAGGGACCACTCTTGGAGCAGGCCTGTGCTCCAGGAGCTCCTTGAGAGGGAGGGAAGGAGCTGCCCAAGGACCCTCTCTCCCCAAAACACGAGACCCTGGGAGGAGCCAATCAGGTCTGGGCTGTTGATTCTCCATCAACACATGGGTCCCAAGAGACCAGCGGAGAGCCAGTGCCCAGGGCCCGAAGTTGAGGCAGACGCCTGTAGAAGTGGAAGGGACCTTGTCTGGGCGGTAGGACCTGGCAGGGTTCCTTGGTGGGCACCACGTCCTGGTGAACAGATGGGCGCCTCCAGGCCAGCTTGGCTGGTCCCTGGGAGTCCTTCTCTTTGTTGGCAGAGACCAGGATGAACCAAGCTCTCCAACATAAAGATAAACCCCAGTATCCAGCTGGGGTACTCTTGGGGGCTAAGTGTGGGTTAAAAAGGCCATCGGCGCTCCAAGGGAGATGTCCTAATGCAGCACTTTCCAGCAGAAATAACAATTCGAGCCTCGTGCGTAAGTTTAAATTCTCCAGTAACCACATTAAGAAGTGTAAAAAGAAACAAGTGAAAACAATTTCATTTAACTCCATGTATCCAAAACATAATAATTTCAACATAGAATCAATAGCCATTTATTCATGAGCTAGGTTACATTCTGGTTTTTATCCTAAGCCTCGGAAACCGGGCTGTAGGTTACACCCTCATTTGCACGGGTAGTGCCCGGGTTGCCAGCGCTGTGGCCGCAGGTGGTGGGTGGCTACGGTGGTGGGCAGTGCAGTCCTAGAGTTAATTAGGGCTGTTAATCACCTCTGCCTTCACCTTCAGCCCTGGGGGCATGGATGGCGGCTCAGCCTTTTGCTCTGGGGACGCAGCACCAGAACCACCAAGGCCTCGAGGCCCGCCAACCACTCCTGTACCCGTGTGCCCAGCTGTGCCCCCAGGTCTCTGGGCTGCAGTGGGAGAAAGGCTTGGAGGTAGGAGCTGGTGGGACAGGATGGAGGCAAAAACCCCTTAGGACCCGAGTGGGGAGCGAGGAGGTGACCTGGTGGCCTGCCCACGCCCGGCAGAGCGGTGGGTGTGGGACGAGGCCGCAGAGCTGCCAGGGATCACAAGCCCACAGGCCCGCATTGTTCGCCTGTCACACTTCCTTTGGCTTTATTGCCTTTGTCCAACACCCTATTGTCTGGTTTCCTTTTGTCCCCCTTTCAGCCCCGCTGCCTTTTATTTTCCAGCCGGCCTGGTTGTTTTCATTTCTTTTGTCTGAAGTTCCTGAGAGGAAGGTTTTATTTTCAGCGGTTTGATTAATTCACAGCTTGAGCCTGGGGTTTGTTTGTTATGTAATTGCTGCCCTCAGCTTCAGGATAATACCCCCCTCCCCGCTCGCCCTGCCCCCCACCTCCCCACCTCTGCCCGGGCCCTGGCTGGGTGCCCCTCCCTGTGCCCGGATGGGCCGAGCCGCCCGCTTCCTGGACACTGGCCAGGCCCCTGCGTGGTGACAGGGGACCCTGGGGCCGGACCCCAGAGCCAGATCCCGGAGCCTTTTCTCCCAAGCCGGGGTTCTTAGGGTTGGGTCTACCCGGCTCTGCTCTCCCTGCAGTGCCTGGTCCTGGGTCCCATGTCGGTCCCCAGGGCACCCCACCCTTTGAAAGTGGCGTGAGAAGTCTGCTCTGGTGAGACAGCATCGAATCAAATACACCTTACTCAACTGTAATTGTTTAATATAAAACTATAAAACACCGCACGGGACTTCTGGATCCAGCACAAAGCCTCACATCTCTGTTCCAGGAAACATTTTGTTTTACGGAGTTGACGCCCTATAGGGTTCTACACCTGCAGTTCAATTTTAAGGGATGTTTTGCTATATCCAATCTGTGCCTTACACTCGTCTCCTAAAAATGTAATGCCTGTGCAGAAATTCTTAAATTTCTATTTAACAGTGGTTCTCAAACTAGTGGGTGTCGAATCACTGTAGGGTTTGTTAGTTTCCTGCTCTGCCCCCAGTTTCTGATTTGCAGGTGACCCATGACTAACTCCCACGCAGCCTCCGGGCCCGCGCGGACTGTGGGTCTGTTGTAGGGACCGCGTTTCTGCGGTGCCTCAACACGGGGTGCTTAACAAGTGCCATGCAGCGTCCTGAACGGATGCATTTTAGCATTGCCTAGTCCTCAGAACCGCCCATTTTACAGATGAGGAAATGGGTGTGGCAAGGTTCAGTAACTTTCCCAAGGTCCCATAGTGGGTGTAGGACCTACGGGTACTTGGCACTTGCTGCTGCTGGGTGTCCCCACTGGTCTTGTCACAGTGACCTTGGAGCAAGTGCACTGGGGGGCCTCTGCTGCTTTGGCTCTGAGCCTGGCATGACCACCGGCATCGCTCCCCGAGATCTTTCCATTGCTCAGCTGTTCCTGGTGTGTGTGGGGGGGGGGGGGGGGGGGTAGCACAGGGGAGGCAGTGATGGGAGCAGTGGGTGCAGAGGCTGCTTATGGGAGGTATTGCAGATGCCTACAGGGGCCCATGAGAGAGAATCTAAAGGAGAGACTCTGGCTAGAGAAAGGAAAGTATTTTTCTTCACGCCTTACATCTCTCAGCCTGTTTATTTCCCCACTTTTGGTAGATATATGGATATAAAAATAGCTCACTTTTATCTTGGGAAAAAAAAAAGGATAAATGTATATATGGGGTAGTTAACACTTGGTTCCTCCTGTAGGGACTGAGGAAAACTGGCGTGTCCATAGAGGGCACCTGCTACTTAATTCCAGCCCGTTGTCGCCCCAGACCAACTTCAAGAGCCGTTCAAATCCGGATTATGTGATGTCTTGTGACTTTTTAAAAAATTGTCAGCTAATTACACACACACACACACACACACACACACACAGTTTTCACTTTGCTGGGCTCAGAAACTGCCAGTTGATCATTCCTCCTTTGGTGGACCATCCCGCCAGCCAGCTCCAGCAAGGCAACAGGCAGGGCCTGCCGAGGGCTGGGCCCGATTGACTGCAGACCTTCCTATTTAAGAAAAGCGCAGGACTGAAGACTCTTTCCTGATTTTTTTTTTTCACTGTGGGTTCCAAACAGAAGTTTGCGCTGGGCGAGGCTGGAGTGGCCGCATCCACCATGTTTCCCTCTGCTCCTCCTCCCTCAGGATGCCCATGAGGAGCCCGGGCTCTGCCCACCTGGCCCCGGATGGCGTTGGCACCATGGTGAACTGTACCGTCAAGTCGGAAGGGAAGAAGGAGCCCTGCCATGAGGCCCTCCAGGGCTCGGCTGCCGCAGCTGAACCCCAGCCCGGAGACCCAGCCCGGGCTCCCCAGGATGCTGTTGACTCCCAAGCTCCAGCCCAGGTGCCTGGCACTTTCCCTGGGGCTCCTGGGTCAGTGTCCCTGCTTTGCCTTCGTAGCCCACACCCACGTGCCATCCCCGGCCTTTCCTTGAGGCAGGGTGGGCGCCCACTCCCCTAGCTGGGCAGACGGGAGGCAGAACATCTGTCGCTGGGGCAAGACTTCGGTGGGTGGGGAAGGGCTGCCAAGTCAGGCCACCTGTCCCAGCGGTACGTTGTCTCACCCCTGCTCACCTGGTACTAACTGCTCACCCACATGTGACCCAGTCCTTACCTCTGAGGACTCATTGGAGAGACAGGATACATCTGCTCGAGGTTTACCTACCATATGATTGGAGAAAATCAGCCTCATTACCTGAGCCTGAGATCAGCTGCCGTTAAAGACCATTCAGTCCCCCGTCCTTAAGATGAAGGCATTCTGAACTACATGAGCAGGGAGGGTTCTTGAAATCCTTAAAAATCCTGATTCCATGCAAGAGCTGTAAAAAGGGGGAAAGTGTAATTAAAACCAAATGAATGAAAATGAGAATTTTAGGGCCCTGAGGAGGGATCCAGCCCGGAGGGGTCTGGGAGGGGTTGGGGGTCCGGGTAGTGCTGAGGAAGACTTCCTGGAGGAGTAGGGCCTCGAGGTGGGCCTTAAAGAATCGAGAGGACTCAGAGTTGGGGGTGGTGATGCCCTAAGGAGGGTGAGGTGGGGTCCCCCACCAGCCGCAGGTTTGGCTGTGTGCAAGGGAGTCCTGAGGACGAGCTCGCTGCCCGCTCAGACCGCGGCAGTGAGCCTCATTCACGTGCATTCGCGTCCTTGATCCTGCAACAGCCCTGACAGGGGAGGTATTTATAGTTCCGTTTTCAGAAGAGGGAAGGAAGTCAGGTTCAGAGAAGTTCAGAGTCTCATGTGGGATCAAGCGCCTCGTGAGTCACTGAGCCAGGCCTGAAATCCTGATCTCTGGTCGGCAAACCTTTTCTGCCTTCACTATATGGGGCAAAGCCAGAGGGAGGGTTGGGAAGGTGGGGAGAGAGGGCCTGGCGGGGGGGTGCGGGGGTGGAGAGGGAGTGCACGTCCCAGGGCTGCTTGGTTCCCCCTGCAGTCTGCCCCCTTCTCTTGAGGGTGACAGTGACATTCAGTGTGTGTTGTAGGACTGCAGCTCCCCTGAGAGCAATGGGTCCCCGGAACCCAAGAGACCGGGAGCTTCTGAGGCTGCCTCTGGAAGCCAGGAGAAGCTGGACTTCAACCAACATTTAAAAGAAGGTAGGATGTCTAGGGGCACCTAGGTGGCTTAGTCCGTGGAGTGTCTGACTTTGGCTTGGGTCATGATCTCGGGGTCTTGGAATTGAGCCCCAAGTCAGGCTTCCTGCTCAGTGAGGATTCTGCTTCTCCCTCTGCTGCTCCCCTTGCTCTCTCTATCCCCCACAAAATCTTGGGGGGGACAATAAAGCAGGGTAAGACGTCTGCCCTCGTTGGAGGCGGGCATGGGGGGGGGTGCCAGGAATGCCGTTCTTCATCCCTTTCGTATCTTCTAGTTGTGCCCGCCATCGAGAAGCTACTGTCCAGTGACTGGAAGGAGAGGTTTCTGGGAAGGAGCTCTGTGGAAACCAAAGATGTCAAAGGTGAAGGCCCATGTGGGTAGACAGGGGAGGGTATCTGAACCCTTTCCCTCCTCCCAGCCTGGCCATGCAGTCTGGGCCTATAGGGCTATTGGGTGGGGGGCGGCTCTGGGTCCCCTCCTGCCTGGCCTCGGGGGTCGGCACCATCCCTTCTCTGGGAACTGAGTATTCCGTCTGGCCTCTCTGGCAGGAGAGGCCTGGTGGGAATCGTGGTCCTTGAGTATGGATTTGGACTCTTATAGGAACCCTTGTGACCCCCGGCAGGTCAATGCCACTTCCCGGATCTGTGTCTAACTGTATCAGATGAGCTGGACGTGCCCTTTCACTGCTAAAAATTAATTCTGGGCCACCAGGACCTCACTAAGTAAATTCAAGGGCTGCTGCTTGGTTCACGAGCGTGGCTGCTTTCCCACTGTGGTTGGTCACAACCCCAGGGGAGCTTGAAGACCGTACAGATGCCCAGACTCCACTCCACCTGCTGAATGAGAACTCCAGGGGCTGGGGACCTGGGCATGTGTCTTTGTTTAAGGTTCCCTGAGTGATTCTGAGGCGAGTGGTCTGCAGCTTGGTCCGGTGGCATCTGTCACGAGCTCAGCTGGAGGGCAGGAAGCAGTGGCCCTTACTGGGCGAGAACCATGTGCCAGATTCTGGACCAAGCCTTACCTTCATAATCCTAGCCCCACGGCACCCTTGTGAAGGGACTGCTCTTGTGCTCATCTGTAGATTAAAAAATCCGAAGCACAGAGAAGTCAGTTACTTGTCCAAGAGGCCCCAGACAGGATCAGTTCAAGTGGGAATTTGAACCCCGGGTTTCTGCACGCCTCCTGCGTCTTATTCCAAGGCCTGAGCGGCCCCTCCTGTGGGATAGTTACCCACACTGATCCTGCGGCTCGGGGCACTTGGGGACCTCCAAGAAGTGATGCGGGACTGAGATGTCCCACGGCCGGCATTTCCAGGGGCTGGAAGCAGCAGCTGTGGGTGGGAACCTTCTGGGGCAGGTGGTTGTCTGACAGCAAGCAAGCCTCCTCCGGAGCAAGGATCGTGTCTCCGTCCTCTGTCACTTAGCCCCTAACAGGGAGGGACCCGGGAAGTAGCAATTGCGCAGTGAACCTCAGGTGGGTGGGAGGACGCATGGGTGGGCAGATGGCCGGAAAAACAACATTCTCACCGGTGGCTGTTTTCTTGTGGAGCAGGGACCCAGGAGAGCCTGGCCGAGAAGGAGCTCCAGCTCCTGGTCATGATCCACCAGCTGTCCACGCTGCGGGACCAACTCCTGACGGCGCACTCTGAGCAGAAGAACATGGCCGCTATGCTGTTCGAGAAGCAGCAGCAGCAGATGGAGCTGGCCCGGCAGCAGCAGGAGCAGGTAGGTCCTGGCTGGTGTCTGGCTGTCTGGCTAGGGGAGGGGGAGGCTATCAGGGCCTGGAGGGAAGCACACTGGGGGCAGCCCTGGTGCGTGCAGGCCGAGGCAGGGGGCAGGGGCCCTAGGAGTCCCAGAGGGGGCCTGCAGGGCTCTGTGTGAGGGCAGCTGGCTGCTTCCTGCTCCACCTCCCGCCGTGGCCTCTGAGGGAGGAGTGAGCTTGTGTGGAGAGGGGGAAGGCACTGTGAAGGGGGGCTGCCTGCCTCCTGCCCTGTCCAGGGCACGGTATGTGTGGGGGTGGCGGGCGCCGGGCTGGGGCTGAGGGCCATGCCCCCTGCTCTTTCCTGCCGCCAGATCGCCAAGCAGCAGCAGCAGCTGATTCAGCAGCAACATAAGATCAACCTCCTCCAGCAGCAGATCCAGGTAAAGAAGGGGGTGGCCAGAGGGCGGGGTGGGGGGCGGTGTGTGTGGCGGTGATGCCAGCTGGGACATGCAAGGAACAGGGAGGGACAGGGCACAGGTTAAGCAGAATCACTCAGATGTGACCCTGAGGAGGGGGGCTCATTTCTGCCCTGGCCCCAGACCCTCGTCACCTTCCTCTGTTTTAAGGGAGCGGCGGGAGTATTCTTGTCCCCAGCTGGGGCTGAGCTGAGGGCAGGGAGCGGGAGGAGATGTGGGATCCGCTGGAGCCTTCTGAAGACTGGCCCTGTACTGGACACTGGGCCTCAGGTGTCTGGGGCCTCCCACATCAGGGGTCCCCGCGCCGTGTCCTGGGCTGAGCTGTGTGGGCCCGCAGGGACTCACACAGGGTTTCTTCACCCTCAGCAGGTCAACATGCCTTATGTCATGATCCCGGCCTTCCCCCCGAGCCACCAGCCCTTGCCTGTCACTCCTGAGTCCCAGCTGGCCTTGCCGATTCAGCCCATCCCTTGCAAACCAGGTGAGTGGGGGTGGGGTGCGGTCGCTAGCAGAGGCTGTCCTGAGGTTTGGGAAGGAGCCCGGGACCGCCGTCACGCATTCCTCTGCCATGTGGCCTTCCCGGGCCTCACTTTTGGATCTGTCCAGTGGAAGGATCCCTTCTTTCTGAGCTTCACTGCGAGAATAAAACACAGTAGCGCTTAAACACCGAGAAGTACTTTGCAGACGGAAGCTAGTGTGGCCGGTCTGGGTGCAGTTTCCCCAACTCTGGTACCTTTACTGGGCCAGAATAGTAACCTCTCAGACATTCACTGAGGTGTCTACATTTCCCAAACTCACACTCCTTTTTTTTTTTTTTTTTAAAGATTTAATTTATTTGACAGAGATTACAAGTAGGCAGAGAGGCAGGTGGGGTCGGGGGGCGGTGGTGCATGTGCGGGAAGCAGACTCCCTGCGGAGCAGAGAGCCCGATGCGGGACTCAATCCCAGGACCCTGAGATCATGACCTAAGCCAAAGGCAGAGGCTTTAACCCACTGAGCCACCCAGGTGCCCCCTCACTCACTCTTGTCTCTCCCCAACCATGCCCCTTCTGCCCCACCACCGAAATCCGGTGAACACAGACTGAGTGCCAGCCACCTGTCAGACGCTGTGATGTCCGGTGGCCACGGGGTGATCAGGGCGGACTTGGCGCTTTGGGAATATGCCGTCTGGGGAGGGAGGAAAGATGCTTGTAACCGGGCAATCTGAGAAGGCTTTCTGAGGAGGTCAGAAATTAACTAGGGCCTGGGAGGTGGACTGTGGGTTTGAAGCTGAGGGTCAAGGGCAGTCTGAGGCCAGAAGCTGGCCAGGGTTGGAGTTGAGGGGAGCGCGTGATGGGGTGGTCATGGAACAGGCTGGCGAGGGAATCTTTTGTAGAACCAGATATGCTTGAATGATTGAACAGAGGGTGTGTTGTCACACTGACTGTGGGTGACGGGGAGCAGAGAGGGACGGGGGGTACCAGCTGGAGCGTGAATCAGTTGGGGAGGGGGGCTGCTCAGGAAGTTCTAGGGACAACCGGACAGCCTGCGCTCGGGCGGAGGTGGTAGGACAGAGGCACAGGGAATTCGTAGGCCATGATTATGGATTCCTTGCGAAAGGTGACAGAGCAGGGATGTTGCCCATAGTTGCCCCAGGAGTGGGGACTGCTTTTAGGTTGAGTCTCTCCGGTCCACCCTCCCTGTTCTGTGTGCGAGACCAGGCCAGTGAGTTCCTGTGGTCCTGCCACCAAGGCCTGTGGGCTGTGGGCACAGTTCGCGGGTCACTGACTCTGCTGTTGCTTCATTCTATACCAGGCACCCCTGGGGGGTGGGGCCACAGAGGACTGAAAAAGTTAGGCCCTGTCTTTCAGGAAGCTTCCAGCCGGGAAGGTAGGGAGACTAGGAAGGGGGAGCAGGCCAGCAGCATGGACCCCTGTTTTGTAACTCCAGGTGATTAGAGCTGCTGGGGTGAGGAGGGCAGGGCCTGGGGGCATTGGGGTGCACCTGTCCCCGTGTTTTCTGGACAAGGGAGGCAGGAAGTAAGCTGTGGAAGTCCTCAGTTGGCCAGATTGCCACCTGCTTTGTTGGCTCCAGAATCCTAGTAAGCAGAGGGCCCTTCCCCAAGCCCAGTGTGGAATGCCTTTCCCGAGCTCACAGGCACTACACCGTGCCCTGACGCCTACAGCATGGGGTCCCCAAACTCCCAAGGTTGCCCATCCTGGGCCAGTCTCCTTTCTCCCAACTTGGCTTTCAGCCCGCTGCTCCCCTCTGGCTGGCCACCTGCAGCCACTAGCCCCAAGGAGCCTGCTCAGGCCACCCCAGCTGGAACCCAGTTCTTCGGCGTGCTACCCACATGGGCCGCATCCTCACTGGCCTTGGGGTTAATGATTTGTGTACACGGCTGCGCTCTCCACCTGAATCGTCCGCTCCTTGACACGGGGCTGGGTTGAGGGCGAGTGAGGTGGGCCCAGTAGGATGGAGGGGTTGGGGGCTGCGTAAAGGGAAAGGGTGGGCTGTGGAGTCTCGAGGACCTGGATTCCTGGGTCTGTGTTCCCATTTCTGAGCTATGTGGGCAACCCGTCTTTTGTCTTCCCATTTTTGTTTATCTGTACACTGGGGTGCTGGCCTAAGTGCCTGTTGTATGCCCCACGCTAGGGATTACCATGAGCCTCTGCGGGAGACGGGCTAACATGGGGAGCGGCTTTCATACCCCGAACATAGTGGGTACGGAACACAAGTACTCATAGAGTGAGCACTGGTTTATACCCGTCCTCTGTCACCACTGGGTTGGAACCTGAGGTTCTGTGGGATGGGAAGGGCAGGGCAGCCGGGGATGAGGGCATGGGAGGCCTTCGGCACTCTGGGGCTGGGGAGAGACTTGGCTGGAAGCAAACTGGGCTGGCTGTGAGCCTCTGTCCCCTTGGTACCGCTGGGACCTCGTCAAGCAGGCGGTCTGCTGTTCTGTGCTCATCCAGGACTTTTCTCCTTGCCGCCTTTTCCATAGTGGATTACCCCCTGCCGCTGCTGCACACGCCCCCTGCCCCCGTGGTGAAGAGGCCCGGGGCCATGGCTGCCCACCACCCCCTGCAGGTACTGTCCCCTCCACCCTGCCCCTGGTCTGGGGCAGCCTCCCTTGCCTGGGATGTCTGGGGTTGCCTCCCTAGGGGTGGTGGGGGCCCTCCTCTGTCCTTGTTCACCTGTTCCTGCCATCTGCTTGTCTGTCCCCGGTATGCTTGTCTGTTTCACTGTTACCATGTGTCTCCTCTGTCCCTCTGGATCTCCGTTAGTGTCTGTCTCAGCCTCTGATCTCTGGGTCTCCCTCAGGAACCCTCCCAGCCCCTGAACCTCACGGCCAAACCCAAGGCCCCCGAGCTGCCCAGTGCCTCCAGCTCCCCCAGCCTGAAGATGAACAATTGTGGACCCCGCCCCCCCAGCCATGGGGCCCCCACGCGGGACCTGCAGGCCAGCCCGCCCAGCCTGCCACTGGGTAAGCTTTTGTGCCAGGAGGGCATCCTTTGGCCCTGGGCATGTCCTTCCCTTCTCTGGGTTATAGTTTCTGGAAAACCGGGGTTAGACCTGCCTTTGGCCTCTTTGTTTCCACACTTAGCATCTCAGAAGCTCCCCTGCTCTCTGGTCCCCTGCCAGATCTGACCGGGCACCCCCACATCAGGGATCCAGGCCACTGAATTGCACAATTTCAGGGAAAGCGGTTCTCTAGTCTGTTGGCACACTGTGCAACAGCCAATGTAAACCGTGCCCACTTGGGGATGTGTGGTGCTGAGGGGCAAGAGGGGACCCTGAGCCAGGTGAATAACTTGCAGGAGTAGCTTGGTGTGGACGGGGTTGACCCCCTCTGCTCCCCTTTGTCCTCCCATAGGCTTCCTCGGTGAAGGGGACGCTGTCACCAAAGCCATTCAGGACGCTCGACAGCTGCTGCATGGCCACAGTGGGGCGTTAGAGAGCTCTCCCAGTGCTCCCTTCCGCAAGGTACGGCCCCCACTCCCCTGCACCAGGGCTTAGGGATCCGACAATAGACCACGACTGGGGCGGAAGACTCAAGTCTGAGGCCACCAGAGGAGGGGTGAGGGAGGGCAGTGGGGTGATGCAGAGGGCAGTGGAGTGATGTACCGATTTCCTGTCAACCCCAGGACCTCATCAGCCTGGACACGTCCCCGGCCAAGGAGCGGTTGGAGGAGAGTTGCGTGCACCCGCTCGAAGAAGCCATGTTGGGCTGCGACATGGACGGTGAGGGCCCCAGGCGACGGGCTGGTGTGGAGGAGGGCCCTCCTCTGATTCCCACAGGGCCCAGGGTGGGTCAGGTTGTCCTGTCCCTGATGCCTTTTCTCCCATAGTCTGTCTCTGGAGTCCCCTTGTGTGTCTGTCCCTTCTCAGTCCCCAGTCTCTGGCTGTGCCTCTGATGAGGTCTTGCTGCTGGTGTCCGTGGTGGCTGTGGGAGCCCCGCCATCGCCCCCTAGTGATCAAGTCGGAGATGACTGCCAGCCCCGGAGGCCTCCTTACCCTAGAGGAGCTGCCCTGCTTGGCTGACTCCAGCCCTGTCCCCTAGGCTCCCGCCACTTTCCCGAGTCCCGCAACAGCAGCCACATCAAGAGGCCCATGAATGCCTTCATGGTGTGGGCCAAGGATGAGCGAAGGAAGATCCTCCAAGCCTTCCCAGACATGCACAACTCTAGCATCAGCAAGATCCTTGGTAAGGGGCAGTGAGTGGGGTATTGGGGGGCTCTCAGGGCTCCGGGAGGCCGCGGTCTCCTTGCTGGGTGACAGTCCCCATCATCCTGACTTTCAGAGGAGTTTGGAGTCACAGTGGTCAGGCAGGATGTTTAGAGGCTAGGTCCTGGGGTCTTGTATCGTTGTAGGGCTCTGCACCCAAGAACTAGGGTGTGTGTTGTCTATGTGTGTGTGTACGAGTGTGTGCGCGCGCATGCATGTAGATACACGTTCTTTAACCCTTGATCTCTCCCTAATCTGTTATGTTTGCCCAGACCCTTGGATGTCTGGCTCTGGCAGGAAACAGGAAGGACTGGTGTTTCTGGGCTGTCATTAGAAAGGTCTTTTAATAATATATATGTAATCAATAATTTTTACTAATCAATAATTTTTACAAAAGTTTTAATTAAACTCAAACTCCCAACTGAGAGTCAGATGCTTTCCTGAGCCAGCCACTGCCCCAGTAGAAAGGTTTTTTTAAAAATTCTAGGTCCTGACTGGAGGTCGAGGAGGGATGGGAGGGCAGGTGGGGCTAGAAGTCAGCTGTTGTCTTCAAGATAGACACCCCCACGTCTTGTCAACCAAGACAGTTGACAAGGTGTTTTGCCTTAAGCAGGGGGCCGGGGGAGGGACTGTCTGTTGTTGGTGGCCTGGGGTTGGCTGTTTTGTTTATGCAAATCATGCAGACCAGAGGCCTCCCAGAAGTTGCTGGGTAGTTGGAGACGTGGGTGCTGGGTATATAGACACCAGTAGGTGTGCCAGCTTCATTCATTTGCTCCTCGGACTCCAAGGAGTACCCGTGTTGGGCCAGGTTCTTGCTAAATGCTGGTGCATAGATCGCCTTGTGGTCTCACTTGGGGACCCACGTCTGGAGGCCCCTGGGGTGCTAGGGAGGGTGGGCGGAGCCCCGCACTGATGGCCCGCCCCGGGGGCTGGGCCAGGCTCCCGCTGGAAGTCCATGACCAACCAGGAGAAGCAGCCGTACTATGAGGAGCAGGCGAGGCTGAGCCGCCAGCACCTGGAAAAGTACCCCGACTACAAGTACAAGCCGCGGCCCAAGCGCACGTGCATCGTGGAGGGCAAGCGGCTCCGGGTGGGCGAGTACAAGGCCCTGATGAGGACGCGGCGCCAGGACGCCCGGCAGAGCTACGTGACTCCGTGAGTCCCGTGTCCCTGCGCTGCGAGGGCTGGTGTGGGGCTCCGGGGTGCTGTCTGTTGGCCTGGAACGCCCGTGTGCGTGGGCATCGTGTGGGTCTCCCTGCGCCCGCCCCGTGGGGCTGCAGGGGTGTAGGAGATAGGTTTGTGCCAGGCTGGGGAGGGACTGGCCATGTGTACCTGGAGGAAAATGTGCATGTGAATCACAAGCTCCATGAAAAAATTCAGGGCTCCTAAAAACAAAGGTGATACTGTACAGGGAGTGCCTGACTTGACAGAAGCAAGTACCTTCGTGGAGTCTTGTAAATGGAAACACAACCCCCCCTCCACCCCCACACCGGGGCATTTAAGTCTAACTTCCAAATGCTGGATTCGTACATGATTCGCTGGGAGTATCTGGGGAGCACGCTCAGGCCCTGAGACCGCAGGTGTGTGCCGGTCTGTGGCTGACCGTGAACATGGCCGTCGGGAGGCCAGCCCTGGGGGCAAGAAAGAGAGCTGAAAGCACCGTGGTGGGGAGGGAGGGCATGCCCCAAAGTGGCTCAGGTGGTGGGGGCTGTTAGGGGGTGCAAAGTGAGGGTCCCTCGAAACGTGCCTCTTCTCTGCCCTGTAGCCCCCAGGCCAGCCAGCTGCAGATGAGCTCCCCTGACGTCCTGTACCCACGGGTGGCAGGCGTGCCCCTGGCTCAGCCCCTGGTGGAGCACTACGTGCCCCGGAGCCTGGACCCCAACATGCCTGTCATCGTCAACACCTGCAGCCTCAGGGAGGAGGGTGAGGCCACGGAAGACAGGCACTCGGTGGCAGAGGGCGAGCTGTACCGGTACAGCGAGGATGAGGACTCGGAGGGCGAGGAGAAGAGCGACGGGGAGCTGGTGGTGCTCACAGACTGATCCTAGCGGGATGGGTGGGCCTGGCCTCCTCCCCCCGGGAAGACCTGGCCCTCAGCGCATGGGTGCAGCCAGCCGGCCTGGACTCTGTTGGTACTTGGACTTGGGCCTGCCGGGGAGAGGGGCACAGCTGTGCACTTGTAGATAGCCTCCTGGGGGGAAACGCCCTCCCCACCACCCCTGTGGCTGTGCCCAAGGAGCTGCTGGCCTTGCTGGGCAGGACCTGTAGGGTGCTCTGGGGCTGAGGGCCTCGGCCGGCGGGGCTCATGGCCAGCGGACACTGTAGGACCCTCCCCTCCTGCGGGTCTCCTCACTCCAGGGATGTGGCAGCTCCAGACCTGTCCCCCTGGGGCCACATGCTTTGTTTCCATTCTCGTCCTGGCTGGACCAGCCCCTGTAGGACCAACACCCTCCCCCATCACACACCCTGCCCCCCTTCCCAGATCGCCCCTCTATCCCAGGATCACTTTGTACTTTGTGCAAAAAGGTCTGGCTGTCCTTTGCTGTCTTGATCTTCTGCCAAGCCTGTGGTGCCTCTGGCTGCTGTGTTGATGCGCGCGCGTGTACGTGTAGGTATGTGCACACGCGTGTTTCCATCTGTTCACTCATTGCACAAGGGATTTCCTAAGCGCCTGCTCCGTGCCAGGCACCATTGCTAGGTTCCTGTGGGTGTGTCTCTCGATGCCATTCTTGCTTCTCTGGGGGCCTCTCCGTGCTTCACTGTCCCCAAATTGCTACCTCTTTGTCAGTCTGGGTGTCTCAGGTTCTGTGTGTCCTGCGTGTGTTTCTGTCCTCGTTTCTCTGCAGGGCTGTGCTTTTCTCCCTTTCTTGGGGTCTGCCTCTGCCCTTTGGACACCGCTGGTCAGCCCCAGGGCCCACCAGCCGCTCTGACCTCCCCCTGCCTGTCCCTTCATTCCCTCCCTGCCTCTCCCCTGCCAGCTGGTTCCCACAGAGCCATTTTTAGCTCCGAGCACATCGGAATGTGCCCAGCCTCCAAGGGGGTCTTAGTGCCCCAGTCCCTGGTCCCAGCCTGAGTGCCGGGAGTTGGGGATAGGAGGATTGATGGCGCCCCCCCCCCCCTGCTTCCTGACAGTTGATAGAAGCCCTGGAGAACCAGGGCTGCTCCTCATGGCAGCTGGTGAGTGGGCAGTGGGGGGGGCTCCCCATTCTCGGGCTGGTGAGGGGAAGACTGCCCCTCGCACCTGCCGGCTCCTTTCCTCTCCCTCACTCACTGGGGAAGTTGCCTCACCTCCTGCTCACAGGGACAAGTTGTGTCCCTTAGAAGAACCCCACTGGCACCTGACTTCAAAGATCCAGAACAGCCCTTGGGTCAGGGTGGGAAGGGAACCCCAAACCCCAGAGAGGCAGTTGTGGTGTCTGTGCCAACCCCCTCCCTCAGTCGCCTTCTCTTCCTCCCCCCCCTCCCTTCCCTTCAGTCCAACTTCTCTCCAGGCTGTTTCTTTTTTTATGACTGTAAACATAGATAGTGCTTTATTTTGTTAATAATAAGATAATGATGAGTAACTTAACCAGCACCTTTCTCCTGTTTACACTTGGGGAATTTTTTTGTTTTCTGTTGGCATAATAAAGACAGACCATTTCAGAATCTAGTCCTTGTGAGTGGGGGACCTGGGAGGCTGGCCCAGAACCACAAGTCCTAACTGTGCTGCTAGCCCAGGCACCACTGCCCCCTTGTGGCAACTCCCCAGAACTTCGGGTGTGGGATCTGGGAGCCAGCCTCTGAGCCCAGTGAAGCCCAGGCCAAGCCTTTGGAGGGTCAGAGGCCACCCAGAGATCAGCCTGCACCCCGAAGAAGACACTGCCCCTGCCTCCAGGAGGTAAGCTAGATCTCCCCACGCATTGGTCTACCCCGGTCCTAAGAAGGAAGGCAGTAGGGAGAGCACCATAAGCAGTCAGGAGGCCACTACTGGCCCTGTGGCCTTGGCTGGGGAGGCGGGTGTCAGGTCTCCCGTCTGGGCTTCATCCGAGGTTAAGCCTTATCCGTAGTCTTTACCTCCTTTTGGAGAAGGAGCCCCATGAAAACCTAATGAAAGCGGTGGACCCTCCTCCCAGGAAAGGGCTCCCATGGATGCCCCAGTCCATTTACTCCAGGATACTGAGTAATGAAGCAGGGGCGCCAGTGATGTGCTTCAGGGCTCTGTGACCTTTGTTTTGAATGAGGATTTCAGACACGTAAGGCACTAAGAGAAGTAACAGCCCATTAGACTTAAAAGGGCTGATGACAAACCAAAACTCTCAAAGTGCTTGTTAACAACCATCAGTAAAAAGACCAACTCTTTATCAGACATCAATCCCATTGTATGGAATGGGTCAGCAAAGCTGAAGGGTAATTCTAGTGGAAGAGTGAGACCTGGGTCAGATTAATAGAGGTTGTGTGTTCACAACCGGGGACATAGGAGAGGGTGGTGGTGAGAGAAGTTAGGTGTGCTTCATTCCAGGGTCTCTAACTCGGGAGAAGACTCCCCGGGGAATTACTAAGTCCTGGCTGCTGGCCTTTTCGAGTTTTTCCTGGCCCACACTCCCAGAGCTGCTCTCTTAGCTCGGGTGGAGTTAACAAGCACAGCCCAGCCTCCCTGGCCCCCCAGGGAAAGACAGAGGTGGTCCTTGGGAAGATGAGGGAGGCTGATTGCAGCGCCTGCCCTCTAGTGGTCATGGGGAGAATTGCTCATTTTAACTTGGCACTGCCGTCTCCCACCAGACTCCACTATCTCCCACACTGTGTTTCTAACCAAATCAGGGCCGTCTGTCAGGACACTCCCAGCCAGCCTCACCCTCATCCCCTGCCAGTCCTGAGTTCCTCTCACTTCCCCATTCCCAGGTCCTCTGTGGCCTCGGGAGACTGGGGCCAAAACCATCCTCCTCCCACTATAGGAACCCTTGTCCTGCCCTCATGGAATCACATGTTCTGGATCCTTCCAGGATGGACAGTGCCCTCCATGAGGACTGTTAGTTGGTGTCCTGGAGCCCTACCCCTTCTGCCCTGGGAGAGGCAGCACAGGGTCACATAGGCGATGAGGCCAGGAACAGAAGGTCCTAGTCCTTTCCGGGAAGCCTAGGGCATTCTCTGCCCTCTCTGTGCCTCCGGCAAAGGCTGAGGGTCAGAGCCCAGCAGAGATGAACCTCTGCCCTGGTGTGCTTTGGCTAGAGCTCCTGTAGAGCCCACGCACCCTCCCCTTCTGCCCCCCCTTCCCCGGGGAGTTGCTGAGGCCTGGTGCTTGGAGCAGGGGCGAGGGGAGCTGGTTAGTCTGGGGTCTGGGGTGGCAGTGAAAGGAGAGCTAGGACTCCAGGCTTTGAGGGGGAGGGGTGTCCTAAACTACCCCTCCCCCACCCTGCCCCCACTTGTCCCCTCCCCTTGGAGCTCTGGAGGAATGAGGATGTTTTCTCAAAGGCAGTGGGGTGGTGCCTGCAGGTTCCCTCCTTTGGTGCAGGTGGTGGCGGGGGGCCGTAGGGGCACAGGATGGTACCGGGGGGCCCTGTCCCAGCCATTCCCTGCTCACCACTGCAACACCGTCTCCAACGCTGTGACATCAAGGCCCCAGGAGGCTGGAAACGAAGCTGCCTTCGCAGTGGTTATTTCTGCCCTCAGCTCCAGAGGTGGATCTGAGAGGAACAAGGAGGGTGGGCACTGCCCTTTAGTCCACGAGAAGGCCCTGCCCACGCGTACCTGACCCCATGGTACCCTTGAGGGGCCCTGCCTGCCCAGCCCTGGCACCATCACTAGGCCAGGCCTACCCCATGTCCTCTCCCATACCCTTCCTGGGCTTGGTACAGCTACCCGGGGGCCCCCCCTGGCCACACTGGATCACCGTGACCTTGAAGGCCCCAGCTGCTGGGTCTAGCTCTGCTCCAACGGTTGCCATGGCATCCAGTACTTTTGCCGGCAAAAGCCAAACAGCCAGAGTCTACCTGGCAGGCGGCCACTGCTCTCCCTGTTCTTCAGGGTACTGGGTACCTTCTGGCGGGCCCTGGAGGCAGCACAGCGGTAGCAGCCCAGGCTGCCGACAGGGGTACCCTGGCTCTCCTTTCAGCTTCTGGTCTCCCTTCCCTCTGGCCTTCTGAGAAAGTAACAGATTGGTTCCAGAAGTCATCCTTGCCTGCTTTCTAGCAGAGCAGCACCCCTCCCCCTCAACAGCTAGGAGCTAGACTGGGGGCAGGAAGAAATCCTGAGCACCCTCCCCCAGGGTCTCTTGCCTGGTTACCACCTGGCGGAGCCACAGTTGGGCTCCCTTCCCCAGTAGCAGTGTCCTGGACTCCCTTATTCTAGCAGGACGGTCAGAGGCAGAAGAGTGATGAAAGCACTAGCTGTGCCCAGGCCTATCCCGGACCAGGAGCACAGGCCTCATGAGCCAGGTGCTCGGAGGATGGGGGAGGAAGGGTGCAGCCCCAGGGAACCCTGGAGAAGCAGGTGCAGCCACCCCTACCACCCACTGGGAGAACTAGTCCATTATACCCTCTATGTCAAAGTCAAATCCTCACCACCGGCACTCAGACACAGAGTGGTCCAGAAATGGCCATTTTAATGCAGAAAACCATGATAATTTACAAATGAATCACTTTTCTAGGCCAGAGCCTGGAGGCTGTGAGGGCAGAGAGGAGGTGGAGGCCGAGAGGAGGTGGAGGCCGTTGAGAGAGTCGGGAACCAGGACCGGCCGCTCAGCACCTTCATGACCCACCCATCCTACCCAGGCTCTTGGCCGCACGGCGAACCCCGAAGTCCCTAACCCTGTCCCCTTGACTCCCACTACTCATTTCCTAGCGGGAAGTCTTTGGGTCAGGACAAAAGGTGGAGAGGGAGAGACAAATCCTTGGAAACGAGGGCCTGGAGGGCAGGGAAGAGAACAAGGTGGGAAGCTGCTGGCCACGGTGGCCACCCTACTCTGGCCAAGCACAAAGCGGAGCTGGGCTCTGGAGGCCCAGGAGGGCACCACTCCCTTGCCTTCCCTCCCAGCAGGTGGCAGAGGGACAGAACACAAGCACAGAGCAAAAAGGGGAAGAGAGGGG
Source organism: Lontra canadensis (assembly GCF_010015895.1). Classification (NCBI taxonomy): domain Eukaryota; kingdom Metazoa; phylum Chordata; class Mammalia; order Carnivora; family Mustelidae; genus Lontra; species Lontra canadensis. The sequence continues at coordinate 10,459,139 of NW_022631057.1, forward strand.
AACACAGGTCCTGGGGCAGAGGTTTGGGAAGGGGTGGTTTGATTGGATCTGGCTTGGAGAAAGGGAGGGGATCTCGGATGAGGCGGCTTTGGGGAGCCGTTAACCCTAGTTCTAGATCATTCCCCCCAGATATGTACATCCATCTGTCAGAGTTGGCATGATGCTGGTTTGGGCTCATCAGCACCTCCCACGTGGGGCGTGCAGGGGGAGATGGGCTGGAGGCTCAGGGCACTGGAGGTAGAAAGGAGCCCTCCCACCTCCCCTTTTCCCCAAGCCAGGAAGGTCGAAGACACATCTAAGGCAGCCCCGATTCCAGCGTGGCCTGAGGCCAGGAATACCGGGCTTCCCAGGGGTGGTTATGGTCCAGGCCCTGGCTGACTGCAGGCACTTCCCCACCCCCAAATCTGGCATGGTGAAGGGGACCCCCAGAGCTGGGTCCTATCAGCCCCTCCAAACAAAAGAACGTGGTCTCCAGCAACATCCATGGGGTGGGGGTGGGGGCTGGCAGCAGGGATGGGGCCTTCTCCCTGGACACCCACCTGTCCCCTCTCCCACCTTGTCCAAGGGGGCGGACCCCAGAGCAGGACCGAGCCCCGGAGAACGGGTCTGGCCGGGCAGGTGGGTAAGGGAGAGATGGGGAAGCTGGTCACTTTGGCATCTCCAAGGCTGACACTTGAGGCTTCACCTTGAAGTACTGATGGAACCGGATCACTGCGTACCTGTGGGAGGGAGAGCAGGGGAGCCCGGCTGAGAAGGAAGGCCAGGTGGGCCTGCCGGGGGTGGGGGACTCACACCCTGAGCAAGTCTCACCAGCAACATCCCCAGGCAGGAGAATGTGGTTTTTTTTTTTTTTTTTCTTAACTTCCAACTATTTTATTTTTCTTAGATTAGACTAGAGCAGTCCTTCCCTAAATGTTTTTTTCTTTTTTTCCAGTTCAGCAGTGTAAAGTACACTTAGATCTTTATAAACAGCCCTCCAGAACTTTTTCAGTTGGCAAAACTGAAACTCTGTACCCATTAAACAGCAACTTACACCCCCCCCACCCAGCGCTTAGCAAAAACCACTCTAGTTTTTTTTTTTTTTTTTTTTTAAATTAAGTAACCACACCACATGTGTGGCTCAAACTCCTGACCCCGAAGTCAAGAGTCACATGCTGTACTGACCGAGCCAACCAGGTGCCCCCCTGCTCTGGTTCTGTGAACTTGACTAACTCAGTTACGTAACTGGAATCCTACAGTGATGGTCTGTTTGTGACTGGCTTTCGCTTAGCAGGTCCTCAGAGGTCCTACGTTCTAGCATGTGACCTGGTTTGCTCTCTTTAAAAAGCTGAGGAACACTCCCTCGTGTGTGTAGACCACCTTTGTGTCCCCAGTCAGCCGTCATGGACATGGGGTTGCTCCCGCCTCTAGGCTCTTGTGAATAAGGCTATCGACACGGGTTCACACATCTCTCTCTGACCCCCTGCTTTCGACTCTGGCTGCGCACACAGCAGTGAGAATGCTGGGTGGCTCAGGAATTCTATTTTTAAATTTTTGAGGGAGCTCGGTATTGTTTTCCCCAGCAGCTGTGCCCTTTTATGTTCCTGCCAGCAGCGGCCAAGGGTTCCGATTTTCTACATCCTTCCCAATGCTGGTTTTCTGTTTCTTTGACACAAAACAGCCATCCTAAGTGTGAGGGGAAGATCTCAGCTGTGTCTTTGGCCTTTTCTCCAGTCACTATGAACATTGTGAAGTCGGGGTAGTGTCTCCTTCCCAGCTGAGGGTGGGTGGGTTGGGGGCAGACAGGGCAACAAGACGAGACCAGAATGGAGAAAGGCTAGACCACACGATTCCTGGTCCTTGAGGCCACGTGTACCTGAGATGTTGGAGCCAGGAGACAGTACTCCCCAGGTCGGCCCTAGTACCTCACTGGGAGGAGCTGAGCCTGATACCCCACGCGGTAAGCGCTAAACCACCCGAGTGGCCTCAGAGTCACTTCTGCGCTCGGAAGAACTCTGTCCCCTCTGCCATAAAATGAACACTTCCTTTCACCACCAGGCTCCGTGGCCAAGAACTGGCTGCAGAACGGGGGGGCAGTGAACTAGGTCGTAAGATGTAGGAGGGAAATCGAATCTGCTGTGAGGCATGACGGGAAGGTTCAAGAATTTCTGACTACTTTTAGCGTGGTGCTCTGGGCTCAGGTGTTTCCCCTAGAGTGGTGACACCACTGGATATGGGGTGGCTGGATTGGGGACAAGTTAGCAGAGCAGAAGAAGGGACTTTGGATATTGTCTCTGGACTGCCCTTTGCACCCACACCCTTGGCTTGAGCTACTCCTTTCCCCCACTCCCCACCGCCCCAACTCGCCCTCTGCACTCACCTGAGGAAGTCAAAGTCGATGGTGGAGAACTGGTTCTGGATGAGGGCCCAGAGTGCCCAGAAGAAGTGAGATGCCTGGAAAGGGACCAGAGTAAGTCAGCAAGGCAACCACTCCTGCCTGTCAGGAACCCCACGGAGCCAGTCGCTGGTCAGCGTTTGGGGGGCTTTACTCCCTTGAGAAAAAGAGCTCCACCTGCCAGGTAGGGGTCCGTGGGATGGTGCTTCTAATGCTAAGCATAGCTCCATTCCTGGCATCTCCCCTGCCCAGGGGAGTCTCCCCGGGCCTTCAAGGCCAAGGCACCAGGATGAGATGAACCCCTGCCCCAGAGCACAGGCTCAGTCCCATCAGGAGGACCCCCTTAACTGACGCCCTCCAGCCCCTTTCCCTCTTCTGTCTGGAAGTGGGCTGGGTTGGGAAACGAGTGTAGGTGTGACAGCACGAGGCCCTGAGTCTGGGCTCTAAGCCTTCATGTGCTCCCCCCTTGACCAGAGGAGCCCTTAGGACAAGACCACCCCCAGGCTCAAGAAGCCAGAGCCTGCTCCCAGCTGTCCCTGAGCAAACAGTGGTGACATCATGACTAGCCCAAACCAGGGCACCCCACCCCACCCCACATCCTGCTCAGCCGGGGTTTGGCTGCACAGCACCTACCTCCACTTTTTAGGACTTCAAGGGGCATATAGACCAATTAGCAAAGTGTCAGTGATGACATGAAAACATTTAGCAAGAGGCAGGCCTAAGTGGAACAGTTAAGAAGCAGAACCTGATGGGAAATCAGTTTTGTGCCAATGAGGAAAACAGGAGAGGTAATCCAAAATGACAGGTAAGTAAAGATTCTATGTAAGCTCCTCGCTGTATTGTGAAATTCAGGGCAGTGGACCTGTCGTCTTGCTTCTGCGAGGCTGGCGTTAATAAGACTAGTTAGCAATCCCCTGGGCACACACCAGAGGAGACCGGCCACGAACCAGGTACCCTGGATGAATGGCATTCCTAATCGAGAACTGACCGCTCGGTAATTTGAGCAGGAAGAGCGGGATGGGAGAGACTTATATGCAGTTGAGTCAGTGGCAGTCGTTAACAAGGAGGATTGGAACTGACATTCTTTATCTCCTCCAAAGACTTAAAAAAAAAAAAAATGAGATGCATTTAACGGCAGCATGAGAGGCTAAAGTTAGACACTAGAGAGAATTACTTGTCCAAAGGAGAGAACTGCTAAAACAGGAAGCTGGGCTCTTTTTTGAAAGTCTTTCCCTAGGAAGGAGAGACTTGGGTAGGGAAATGCAGGGAAGAGGGCACCTACGTGTTCTGGGGATGCCCAAGAGGGCTCTTTCCAGACCTCACTTCCAGGGTGGGGGTTCAGGAGCAGGGGCTGGGGTCTCAGGACCTCACCTCTCACCCTGACCTCTGCTTCCTTTGCCCTGGGCTGTTGGAGGAGCTGGGGGTGCGTCCTTCCTCCCCTGCCGCTGGCCCCCGACCACCACCCCTGCGAAGGCACTTACCAAGGCGAACTTGTTGACTTGCACGTAGAGCCTCTCCACCTCCCTGGGGGTCACGGCCATGCCCTTCTGTGCCTGTAGGTAGTAGTGCAGCCACTGCAGCTGGGTCTCCCGGTTGGGGTAGCGGCAGTAATCCACCTCGTTCACACCTGAGGGGGAAGCGGCCACACGGCAGTGGCTGAGAGGCGGGCCCACCTGGGGCGGGGTGGGGGGGGACTCCTCCAGCTTACCTGTATACCCTGCTCCCCTCAACCTTTGTGTACGTCCTGTGGGGCTGTGCCTAGGAATACAGCCTCTCGACCACTGAACTTACCCAGTGTGGGGAGCTGGGGGTGCTGCTTTCCGTGGGATGGAGGAAAGCCGAGGCAGACTGGTTACAGGGCAAGGCACGATCTTGGGTGTGACAGGGACCCCTAAGACAGCATCGTTGTACCCCTGTGCCTTTCAGAGCAACTATGGCCCACAGGAGGTGCTCGGCCATAGCACCCCACCCGGGGCCGCCTCTTTGGTGGGATGCAGACCAGTGAAACCCCACACAAGGCCTTCCCGCCCATGGGCCAGAGTCTCCCATCTAGAAGTGTGGGTCTCTGACTGCCTCCTGGACCAGTGTTGAGCTGGATCCTTCAAAACATCACCCAGGGAGCTTGGTAAGAAGTTCCCAGGCAACTCTAGCCCCGTGTCCAAAACTCCAGATAACTCAGAAATGCAGCCAGGCTTGGAACCCCGGACCAGGTGGCTTCCATTCCTTCCGGTCCTGCCCTTGAGTCCTCCAGCTGCCAGCCCGCCCAACGCACCCCAGCCACATCCCTGGCCCAGTGGCAGAGGTTGGCCTTCAAGCTGGGACAGAGAGCTGCAGTTCACTTAAGACAGGAGCAGGGCCGCCCTGCCCATGGTTTCTTCCTCTCTTTTCCTCCCTGTCCTTCCCAAGCTCCCCTCACTCCTGGAGAAATACACTCCATCTCCTGGGGTCCCAAGAGGATGGCTGAGAAAGAATCTTCTGGTGCAGGTGTAGAAACCCCCAGAGAGCAGAAGCTGCTCCCAGGCAGCCATGGAGAGGGGAAGTCAGGGATGGAACGCTCACCTCCTGCCTCCCAGGACTGGGTCTCCCTGCTCCCAAGAACCCAGGAGTGCTCCCTCCCCAGCTCCCAGTCTCCTTCCCTGCCTTCCTCCTTCCTTCACAACCTGAGAGCACAATGCAATCTGCCCCTTGGGAGAAGTTCCAGCTGGATCTTGCCCCATGTGGGGCAGGAAGGCTTAAGATGCTTCAGAATGATCCCTTCTGGAAAGGCTAACAGGTCTGGCAGCTGAGCGCCCACAGGCCCAGGGCCCTGCCCAGCTGAGGCCCCACTGTCCCTTGGGTTCTTAGATGCCACTGGTGGCCATCCTGGGAAGTCACACTCTCAGGTACAATGAGTGCTTGACAGACCCAGTCACCTGGGCTTCTCAAAGGGACACAATTGGCCAGGCTTAGGCTGGGGAGTAGCCGAGGCTGGACCAGGTACTCGGTGGCTTGACAGCTGGCCTGGGTGTGCCTCACCTGTCCTGCGCCCCAGGGGCTGGCCCCATTCCCCTAAGCACCCCACACTACCCAATGTCGCTCCAGCCCCAGTGTCCAACTCCATCCCTGAGTCGCCTCTCTGGCCCCATCAGATCCTTTAACAATGAAGCTCTCAAGCCAGAAAAACCTGCCCGGCTTCTTTCACACAAATGCCGCTATTGTACAGCCTGGGCCTTGACCGGCCAGCACAACCAGACACCCCTCATCCAGCTGCGTCCGTTCCGGTGCCGGCCTCCTTAGCTACCAGAAAGCTTCCCTGCCTAGTACCAGTGAACACCAGTAGGAGGCTTAGCATGTGCTCCTCTTGTGTGTGGAGCTCACACTGATGAGAAGGAGGTACAGTTAATACCTCCACTTTGCAGAGGCCCAGAGAAGGTAAGTAACCAGCCCCAGGGTCACACAGCTAGTAAGCCTCAAAGCCAGGGTTTGAACGTGGACAGTCAAGTTGCAGAGTGTGTGCACGTTCCACCTCGATTCTCTCGGGACTCCAGCTTGTTCTGCTCCTCCTCTGCAGGCAGGACCCTTATGATTGTGCAGGCAGTGCTGGGCAGAAGGCAGCCTGAGCAAAGGGACAGGCAGAGGCTGTGCCTGGCCCATGCCAGCCCTACTACCAGGGGTAGAGGAAGGGGGCTTTTTCTTAAAATTTTTTAATTTTCTAAAGTAATCACCCGATGTGGGGCTTGAACTCATAACCCCAAGATCAAGAGCCACATGTTCCACCGACTGAGCCGGCCAGGCCCCCAGGGGTCTTTTCTAACTCGCATGCCAAGCCCGGGATCCTAGGGAGGGGACATTGTCCTGATGGGTACCCAACTGCCCGATGGGCTGGCAGGGGTCTGCTCTGTGGGCGGGTCCGGCCTCACCATGAGCCTTGGAGCCCCCTGCCAAGGCAGGCTGTGCCTCCCCTCCCTGAGCTGTGAGATTTTGGACGACGGGCTGTCACGCCTCCCCGCAGTGAGGGCAGACCCCCGCCCCCATCCTCACCCTGGACCTGGCCCTCCATCACGAGGAAAGTGTCTTGGACCGAGACAAACAACAATACCCTTCTCACCTGCAAACTCGTTGAAATGGTTGCCAATGTCAAAAGCTTGGTAGTTGTAGCCGGCGTACTCATAGTCAATGAACCGTACGTGGCCTGTGAGGGAAGACGGCGGCCATGAGGGTGGGTCCCGGGAGAGGGAAACGGGGCCCGATCAAGTCCCCACAGACCAGAATGCCCTGGTGGCGGCAACCCAGCCCAACCCACTCTCCCTGGGGGTGCCCTCGAGGCTGTTCATTTGTCCCCCTGCCCCCCAGCTGTCCGCACACACGTGGCTACTCAAGACATCTGTCCTCCGCGTGGCCAAGGAGCAGAGGTAAAGGTCAGGGCCCCCTGGGGGTGGAGCTCTCATGGGGCACACAGAAAGGTTCTGTCCCTAGGAAGGCCCGGGCCACCCCAGATGTCCTCAAAAGCCCAGAGTATTGCAGCAGGGGGGATGGCTCAGGTGGCCTCACACGGAGGACCTCCACAGACCACGGCATAGATTTTTTCCAAGTGGAAATGTATTTCCTTCTCCTTTTCTTAAGTTAACTTGAGACCTAAACCGGAAGGTCGCCTTTTGCTCATCCCGGGGCGGTCTGAGCAACGGCAGACGGAAGGCCGCGGACCGCCAGGGTGTGGCCCAGCTGCGGCCCAGCCAGAGCCGGGGAAGGCGTACCTTGGGTGCTGTCGTAGATGATGTTCTTGCAAAGCAGGTCGTTGTGACAGAACACCACCGGGGAGTCCAGCTGCGACAGGTGTTCCTTCAGCCAGGACAGCTCCTGCTCCAATACCTCCACCTTGGGGACATCTACGGAAAGGCTGGGCGGCGGCAAGAAAGGAGGCCGGTGAGGGGGAGGGCTGACAGAAGACAGGCGCTGGGCCTCAGGAGCCCTGCGTGCTGGCCCCGTCGCTACCTGCTGGGGACCCCTGGCCAAATGGGCCGCCCTTCAGACCCTCACCTTTGTCGTCTGGCACTAAGACGTCCTGATCTCCTGACTTCCTGCAGTTACCCTAAGCAGCTTATTAAAACACGGGTGTAAGAGCCTTTTGCAAAGCACACATGTCCCTGATCCAACAGTGTCCGTGCTACTTCGTGAGAGGGCGGGGAAGGTAAGGAAGGAGGCACAGGAAGGACGGGAGGGGACGACGCGTGTCTGCACTCAGTTGTTCCAGACGAGAACGAGGGCAGAGGTCTGCTCTCTAAAACAAGACTGGGGAGGCCTCACAGTGCCCTGCAGAGGGGCTGGAGCATAGACACTCCTGGTCCGTCCCCCTCCTCCTCCAGCAGCTGGGTGTCGCAGGTGGAAAGGCCCAGAGAGCTCATAAAGGCTAACTTCTCATCTCACAGAGAGGCCACTTGGGCCCACTGAAGGAAGCAAACAAACTGCTTCTTGGGCTCACTCCACCAAGACCAAAGGAATATTAAGGGCTTTCAGTCGAGCACTTGCTCTGTAGCTCCCCAGTGACTTGTCCCCTGCACCCTGAACTAGGAGCATGTGTGTCCGTGTCCCAGACCACGCATGCGTGCACAACTTGTATGCAGGAATACAGATGACAGAGGCCACCCCTCTTTCTGCCCTACCCCTTCTCGTAGTACCTAAGGTCTCGCTGCTGAAAGAAACCTGTGTCGAGGAATGAATGAATGAATGAATGAATGGGTCCCTCGGTGCCGGGAGCAGAGGCCATGGAGAGGCTGTTGAGGGCACACTGTGCTGGGACGCTCTGAACTTTGGTCCCCAGGAAGCACACAGGTCTGTGTACACTGAAAAACCAAACAGTTAGCACAGCCCTTAAAATCCAGAACCACCAATGGGTGGAGGGGAGGAGGCTGGGGTTTTATCTCCTGTTCTGTCTCCATGTAGCTGTTTGCTTTCTTATCCGGGGCAGCCCGAGTATGTGCGGGAGGATGAGCGTGAGATCCGTCCATCCTCCCAAAGGATGCCCCATCCCCCCGTCACGTGGCCCGGAGGCCAAAATGTGGCAAAGAGCATTCAGCGACTAAGGCGTCCCCCTGTCCCCCTGGGAAAGGCTGAGTGGCAGGCTCCCTCCCAGGCTTTGAGACCGTCAAAGCTGAAGAGGATCTGAGGCCTCTCATCCAAGTTGTCAAGGAAATGGAGGCTCAAGGAAGAGCAGAGGCCTTCCAGCTTCCAGATGTTTCTTGCACAGCTGAGCCCTCTTCCCCCAACCTAAGGGAAGCAGTCCTCAGCCTGTTCAGGGATGCAAAATCAAGCCAGACCTCCTAACTGCGAGGGTCCCGGTGCCCCTCAGAGGCTCTGCACAGGCCGCTTTGAACTGGGGGGGAGACTGCCGGAGATGATCGGGGGAGGCCTTCCTATATCCTCACCGGAGTTTATCTGGGTTGCCCGGTCTACAAAAACGCCTTTCAGTCTTGGCTCTCCTTAAGAAGATACCCTTCAAGATTTTTTTTTTCCTTGCTCGAAGACCATCTAAAGATAAGAATTAGGAGGCCTCCTTTGGTTTGCCCAGGTCTCAGCCTGAAAAACACGTCTTTGACATCTAAGATACGTGCTGCCCAGGCCCTGACCGCCGCCTGACCCCCACCTTACCCAACCCAAGGCCACGCAGATGGTTACTGGAGGAGCCATCCAGGCCTTCTATCTCCCTGGGCAGCCTCCCTCTGCTGCCCCACTTCCCGCCCCGGGCCACTTGAAAGCCTGCCAGCTTTGCTACCCTCAGCCCTGACACCACTAGACTTTCTCAAGGCTGTGGGGTTGGCAAAATAGTAACCGCCACTGTGTCACAGAAACTGTCACACCCCAGGCAGCCTGCCGCTCCTACTCCCTGGTCCCTCAGAGGCAGCAGGATGAGGGTGCAGGGTCCCCCCACCCCATCCCAGGGAAGCCTGGGGGTTCCTGATGAAAACACTGCTGCTTGGGGCTCAGTTATCCCAGGGTCATGATCCCAGGATCCTGGGATGGAGACCCATGTTGACGGAATCTGCTTCTCCCTCTCCTTCTTATCCTCCTCCCCACTCGTGCTCTTTCTCTCTCAAATAGATAAATAAAATCTTAAAAAAAAAAAAAAAAGAAAAAGAAAAAGAAAAAAAAAAAACCACTGTTGCCTGCCAAATGTCCCCACAGCTCTCCGGATATGGGCGGATGGAAGTACCTTCTCCCACAGCAGACTAAGTGTCCCAGCTTCCTGGCTCATCACCTTTGCCCTGATACCACACAACCATCTGCACCTCCTCCTGGTCCCCCGAAGCAGGGACCACCCCCACCCTCTATGCCCAACCAAACACCAAGGCCACCAAATCTATTTCCACAGGGTCCCTGACACACCTGCCACTCTCCACCCTCCCCCCATCACCATGAGGCTGCCCATGGATCTTGCTCATTCTTCCTGAGCGGGTCGCCCTACCTCCAATCCCTACCCCAACTTCCCCAAATCCCGCCCGACTCTGTCCCTTACAACACCAGAGAGCCTTCGTCCTAAACCACAGTCATGGTCCCTGCCTGGCTCAGAGGCCCCCGCAGTGACTCCCCACTGTCTGCTAAACAAAATGTTGGCTCCCTAACCTGGCTTCAAAGGGTCCTCCCAGTCTAGTTCCACCCCACCACCCACAGCCCTTTCCAATCTCTCCCGAAGGCCCATTCCAGCCACCCTCATCCACTTGCCACCCATGAGCCAAGTGAGTTCACACTATCTCTGCCAGCCCGAGTGGCCTCACTTCCCAGCTCTGCCCCTCCCGCCTCTGCCAGGAAGACCAGCCCTGGTTCTCCCACCCTACATGCATTATACACCCTGCCTTCTTTTGTCACTGTGCAAAGGCAGGTCCTATTTACCCAGATGGTTTCTGAGCTCCTTGAGGGCAGGGCCAATGTCACGTCTATATTTTTCATTGTTTTAAATCCCTGTTGATGTTTGTGAAAGGCAGGATTGACTAAATCAGGGGTATTAGACTGTGACTAGAGCTCACGAGTTGCATCTTGTCCCGGTGACTGCTCATCACTGCCCCACTTGGGGCAGCTTAGGTCATTTAGGACATGCACTGTCCCTTAAAGAGGCTCTGAGAAGTTAAACAGCTCAATTTGCCAAGGTCAAAGGTATGACAAGAGCAAAGGTGGTCAGTTCTGCAAGGACCACTCCACTCCCAACAAGGTCACCCCTGAAGGTTACATGGTAATAGTACAAAGGACTGGACTCTAGGCCTTGAGCTGCCACTGACCTTGGGCAAGTCCCATCCCCTCTCTGGACCTCAGTTCGTCCATCTACCAAATGAAAGTGGTGGGCTGCACGATCGGAGGGCCCTGTTGACTCAGACACCCCAGGGTCCTGCTCTCCATGTGCTGTGTTAGCCCTAGGGGATAGGCAGTCCTTGTCCCAGAGATAACATTTGGCACCGAAGGTCTGAATGTGGGCCATGCTGGACAAATAGTCCGAAAGCAGGGCTTGATAATCATTAAGTGGGAGGATCCAGATAAAGTCACGCGTGTGTGTATGATAGAGACACATGATTGGGATAGAGATAATTATTGTCTTGTCATCTTGGAGGAGGGAAGGAGATACCCTACTCCCATGAACCTTTAGAACAAGGGAGATGTTCAACCCAGCCGGGTACATGGAGGGATCAGAGACTCACTACTGCCTTTCCCTGCAGGGGAAACAGCACTCAAGGCTGTGCTGGGGACAGCCAGGCAGCCGAAGGCTAGAAGGACTTTCAGGTTGCCGGCTGGAGAGCCCGCTGTCTGGGAGCCCCGTCTTCCCTGGGGAAAGGCACTGTCAGGATGGGTGGAGTACCGATCCTTGGAAAGGGCAGTGAGGAAATGGTAAGCTGTCAGTGTGAACAAAGTGAGAGGCAGGGTCCCCAGGGGCATGTGGGGACGAGAGGCGTCCAGGCAAGTAGCAAGAGTCTTGATGTCCCAAGGGCTTGTCAACTGACAAGCTGAGTTTTGACTGACTGTGAACTCGGCCTCACTCCATTCTCAGAGGCCAGGCTCTCCCTTCTGGTTGCTCAGAAAGCAGCTTAGGTAGAAAGGGCCCTGGGCTAGGAAACAGATCCCTGCCCCCCCACCTCCACCCCATGAGCCCCACATCCTGGGTCAAGCCTAGTCTCTGAGCTTCAGTCTCCTTTAAGTAAAAGGGGAGACACAGTCCCCAACCCTCATCTCTACCACAACCAGAGACTCAGTGAGACACAAGCACACAGGCGTAAAGCTGTGGATCCAAGTTCCTCAGATTCAGTCCATCAGCCCAGCTCTGCTTGGAGACACAGACTCAGCAGTCAGGACCTAAGCCCCTCAGCCGCCAGGGAGTGGGGGTGGGATGGAGCCCGAAGAGTGAGGGGTGGAGGGATCCCATGAAGGCAGCAGAGACAGGGACAGCCTTGAACCCTCCCAGATCTTTGTACCTGGGGTTGATCTCGTTCTTCACAAGGGTGAAATAATTGTGCATCTTGTGCCAGAGGGTGGGCTTGGGCAGGCTGCCGTTGGCGTGGATGGTGTGAATCTTTGCCATTTCTAGGGCGATTAGCCTACACAGAAAACAGGAAGGGGAGAGGATCAGCGTGGGGCAGGCCCATCCCAGCTCAGCCCCTCCTGACCAGAAGGGGCTTGAACAGGGTGACGACTGGGGCCAGCCAGAGGGCTGAGTGTGGGACAGCTCTTTGAGGGACTCTTGCTCCTTCGGGAGGAGGGTCTGAAAATGACGTCAGGCCTTTAGCCCAGCATCGACTTTTCCAGAACCATAGCTGGGGCTGCTTCAGGGAGCAGGAAGGCAAAGCTGCGGGCCGCTGGCCACGGGTCAGTGACCCTGCCCCACCCCAAGGTCATGTACCCACAGCAACCCATAAGGACAGAAGGATCACCTGGGGATGGGGGCAGTGGCCCTCCTCCCTCCGGGGACTCTGATCCATGCCCGCAGGGGGAGGTGAATGCAGGGCACTAAGGGAATGAGGGGGGTGATGATGCCTGGCTGGGAAGAAATGCCCGCCTCTTATCAGCCTGGCCAAGGTAGGGAGGGAAGCAGGCCGGCCCAGGGCAGCCCTTTCCTCAGCGGCAGGGAGTTGATGCTGGCGGCTGGGTGCCAAGGACGCAAAACAAACCAGCGTTCTATTTTCAAGTTCTCCTGTGGACATTATCCAAGGTCCCGGGAGAGAAGGAGGGGGTGGTGGGGAAGGGGGCTGGGAGAGGGCGGGGGCGGATGGAGGGCTGACCGGTCAAAGAGGGAGGGCCTTGATAAGGACCCCAGCGTCTGAGGCCCTGCATCCCAGCTGGGCTCCCCCAGTCCTCTGCCAGCTCTCCCTTCTGGAGCCCCACCCCCAACCCGGCTGCCAAGCCTCCAACATTCAAGCTTCCTTCGCCTCTGCCTGTTGCTCGAATAATAATCACTGGGAAAGACAACAAAGGCATTGGCTGTTTGAAACCTTGTTACTGGGCTGTTCCAGGGACACCCCTCCCCTTGCCAGGTCCTGGGAAGGGGCAGGCTATCACCTAACAGGATAGCAGGGCAGGCTAAGGTCTCCTCCAGAAGCCCCCCAGGCTCCCACCTCCCGAAGGGCGGAGGGGGCAGGGGGCGTGGCAGCCCCGAGAGGGTGAGCGCAGAAGGCTGTGCTTTCAGAGGCCAGAGGCCCAGGGGGCAGGAGGGAGCCCGCCAGGGTTTTAGGCAAGGCAGGGAAAGAGACCTGAGACCCAGGCCTTTCCTTCCCGAAGGAAGATTCCGACTAGAGCATGAACAGAGCGTTTCCTTGAATATCAATAGGGCTGTTGTCTGAAAAAGCAATGGAAGTCACCTCAACACTCAGCATTTTTGTGCTGCAAAGCCTCAGAGAGGTTGGGAAGTGGGGTTCAGGGGAACATGAGGCCGTGGCTCTCCAAGGCCTCCTCCTCGCCTTTCCCTCAGAGATCCACCTTCCCCTGAGAAAGATAACGGGCTATCCTTGGAAAATCATCAGGGAAGAGCCTACCTCCTACACCTATCCCAGTTTCTGGCTCTCACCCAAGTGTAAAGTTATCAAACCCACATCCATCTTCAATCTTCCTGATGGTAATTGTTTCCACGAGAGCACAAGGAATGGTACCACTTCCCAGAGGTGGCCGGACACTGGGAGTGACCCAGGGACAACGTGCCAGTATTTGAGCTTATTTACACAAGACTGAAGGAGTGCCAGCAGTGTGGCGTGGGAGAAGCCAGCCCACGGTTCCCCGGGCCCCCACTCTGCTCTGACCGCCTGCTTCCAGGCAGAACACTCAGCAGGAGCCGGAGAAGACCACTGGACAGGTTTGTACGTCCCCCTAACTCCAGACAAAGACACACACACAGATACGACATACAACTGGACATACAACACAAATACCCCAGAGCCTGACCAGCCCCGGAGGGAGCACTAGAGGGAAAGCATCTCAGAGACCCTTCTAAGTCTCTGGGGGGCCCATCTGTCTCCACGAATAGGGCCAGGTGCACTTACTTGGGGTTAACTAGGTAACAGGTGAGGAAGCAAAAACTTCTTGGTCTACTCCCTAGATGACCTTTTTACTGTTTCACCTGGGTATCTGGAAAGTGCGTTCTCCTTGGCGGGGATGGGACTGAACCCGAGGATCCCAGGCTGCCCCCTGTGCTGCTGTCCAGGATCAGAAGTCAACCTCGGCCTGCCTGGGGACCTCGCTTGGCCAGAGGGCTCCGCACGCAGCGGTAGCATGGGAGGGAGGACCTGACCTCCGGGCCCACAAGGGTTAGAGGAGAGAAAAGGCACTAAGGGCTCCTCTTTAGTTCTCCCCCTTCCAGACCTTACAGAGGCAACCACGGTGCTTAAAGGTTAAGTCTGCTTCCTGGGCGCTACACATCCAGGCACTGGGAGGGGCTCCCAGGGGATCATGGGTTCTGGTGAGCCTCGGGAAGGAAGCCTTGGCAGCTTCCCAAACCTGGGCTCCCACTTTGTCGGGGAACCTGGACGGAGCTCAGACTGGGGGAGGGCTGGTGTCTCTCTGGGCTGCTAAACCCAGGCTCCCCCTGGATAGGGCCCATTCTCTTAGCATGCCTGAGCTCCTGGCAGGAGGGGAGGGGCAGGAAATCCTGGGCGCTCTGGGGATTTGGCTCAGATTTCATTTCCAAGGCTTCAAGATGTTTCCAGGTCAGATGTGGGGTGGGCAAAGGGCGGAGACATGAAGCCCGGAAGCAGAGCCCTGCTGCATTTAGGGAAGCAGATCCTTTGGTCCCAGGTTCACCAAATTCTCAGTTGCCTAAGAAGCAGGTCACCTTTCCAGCGGATGCCACTGAAAATCCATACAGACCGATGGCCCCTCTCTGCAGAGCAACGCGTGCGCACACACAAACACACATTTTCATGCAATTTCAGGAAGTTCACAGACCTTATGACTCTTTCATGGACTCCACTCTATGCCAAGGAAGTTGGCCAAGGCTTGAGGAATCGTGGAAATGAATGGTAACCCGGGCCACCTTCTCACCTGAAGAGCCGGGGCTCCCGGATGTGCTCGGGTCCCAGGGCCATGCCCCTCATGTACTCATAGCACAGCCCATTCTGGAAGGTGCAGTAGAGTTTGGGGGCGCAGCCATGTGCTCGCAGCAGCTGGAAGTTCCTGACCTCATTCTCCCGGTCCACCAGCAGCTCAGTGCGCTCCCCGTACACCCGGACCAGCACGCAGTCCCGCATGTCCTCCTCCACGTAGCAGGCCACCAGCTTGTTGGTGATGCCATCAGTGAAGCGCTGGCATGGGGAGGGGGAGCACAAGGGCGTGTGGGGCAGGGTCTCTGTTCTGGCCATGCCCATGGCTCCCCACCTCCAGCAAGGGGTGCTCATTTGCATGCCCAGCACAACCATGCAGAACCCTGCCCCGCCATCCTTCGGGAGCTCAGCACTGTTCCTAATGCTTTACCATCCTCAGTGCTTGGGAGAGCCTGAGTTCTAGAAGAAAACCTCAGCCGAGGCACCCTCACCTCTCCTGAGTTCGCTTCTAGCAGATGGGATTTGGCAGTAGAGGAATTTCCACACTCCTTGGTGGGACAAGCCCCCTCCCCACTTCTTACCCCTCCATCCCTGAAAGAAATCTCTATGGACCAGATTGTGCCCAGGGAGGATCGGGAGTTGCCCAGGACAAGTACATCCTGACCCAGCTGCCTCTCCTCCTTTGCCCGGCCCAGGACTCTTTGCTGCACCCCACACCCCATCCAGCCACAGCAGTGCGGAGTTTACAGAGGCTGGAACTCAGCGGAGGGTTTTAGGGGTCAGAGCTCCTTAGGGCCTCTGAGTTCCAAACCAGAAAAGACAAGAGGCCAGGGGCTGGGGTGGGGGAAACAGACTAGACTTTCTGGGTACGGTGACAAGGAGGACTGAACCATGAAATTGACAGGGCACAGTGTGACAGAGCCAGTAGGGGATTAAAGGACATCCGAATTAATTCTAGGTGGGGAAACTGAGGCCCAGAGAGGGGAAGGACTGGCACGTAGCATGTTCCATCAGTGCTGAAATTAACCTCAGACCTGCTCAATGCCTTGTGGGTCTTACAACTGAAGCGCATCTTTTATTTCGAAAATGCTACCCACCCATCTTTCCCCCAAGAGGTGTCTGTCAGCCTCTGCATTGGGGTGGGGGAACCTGGCCTCTCCTCACCCTGAAGGCCCAGCAGCAGGGAGGCCCCTGACACTCCAGAACTAGCCCAGCTCCGGACTTCTTCCTCCACAAGCAGCTCCCAGAGGGGCTGTTGGGGGAGGGTGAGCAGGTGAAGACCCTTTAGAGGATGCAGATCAGCTGGGGGGTCTGCCCAAGGATCCTCAGTCGGAGGCTCTGCCCACATCTGTGTCCCGGAGAATGTGCCCAGCTGGGGATAAGGAGGCCCCCCTGTGTGGGGGGGGGGCGGTGCAGAGCCTGAGCCTGGGGAGACGGGGAGGGTTTCCATCCGGCGCAGGGGCCCTGGGCTAAGCCGGAATTCCACACGGTGGCTCTTGGGACCCGCTCAGAGCCTGGAGACTTTGCTCCCACCACGGGGTAGAGAAGGCAGGGGTGTGTGTGTGTGTGCGGAGGTGGGGGGGGGCTCCCTTAAAAGTTCCTGCCTCCTCAGGTTTCAGCGCCGGCCGCGCGCTCCTGGGGCGGCGAGGGGCACTGGCGCGCGGCAACAGGGGGTGGGGCCCGCGCGCGCAGCATGCTGACGGTGGGCAGGTGGACCTCCGGGCTGCCCACGAGCCCCCAGGAGGAGGGGGGTGTGGGGACCAGGGGAGGGGATGGGTGGCCGAGGAAGGTGGGAGCCTGGCTCTGCTTGGGGACCAGAACAGATGGAGCAAAATACACACCCAAACCACCATTGCAACCCTGCCCTGCACAGCGGCCGCGCACCCCTGGGACCGCCACCCGGAAGGATGCACGGACAGACGTTCACGCATCCCCGCTCCAGCCCCGACAGGGCCCCGGCGCGGCCCCGCGCCCCCTCGGCTACCTTTGTCCGAACTTGCTCGGGCTTCCAATGCGGCCGCAGCTCCTGGATGAGGCGCAGGGCACCCGGGAGGATGTCGTCCTGGTCCACGGATATGCCGAAGCAAGGGACGGCGGCGGCCCTCGGGGCGCCCGGCGGCTCCCGGCAGCCCGCGCTGGCCGCCGCCTTCTCCTCCATGCCCCATGAGCACTGCGGGCACGGCGCCTGCCGCCGCAGGTAAAAGGGCGAGCACGGCAGAGGAGCCGAAGGGGGCACAGCCATTCCCAGCAGCCCCACCCCCTCGGAGCCGCCGCGCGAGCGCTAGCCCCTGCGGGGGGGCCCGGCGCGGCGGTGGGAGTGGTAGAGGAGGGGCCAGGGGAAGTCCATGACTCAGGAGCCCGCTGCCCGCTCCGATCGGCGCCCGAAGCCGACCCGGGAACGCCGTGGCCCGCCGCGATTGTGACATCATCACGGGCGGCGGGCCGCGGGGCGGGGGCCCGGGAACGCCCCCGCCCCGCCCCCGCCCCGGCCCGCGGGCCGCCGCGGAGTCCGCGGCAACCGCTACCTGGAGCGCGGGGCGGGGGTGACGCCCTCGGGGTGGCCGTGACGCCGGGGGCGGGGCATGGGATAGCCCCGCCCCGCCCCGCCCCCACCCGGGTCCCAGGCCCAGCAGCGCGGGGATCGCACCCCGGCCTCTGAGCCCGCGCGATGGCCAGCCTCCTTCCCCTTGCATCGGCGTGGGCCGCTCTCCCTGGGCAGCCTGGGGCAGGGCGGGAGGAGGCCTCTTCCTGCGCCCCGGTTCCAGCCTAGTGGTTGGAGATCTGGCTGCCACCAAGAGGTCGGCTTGGACTCGCCTACCTGTGCCCCAGGTCCCCGCTGGAAAAGGAGTCCCCCGCTTCATCTCAGAGGACCTTCTCCCTTCTATGCAGGGAGCTCCCCAGACAAATCCTAACCTACCCCCCCCCCCCCGCCCAACGCATGTATTAGGTGGAGAGGTGACATTGGGTGATGCATGTGGAGGATGGGTGCACGAATGGGAACTAAGATCGCTTGCCTTCAGCCCCGGTGGGAGAGCTCTCGCAGCCCCATCCAGAAAAGTGCCTACAGAGAAGGGGCCTTCTTCTGTTTCTCCAAGTTGTTCCTTTGGCCTCTTCAGGAACATCTCAACCACAAGGCCCCTATCATTATTGCTGTCCAGAATCCAGCTCTGCCCAGTGGAACTTCTGCGATAGTGGAAACGTTCTATATCCGTGCTGTCCAGCACAGTGGCCACTAGCTAGCTACCTGTGACTGCCCAGCACTTGAAATACGGCTAGTGTGACATTCGACTTAATTTTAATATAAATCGCCCTATGATGCTATGGTATTGGACACTCAGGAGACGGGGAAGCCTGCCTATTTCAAGGTCATGGAGCCCCAGGACATAGAGCTGGAAAGGACACTGACTCCAGCTCTGCCTTTTTGCAATGAGGAAATAAAGGCAGGCTGGCAAGAGAACTTAGAGAATGGGGCAGGGGGTCCCAGGCTAGGATCCAGGATCCTGAACACAGACTCACGATCTTGGCTTGGGGAGGGGACCCTGCCGACAGCTCCTGCCTTTGGGCATCTGCTCTAGAGGAGCCCCAGGGTCCCACACAGTCCCAAGGGGTTGCAATTCTGGAGCTATGAGGTTTGCCAGGGGCTTGGTTGGGCCACACTGTGCTTCACCCTTTTTGGTCAAAGGGTGACCTTTGGTCAAAGGGCTACCGCGAAGGGGGCCAGTATCCACGACTTTAGGTCGTGCTGCTTCTCATTCCCCAACATACACACCCCATGCTGGTGCTGGTCGCCCGAGGAGTAAGAGTGGGAGAGGACCTCAGCCTGTCGCGTTCCATGTCTGTGAGAGGGGGGACAGCTGTGTATGTGGTTGTGGGCTTGTGCATGTGGGCCCCTCTCCAGGGCGCGTGCAACTCTGTATCTGTGAAGGTACACCTCCATGGGTTAAGGGGCCCCCGGCACCTGAGTCATATGGGCTGGCTTCTAATCTTGACATGTTTCGATGAGCCGTCTTGGTCCCATGCCTTCCATTCTCTGAGCCTCCGTTTCCCCGCATGTACAAAGGGAGTATCAGTCAGATCTCTGGTGTTCCACATTGCCAGGCGATGGTGTCTTAGACTGCATGTGTCAATGGCGACATGGGCCGGGGGGCTAAGGGATGTGTCATGCACGAGGGGCCCAGCGGAGCCTGAGTTTGAGGCTGGCTTCTACCAGCTGGGAGCACCTTTCTGACCCACAGTCTCAGGTCACAGCATTAGCCCTGGTCCTGCAGGTGCTGCGGGGGAGCACGGAGCTGGCTGTGTGTGTCAGCAGCCCCACCTGAGCGAGGATGAATGGCATCACCCCTGCACGCAGGAACCTGTACGTGCGGGTGAGTGTATAGTTTGTCATTCTATGTCACATTCCTGTCTGCACATGATCCCTGGCTGCGTCTCTCATCTCAGACCCCAGTGAACCCAGGTGCAACAGGGCTGTGAACATGAAGTCTTTATTGTTTGTTCTCGAAGCAGGGAAGCGCTGATGCTGGAGGCAGAGCAAGCATCCGGGAGGAGCTCCACACCCCATGCCCTTGCGTGAGGGCTCCGGGGGAGCGTCTCGGAGTGCTCTAGCTCCGGGCTAGGGCTGTAGGAAGGGCCCACTTGGGCAGCAGAGGGCCTCTCAGCGGGCCAGGGCAAAACCGATGCGATTGTTATGCCGGTCAAACTCCGTGTAGAACTTGCGGATGAAGCTGGCACCCAGGACCCAAACAGGCCCAGTGGGCGGTGGGACATCCAGACCGTGGAGGGCCAGGGTGCACAAGTCATCATTACCATAGGAATCCTGGCAGGAAGCGAGAGGGTTTCCGCCACTGCCTGGCACCTGACCTTGCTCCTTTCCCCTCACCTGACCCCAGTAGCTGTCCTCAGCAACATTCACCCCTTCCTCTCCCATCGACTCCGGCCTCTCTTGCCCTTTCAACCCAACATGCATCCTCCTGGATGCGGGTACTGAGCGGGACACCGGGCAAACAATGCGTCAGGCACAATGCATCTCCAAGAGCTTACCTTCTGGTAGAACTTCTGATCCTACACAAGTTATTTAGCTGCCCTAAGTCCATTGGGCATAAAAGGGGTTAAAAGTATAGTCACATAGCATTACTGGGGGCAGCTGCCGAGAAGGTGGAGACAAGGGGATGAGCACAGGGATTCCCAAACTTGGCTGTACATTGGAATCACCTGGGGAATTTTGAAAAAACACTGATGCCCAGGCTTCAGCCCCAGAGCTTCTAATTTAATAGGTATGGGCTGTGGTTCGTTCCTGGGATTTTTCAAAGATTTGTTTGCTTCTTTATTTGTGAGACAGAGAGCACCGGGGAGAGGGAATCTCAAGCAGACTCTGTGCTCAGTGCAGAGCCCAAGGCAGGGCTCGATCTCACAACCCCAAGATCATGAGCTCAAGCTGAAACCAAGAGTCGGACAATTAACGGACTGCACCACCCAGGCGCCCCTTGTTAGTGGGATTTTTAAAGCTTCCAGGTGACTCTCACTTGTAGCTGAGTTTGAGAACCACTGATGGGGCATAAGACCTGGTCCCTTTTAGAGGCCCCTGCGCCCCCGTCCTCCCTGTCGCCGAGGGACGGCTTGGATCCTCACCGGTAACACATAGTCCGAGCTGCTGAGGGTGTAGGCTCTTCCTCCAAGGTGGAAGGAAATGTCGGGGAGGGTCGGCACCTGGTTGCAGTTCACGACATACTGAGGGGAAGGTAAAAGGAATCCGCTGAGTGTGGGAAATCCCCCAGCAGACACAGCCCCATGCCTGTGGCTGGGCCCCTCTGCTGGAGGAGTGAGAGGAGAGGAGGGGAAGCCCCAGAATGGCCCCACTTGGAACCTACTGCTTCTGGGGTAATTCTGGGGCCCAGGTTGTGCTCCCAGCAGCCTCTGGTGCCCTCACTCCCCCAACTTCTTACTTCATTTGTGCTCAGTTCCTTGGCCCCCAGGGTGTCCATGAGCAGCCTCAGGGAGCTTGTGGGACCCGAGATGTACGACGCACCAGTATCGACCACCACCATGCAGCCCTCCTCGCAGACCACGGTGGCCGACCTCACAGACACCCTGGGGGAGGACAGTTGGAGCGTCAGACAGACAGCAGGCTGATGGGACCCCGCCAGGCTGCATAGTTTCTCTGAGTGAGGCCAGTGGCGGGGGCGGGGGCCCATGCTGGTGGCCCTGGGATGCACTGGAGGATGGGAAGGCATGCACTGGAGGAGGAAAGGTGCCGTCCCCGTTCCCAGCATACCGCCTGGTGACCCGCCGCCTCCTCTCAGTGGACCCCCTCCCCTCTGCTCGTCATAACTCCGTGTTCCCCAGCCCTGGGCAGAGCGCCCAGAGAGCAAATGTAGGCTGTGCCTTAAGAAGGTACTGCATTTTAGGACAGAGGACAAGACGGTAAGGCTGCTCCTTCCCACCCCTACCCCCCGCAGCAACAGCAGCAGCAGTTCTGGAGAGCAGGAGGGTGGAGGGTTCCTGACCCTTTCATCTTGATCTGCCAGGAGCCAGTCTGGCTGACGCTCACGTAGTGGAAATTCCCTTGGTAATACTGGGGGTCGCTGCCTCCCAAGACAAGCTCTCCTCCGAGCAAGTGGGAATCCCTAGAGGAAAGATCAGAGCTCCTGGAGACCCGGCACCCCAGCAACCAGGGCAGTTGGGCAAGGAGACAGGGGTGGGGGTGGGAGGGAGAGGGCAGAGGACAGAGGACGGTGGGAAGGGTGGCATGGCCGGGAAGCTGCAGGAACACCACTTCTCCACCTTCCTTGCACCCGCTCAAGCATCTCCCCCCAGAGAAGGATCCGGCACAAGGACCATGAGCAGAAGGCAAGGTGACAGTTGGCTGCACCCTCACTTGGGTTTGGGCAGCTGCAGGTTGAGGTGTGTGGGTTGGGGAGCTCTCGGGGACCTGTGGGGTCAGAGCGGGTAAGGGGCAGGAGGCGAACTGGAAGGAGGGGTGGACAACTTCGGCATCCGGCAGAGCTGGGGCCTGCACAGGCGAGTTGGGCTGGATGGCCGCTGTGAATCTGACCCTGGTGTTCAGGAGGGGCAGGGGCAGGGGCAGGGGCAGGGGTCGGGGGTGGGGCTCAGCTCCTTACTTGAAGTTTCTGCAGAGAAAGAGACACAGCAGAGAGGGGGGCTAGGTTTCAGCTGCGCCTCACCAGTCTCTCTGCCGGGCAGGGTGGGTACCATTCCCTCCTTTTACCCTTTAGGTGAAGTCCCACAGCAGGGGGCAGTGGGGTGAGCGGAGCCAGGCTCCCGGTGCCCTGTCCACAGCGAACCCCCTTGCCTTCCTCTCCTCCCTGCTGCACAGCACTTCCCACCGCAGGAGGCTGGTTTCCCATGCGCATGTGTGGGCTGGGGGTTTTCCAACGGGCACCGGGGAGGTTTGGCACATGCTCTGTGGGCACGTGTACCTCACTGCCCTTGTACAATGCGCATGTGCAAACACCAGCCACCTCCGCCCCACTCCCAACACTTCAAGATCTTTCCAAAGTTCCCTCTTCCTTGTCCCAGGGTCAAGGAAGAAGCCGGCCCTCTTCTCCACAAGGCCCTTCTTCTTCCTGCCTGCTGGATTCTCCTCCCTCCCATGGCCTCCAGGCTCCCGCGCCCTCCATGTTCCTCTCCTTTCTTCCAGAGTTTCCATCTCTCACTTTCCATTGGCTTCCTCCTCCACTTGCAAGCAGGCTCCGGCCTCCCCCAGCATTTCCAAACACCCGCCCTTCTCTCTGCTTCTCCACCTGTACCCCCTTCCTGACATTTCCTTCCCTGTCGAATCTCTCAGGGCATTCTTCATCTGCCCTCGCCTCCTGACACCCACATCTACCTCCCAACTGCTGGCCGTCTGGCCGCGCCCCATCTCCCAGACCGCTCTGCCTGTGACTGCCCCTGGCTACAGGGCCCATTGGTGGCCTTTGCGTTTCCTTTTACCCGTGTGATTTCTCTGGGCCCCGAGCCTCCCCTCCACTCGTCTTGTGTTCCTCCCCTTAGGACTCTTCGTGTCCAGCTCTTACTGTCTTTCCAGACCCAGCAACCAACCCAACAGTTGGCAACGGCTTCCCCGAGGCTGGCTGAACTCCACATAAGCTCAGCCCGGAGTAAAAAGGCACCTATGGGTTTCAGCCCCTCGCTCCCTGTTGCTGCACATTACGTCATGGTGTTTCTTGTCTTCCTTCCAGACCGGAAGCTCTGTGAGGGCAGGGACTCTGTCCTGTATAATGTGTTCATGGCTGCACCCCAGGACTTCTCATGGCGTTTGGCACATGAACACCCAATATTTGTTGAATCAATGAAGGGGCAAATAAAGGAAAGAATTAATGAATGAAGTCCTCTTTCTGTGTGAGGGGGGTCGTGGGCCCCTTACAGTAATGCTTTACTTTCCATCTCCCCCAGTTTGCATTTTCCTCTTGTTCTAGAGCAATGCTAATAAGAACTTTCTATAATGATGGAAATGTTCTCTATCTCTATTACCCAGTATGTAGCCACTAGTCACTGCGGCTGCTGAACTCTTAAAATGGGGCCGTGTGACTCAGGAACTTTTTAAAAATTTTAATTAATTTAAATTTAAGTGGCGGCTTCCAACCTGGATAGTGGAGTTCTGTATATGAACTGAATGCCTCTTAGTCATGAACACGTCAAAATTCCAGTCCCGACTGTCTTCCTGCTCTCCTGCCTCCCTCCCTCCCTCCCTCCCCCTGCCGTGGCCCCTGGAGCCCCAGGCTCACCTGCTGTAGTAGACAGAGAAGACATCTTCCTTTAGCACCCCCTGGGAGAGGATGTGGTCAAAGACAGGGGTGACCCCGCCAACAGCCTGCGCTGGGAAGCCCATGCCCAGAACCCCATCAAACTTAGCCAGCATGAAGGGGATCAGGGGCAGCTCTGTGACTTCTCCAAACGTCTGTGTCACTGTGATGCCACCCACCTGTGGGAGAAAGGACCAGAGGAGACCAAAACTACTGTCCTGTTCCTGCCCAGGGTCTAGTCTATGGCCCACATGCCCTAGGGTGAAGAAATTTGGCATGAGACCATTTCATCAATCACCCCCACACCGGCCCCCCATATCCTCTCTTCTAATACTTGTGCAGGCTGTGGGGGTCCAGAGAGAACTGGGCTTGCCCCAGGACTGGGAGGGGCAGAGGCTGAGAAGACATTCTGCCAGAAAGTAACAGAAAAAGGCACCAGGAGCTTCCACACCCCTTCCCCAGGGGCCCAGCTTCCACACTGGCAGAGGTGGGCCTCAGTTCCCCACCCCCACTGTGGGTAAGGATTCCTTCAGCCCAGCCAGGCTTCCTCCCCTGGTTTCACAGACAAGGGGAGGGTAGGGGCTCCTATGATTAGCTCTCACATTCCACATGTACCCCTCCCATAACTGACAGCAGGAGCTGGAGAAACCCCAGAATGGAGAGGGTCAGATGAAAACCAAATGAAAAAGAAAACCAAGCCCTGACCATAGCCCAAACTTTAACCTCGGCTGTAAACTTAACACCTATGCCTCACCCTAAAACAAACTCTGACCCTAACCTCACCAGTACCACTGACCCTGACTCAGACCCTGATTTCAGTCTGGTGTCTGGTTAAGAAGAGCGCAGTCAAAGCTGGGTGAGCTCGAGGTCAAAGGCTCCATAAATGTCCCCGCGTGCAGCTAGGAGCTCAGGTTTGCTGGGTCCCAGACGCTGCTGCTTTGCCTCCCTGGCCCTTGGCAGGTGGCAGGTCAGGGTTCCTCCCCTCCCCAGGCTCCAAGGTAGACTGAACTGTACCCTTCCCAAGTATGGGTCCTCAGGCAGTAGGAGGCGGCTGGGGACTAAAAAGGGCAGGTGTCAAGTGACCTGGGGCACTCCCACTTACAGTCACCATGTCCTGACTCAAGAAGCCTTTGACTTTCCCGGATCCATAGTGGATGGTGAATGCCGTCCCGTTCTCCATGTAGCTGGAGGATTCCGAGGAGTCATAGAGGCTGTGAATCTCTGTCAGGAAGACGTAGGCTCAGAGCTGTCCGATGGAGGCCTGGCAGGGGGGGCGGGGAGGCAGGTGCCCTGGGCGTATGGTCCCTGTGGTTGAGGACTTAGGTGCAGGGGTGGGGTGGCCCTGCGGTTGGAGGCTTGAAAATGTGTTTCATCAATCAAGGACTATGTGGTTTCTTGGGCCCCTGTCAGGTGCCCAGATCTATGAGAATTTTGTCTCTAATGAAGCATTTCTAATGCAGGGGTGCGGAAAAGATTCTGGTCCCAGTGAGCATTAACTAAGAGGTTGTTGACTAAGGAGAAGTCAGTCCTCTCCCAGTCTCAGGAAAGGGGAGAAATGGCATTGTGGGCAGGCTGGGGACTCCTCTGGCTTGCCATTTTACCTTGGTGGTCATATTGGGAAAATAGGGGGGCATTTTCATCTCTCCTCTCGGGGGCGGTGAGAGTAGGGACAGAGAGGAGATGGATCTGGTGGTGGCAGAGGGTGTGAGGCAGGACTGGCCAGGCGTGGAGAGGGCTTGGTAGAGGAACCTCAGGTCTTGCAGGGACGGGCGGGGGGGGGGGGCAGGGAGCTCACCACAGGCCGTGTAGAGAGGGCTGCACTTGGTGGAGGGCACCCAGAGGTTGGCCGAGCCCGTATCAAAGATGACTTTGAAGGTCTGGGGTGGGGTGCCGATGCCAATCTCCCCATAGTACTGGGTCTGTGGGGGTGAAAGGAAAGAGGCAGCTGGGGTATGGGGAGGCTCGGGAGCCTTGGGCTTTTGCCTGATACCCCTTCTGGCACGTGAGGTGAGATGAGGTAGCTCACACAACCTCTCTGGGTTTCCACGTTCTGGCAGGGCCTCGGTGTAAGGCTGAGTACCATCTTAGGACTTCCCAGGAAGGGAGACAAGAGAGCAAAACAAAAATATTGAAAATGAAGCAGGAAGGTGTCCCACATCTGGGGGGATACTAATGCAATCAATAGTCATGATGTACAGAGCCTGTCACAGAGACCTGCCCCTGAGGTCACATACCCGTCCTACCCACCAGGGACACCTGGGCTCGAGGCCCAGAGCCTGGATTCCTGCGTTCCCAACCTAACTCTGCTTCTGGGCTCCTTTCAGCCCTCTGTGCCTCAGCCTTCCCAGCTCTGAAATGGGATTTTTATAGGCTGCCCAGTGTGGTTCAACAGCTCCATCAGAGACAGCGTGGAAAGAGCACAGAAAGCCTTGGGTCCGAGAGAGAAAGGAGACAGAGGAACAAGGCCCCAGCCGGGCACTCACGTCCAGATAGTTGGTGAGGACCACGGGGGAGGTGCCGTTGCCGAAGGAGAGTCTCTTGGTAAAAAGGCTCCAGTCAGCACCAAGCCTGGCCACATCCACGCCTCGCTCCTTCAGGCTTTCCCGGATGGAGGGCATTTTCTTGAGGAAGATCCTGGTCCAGCGGGAAGGAGGGAAAAACCAGAAGAGCTCTGTATTCCCCCATGATAATGGTGGGGTCCCCGAAGCTTCTAGTACAATTCTCCCTATTTGAGCCCGACACTGAAGCATGTCTCCTGTGCTCTAGGGCCTCTCGAAGAGAATTTGCAAGCCTCCTCGAGTCAACTGCACTGGAATTAAATAATCCTCCGTGCACTTCCTTCTGCTGTCGAATTTTGATCCCTATCACAACAAAGGCATCTGTTCATTCTTTCTTTCATTCCATAATTACAAGCTGAACACTTACTCTGTGTCCGCACTGCACTAAATACTAGAGATAGAAAGATAAAGATCATCGCTGTCTTCAGGGAGCTCCAGCAGGAGAGGAGCGGGAGGAGGAAAAGGAGGAAACCCAACAATGACATCCCCTCTAAGATGACGACTGGCGTGCTCCCCTCAAGGCTGGACAGGAGAATGCAGTGCCGCGGGAGGCCTGTAGGTGGCGGCAGGCACCCGCTGCAGCCTGCAGGGGCTCTGGGATGCCACGCGGGGTGAGACACCCAGCCACGGCTGTGGGCTGAAGCAGAAGGACTGATCCGGTGGGGTGGGGAAAGCAGCCAGCATCTCCAGAGTGCCTGTGCCCTCTGTCCTTGGAAAGAGATGCCTTCTTGAGTCCAGGTCCCAGTCCTTCAGCTTCTTTCCCTGTCGTCTGCCTCTCGCCTTTGGGAGGTGGAATTAAAGACACTGGGGATGGGGGATAAAGCATACGGAGCTGCCATTTGGTGAGCACCAGACACTACCCTTCACCCCCACGTAGCCCTCATGAGGCCATCGTCGTCGTCCTCATTCTATGACCAGGAAGCAGAAGTTCCCAGGGGTGGGGGGACTCAGAAAGGATATAGCGGGGATTTGAAGCAGTGTGTCTAGTCATGTTCCCCAGAGGGCAATCCCAGGGCTTCCACGTGACGGCTCTTTGTGGAAGCCTGAGGGTGTGTGTGTGTGTGTGTGTGTGTCTCTAGCTGTTGGCCAGGGGTCCCGGGAATGCAGCCCAATTTATGGGGAACCTGTCTTTTCTAGCTGCTCGTCTATTTATACGGCCCTTTCCTGCTCCTACCCGGTGTTGCCAGACCCCCATCATGCCCACGGACCCCAGTGCAGCTTTCCTGCCAGCCAGTGTCCTATCTTAAGGGACATGACTTATTACAGTCATGTCACCATTTACTGTTCACAGAGAAGTTTCACAATGATGATCTTATTCTCCGCCATCCCTTGGGGTGGGTGATTATTCCCACTTCACAGACGGGAAAATGGAGCGGCAGAGAAATCCCATCCTAAAGAGGGTGCATTTTCTACCACTTACCCTGAACAGCCTCTGCTCTGGACCTTTACTCTTACCACTCTCCTTTTGGAAAGTCCCTTCCCCCACACCCCACCTCTGCTTATGCTCCAGCTTCATTTTCCCTCAGGCGCTCACAGCCAGCACTGCAAGCACAGCCTCGGGCTCGTGCACACGGTGGTGTCTGGTGGTGAGGATGTAGCAGTCATGGGTTCACACTTAAATCCCTTATTACTGTGTGATTTGGATCAACCTACCTAACCTCTCTGGGCCTTTTTGTGCGTCCCCATGACCTCCCCTATGAGATCACAGTGCAGATCAAACAGGCTGCCTACTGCTCAATAAATGGAAAGTGTGTGTGCGAGAGTGGGCAGAACGCCCCAAGAACCGGGTCCTGTGTTCAGATCTCCCGGAGTGCCCCAGAGTGCCTTGTATGACGCTGCGCACACAGCAGGGGGAAACATTGTGTGTTTCAAAAGCCTCTTTCTCCATTCCTGGCCCAACCCCTTCTCTTTTTAAAGAAAACAAGGAGGAGTTGGGCGCCTGTGTGGCTCAGTTGGTTAAGCGACTGCCTCCGGCTTAGGTCATGATTCTAGAGTCCTGGGATCGAGCCCTGCATCGGGCTCCCTACTCAGCTGAGAATCTGCGTCTCCCACTGACCCCTCCCCCTCCCCCATGCTCTCTTGATCTCATTCTCTCTCTCAAATAAATAGAATCTTTTAAAAAAATAAAGAGAACAAGGGAGAATGTTTTTTATCTTGTTCTGCCTTTACCCTGGGTGCAGGGGCTGCACCCAGCCATAGTCTCACCCCACACCCCTGCCCTAGCAGTTATCCTCTGGGAGCCTCGGAGCAAGGGAAGAGGCTTTGGAAACAAAAGACCCCGTAGGTGTTGAGTCTCAGCCTCTCACACGTGATCTCCCTGAGCGTCGGTGTCCTCACCTGAAAATGGAACTGTTGGGTTGTCGGCAAGGATTTGAGATACGCGGGAAGATCCTGTGAAATCCTAGGCATTTTACAGGCTTAGTAACTATGACCACTGTTGAAACCTATCCTCTTAGGGGCCTGGGGGTGGCTCAATCTGTAGCACATGTGACTCTTGGTTTCAGAGTTATGAGTTTAAGCCCCATGTGGGGTGTAGAGATTCCTTAAAAGTGAGACCTTAAAAAAAAAAAAAAAAGCACCTCACCCTGCCTTTTTACCTTGAGATCTTCTGGTCCCCCCTACCCTGAAACCCCTTCTCCTCAAGGTCCTCATTGTCTTGCTTCTCCCCCTTCTGCAGGCTTAATGACCCTCGTGAACTTAATGGGCCCGGTTCCCACGGGCCTGGCCCTGGGTGCGGGTGCTAGCTTGGTCCTCCTCCTCCCTCCTCAGGGCTGTCTTAAGCCTTTCTTTTAACACCGGTGACAATCCCGCCTGTAGGACTAACACCAGCTGGTTTCTGGGGCTTGTCGGTATCACGCTGAGAGCTCTACGTTCGTTATCTCATTAAATCTTCAAAGCAGATCTGTGAAGTACGTGCTGTTATTATCTCTGGTTTTAAACAGTTAAACTGTGCCCTTGAGAGGTTAAGTAACTTGCCCAGGCTTCCTGAACTAGTTAGGTCAGCCGCTGGGGCAGGATTCAACCCAAGACAACGAAACTCTGGAAGGCTTGTGTTCAACCACTGTATTCTTCCTTGGTGGGCTTCCCCATAGCACCCCCTTCTTCATAATTAGGCTGTGAGCTCCTTGAGAACAAGGGGTAGGTCTTAATCATCCCCACAGTGCCTCGCATGGTGATTCATGCAGGAGCAAAAGCTTTGGGCA
Source organism: Lontra canadensis (assembly GCF_010015895.1). Classification (NCBI taxonomy): domain Eukaryota; kingdom Metazoa; phylum Chordata; class Mammalia; order Carnivora; family Mustelidae; genus Lontra; species Lontra canadensis. Next base: position 10,488,515 of record NW_022631057.1, read on the forward strand.
GAGATCAAAGGACATGGCTTATCGGACTGATTCGTGTGCCCCTATTGGCCATAGGATACCGGCGAGTCACCTCTCTGAATGGGACCGCACCTCCCAGCCCAGCTGGTTGTGAGGACTGGGGGACACCCCCTGTCTGGAAGCTGGGAGCCCGGGTGCCCCGGCCCCCACCCACACAGCCCGTTACCTTCTGAAGGCGCCTGTGTCTGCAGGGAGGCCGCAGGTGCAGGCACCCCAGACCACCAGCAGGAGTCCCCAGCGAGGCATTCTGCTCCATTGGTCCATGCTTGGCCTGAGTGCCTGACTCCCTCAGGGATCCCCTGAAGCCTTGTGGCTCCCAGAGCCCGTCTTTTATGCGCTCCGCATTTGGGAGGTTGTGATTTTGCTCTGCCTTGATTTATGATCGTGGGGCAAATGGAGGATGGCCAGTAATAAATCCTCCCGGGGGACTAGGGGGGCGAAGGGTGACCAGGTTTCGACGCAGAGCTGGGGAACCAGGGGAAGAACCAGGGCTGTGGGAAAGCAATGCCATGCCCCATGACGCCAGCGGCCCCATCTCTGCCTGGCCCTGCGGCCCCCGACCGGGCAGAGGCTGATGAGAAACAGCAGTTTTCAGGAAAACGGTCAGGGCCAAGAGAGGTGCACAGCCTAGGTTTCCCACCTCCCGGCCAGACTCGCCCCTCCGTACCCTTCAAGCTCCATCCTCTGCATTAACCCTAGCTGTGTCCCTGACCGGCTTCTCCCACGCTGCGTCTCAGTTTCCTTCTGGAACATGGGCAGCTCTTCCCAGCTTGTTCGGGACAGAGCCAGACCCAGGGTTTCTGGGCCCCTGTTAGCAGCAGCCGTTCATGCGGAAGTACACCGCAGTGCCTTGTGGGGCCCCCGGGAAGCAGGGAGCTGGGGGAAGGGGTGTGTGTTCCCCTTCAGTGGACCCAGTGTTAATGGGAGGGAAGGGCAGCTCTCAGAAGAAGAGGTGGGAGGCTGGTCTCCAAACCCCTCCTTCCCTTCCAGCTTCACCCTGAGCCCTTTCTGGGCCCTGTCTCTACCACCTTCCCTTTTCCTTGTAGTTCACAGTCCAGGCCAGCCCTCCGGACAGACACCTGGCCCCGAATTCCAGGATGGGTGCTATTTATTCAGCCTCCAATGTCCTCTCCTGGCCTCTCCCTGCTCATGCCTCCACGTGCATTTCAAATATCACCACCTGTGTGCTAGGCAACAGGCCCCGATTCAGCCTGGAACGGACTGTCTTCTGCTGTGGGCTTCCACCGAGTGATTCGAGCCCTTCCAGGAGAGTGCGGACCTCAGCTGTCCCCTATCAGAGTTACCTGTGCGGATATGTGTCTGCCTCTTGCCCAAAGGGTGGCTTAGCATTTATCAAATGAGTGAACTGGGGACCTGGGTTCTGGCTTTGACTCTACCACGAACTTGCTGTGTGACATTAGGCCTCTCCCTTCCCCTCTCTGGGTCCCAGTCCTTAAATCTGTAGCACAAGGCAGGTGCCGGATAGCCCTGAGGGTGCCAGACACTCTAGTGTTCTGTTCTTTGCCTCCAGGGTGCTGCTCTCTGCACCAGCTGGGAGCAGTAAAGACTTAGAGGAGATGGGGCACCTGTGTGGCTCGGCTGGTAGAGCGTCTGACCCTTGATTTCAGGGTGGTGAGTTCAAGCCCCGCCGTGGTCATGGAGCCTACTTAAAAGAAAAAAAAAAGGCCCAGAGGAGCTCATCTCTGTTACTAATGTGTTGGCTAATGAATGTTTGGTCCTCTGAGATTTTAACACCCTCAGCGAATGATGGGGGGACCTGGTGCTTCCTGGTGTAAACTCTTACTGGAGAATTTTCAGGTACTGTTGTTGGTGGTGAGGGAAGGCTCTGAAGGCAGAGGAAAAGTCTAAAACCCTTCAGAGCTGGGGACCTTTCTTGTCAGATTGAAAGAATGTTTAGGAAGCATTCCTATAGGCCTGTGCTCTTCCTCCATGAGACAATATTCACCGAACATTTATTATTGGTCAGATACTTTTTAGACGCTGGGATTATGAAAGTGACAAGAATAAATACCATTTCTGCTCTCGTGGATCCCATAGTCTGTAGGAGAGATAGATTATCATCACAACATAAAAAAACATAAAATAATGATGGTGACTGGTAAGTCAGGGGCCTCCAGGAAGTCGTCTCTATGGAAACGACACTTGGGTTGTGATTTGAAGGCCACATAGGCGGGCAATGAATAGCTGAAGAGGGAAAGAAATAGAGTCTGGATGGCAGGAGCATGTGCAAAGGCCCTGTGGAGAGAAGAAGCACAATGAGGAATAAGGGCCAAAAGAAAGCCAGTGTGGCTAGACGGAGAGCAGAGGAAGTGGCGTGAGAGATGATGGGATGGGAAGGGCAAATGCTTGCTGAATGTTCATTATGTGCCAGAAGCCATTCTAAATGTCTAATGCATTCAACTCTTATGAACATCTGTGGGAGGTGGTTGCCTTATTGTTCCATTTTATAGATGAGGAAACAGATATGGGAGGATTCAGAAAGGAACTTGCCCAAGATCACACTAACAATAACGGATGCCGTCAGCTTGTAAGCTTAGACGGTATGTCCCCAGACTCATCACACAGCCCACTCAAGGGTCAAACCATGACAAGTTCTTGAGCTCGGTGCTATGCTTACCTGAAGGGAACAAGCGGCAAGCAGTTGAAGACAGGAATGATGATGTAGCCAGATGTGTTTTGCAAAGACATGGTGGCTACGGTGTGGCTTGGCAGGGACTTTAGAATGGTCCAGAATCATGTGGCATATGCCCGTTAGACAACCACAGCCACAGAACTGGGTTGGACCAGGAGAGGTGGGCATGGTAGAGAGAGAAAAGATTGGATGGCTTCGAGAAAAATTCAGGAAATGAAATTGAGTGATGGATGGGATATGGAAAGTGAAGGAGTGAGAGGTTCCTGGACTCCTGGCGATGCCGAGGGTTCAGGGAAGAGGAGTGGGATTCCAGAGAGAAAGGGGTCTGGGGAGACCATGAATTTGAGGACCTGTTGAGTGTGGGGTTCCTTTGAAATATCCCAGGTGGAAGGGAGGTGGGGAGAAAAAAAAAAGAAGTGTCCCAAATATGACATGAAATGGCAGGTGCACATGTGGACCTGGGTGAAAGATTAATGTGTTATTTGCAATTGCTCGTTAATATCACAGATGTAAATAAAATTAGCCAGGGGGACAGCAAAGAACCAGAAGCCTCAGATTCCAGCTTCCATGGGTCAGCGATGGAGAAAGAGCCAGCACTAGGAGACCACAAAAAGGAGGACAGAGAGGCAGGAGGAGAGCATCAGGTGTCCCCAAAGCCGAAGGAGGAGAGCAATTAAGGAGGGATAGTGAACAGGGGCAGGTGATGCTCCAAGGTCAGGCAAGACATGGGTTAAAATGCAGAGAGGTGGCCGTAGGGGCTGTTAGTGGGAGCTGTTTTGGTGATACGGAGGGATGGGAGCCCAGGCAGGGATGGTGGGAGAGTGATGGGGAGTAGGAGATGAAGGTGATATGGTCCAGCAGCTACTTTGAGAAGCTGGGGATAATGAAGGAGGAAGTGATGGTTGGAAGAGAATGAGGACCAAGTGAGCGGTTGCTCTCCGTTCCCCTGCCTGCCCCGATCCTTCCTTCCTTCCTTCCTTCCTTCCTTCCTTCCTTCCTTCCCCTTTCTTTCTTTCTTTCTTTCTTTCTCTCTCTCTCTCTCTCTCTTCCTTTCTTTCTTTTTTAAAAATATTTATTTATTTGACAGAGATCACAAGCAGGCAGAGAGGCAGGCAGAGAGAGAGAGGGGGGGAAGCAGGCTCCCCGCTGAGCAGAGAGTCCGATGCGGGGCTTGATCCCAGGACCCTGAAATCATCACCTGAGCTGAAGGCGGAGGCTTAACCCACTGAGCCACCCAGGTGCTCCCCTCCTTTCTTTCTAATGGTGGGAGGGAGTTGAATATATTTAAGTGCCTAGAAAGGACTTGGTGGAGAGGTGGGATGACCACCACTGCAAGACTCCTGAGCAGGAGAAAGGAAGACGAGAGTGCAGGGGACCTGCCCGGAGTCGTTTACCTGCCAGGCCCGGAAGCCAAGGACCTTTCTCTGTGGCAACTATTAGCTTCTCAGACAAGTTGGGAGCAAGGACCTCTGCTGAGACTTGGGGATGGATGGGGTCTGGAGGTGTGAGGGACATGAATGAGGCTTGAGATAGGGAAAGTGAGAAGGAGCTGACTAGGGAAACGGAGAGGGTTTCTGGGAGGAAGGGACATTGAATGGCTGGAGATCACACCTTTGTTGGAAGCCAGTCTGCCCTGTCCTCTGCCTCCCTGCTCCCACCACAGTGCTTGGGTGCTGGGGCACGGGCCCCAGGACAATGCGTGGCTGGCTTCACCCAGGGCTGGGGTGGTGCCAGGTGTGGTGATCAAAGAGGAGGGACAAAGGGATTTAGGGTCCTGGCAAAAATAGTATAGAATGATAGACCGTGGCCTAGAAGGGGGATGTGGGAACGAAGGACAGCATAGGGCAGGATGGACGAACGGGAAGGAAGCGGAGGACCATGAGCAAAGAAAGAGCAGGGGGTTGGGAACAGCTGAAGCCTAAAGAGGGCAGATGACAAAGGGCTGGTCAAGGGTCTGACATTTGAGAGAGTCTTTTTCAAGGTAGAGCAGTGACAAGCGATGGCAAAGCCAGAGCAGGACGTGGGGGTGAGGTCCTTGGCCGGAGGGCGCTCAAGGAGCCGAGAGGCCAGGGTGCTGGCCAGGTCACTGTCTGCGTGGATGGTGATGTCATCTAGAAGGATCACAGAGGGCATAGGGTAGAGGAAGGCTGTAAGTCAGAAGCCAGAGTCTTTGATAAACGAGGGGGTGGGACCGGCACATCCGGAAATGACAGCAGCGAGTGGGGGAGGGGAAGGTCCCACACAAAGAACAAGGGCCTGGGAGAGGGTCTCCTCCCAATGTCCACGTCAGCCCTGGGAGGCAAGTGGACCAGTATTCCTCTAATACAGGAGGAAACCGAGACCTAGCGGGGGCTCTATGTAACGGGTCCTAATTCATAGCTGGTGCGTGGCCCCGGATCTCCCTTGCGGCAGCCATATCCGGTGGTGGGGGCGCGGGGGGGGGGGCAGCTGCTAAAGGGTGGATGTCCTGCCCCAGAATCACAGTTGTCCCCACCTTGGGGCTCTCTGCTGATGGAGAATCAGTCAGGAATCTCAGGAGGGGGACTGAAGGGTGAGACGGTCTCCTTTCCCATCTGAGACCCTGACAAGCTTGTGACCTATCCTGGCCAATGCAGGGCACTAACCACTCCCTCTCTGCACTGCTCTCCAAGGCCCAGAGCAGAAGGAGCAGCAGGGGCAGGGAGAGCAAGTGGGGAGATAAAGAGTCAGCCCAGAGGCTGAATGCGAGGGACCCCCTTCCACTTTACGGAGCCCCTGTCCTGCCCCATGGAGTGTTCTCTATTCTCTCGGCAGCCTGAGGAAGGGGGTGCTCTGGTGCCCACTGTTCAGACGAGGAAGCGGGGGCTTCAGAGAGCTCAGGGAGGGATGAGCTGAGCGTTCGTCCTGTGACCCCAGCCCCTCTGTGTGGCTCTGGGTGCCAGACATGCCTGGCAGAGCCATGGGATTCAAAAGAGGGGTGCTCAGCTACGGCCCGGTGCTTCCTAGAGTGGGGGAGCTCTTTGAAGGCCAGCACCCAGCACCCAGCTGCTGCTTAGACACCCAGTAGCAGTGGCGGCGGCTCGGGGAGGCAGGGTTCTGAGATACATTCTAGGTTGATAAGGCTCTTCTGGGACAAAGACAGGGCTGGGGATTCCAGTCCACAGACATGGGTGCCCTGTGGCCCTAGGCACTCTCTAACCAAACGCCACCAGCTGTGGGACACAGGTGTGAGTCAGGAGTGGGGACAACCCACAGGAGAGCAGCTGTGAGAGGGAGGAGGGGCCCCCCAGGAGGTGGGCAGACAGGCCAGGCGAGGAATCAGCTCCCAAGGGGTGGCAGTGCCCAGAAGTAACTGTCTCCGGTGCCCCCTCCGCCCCTGTCACTGCGGCTCAGAGGCTGGGAGACAGGCAGCTGTTCCTTGCTCTTCACCCAGCTCCCCTCAGGCCCCCTTCTGAACTCCTCGACCGGGGAGCCTGAGACCAGAGACCAGCTCCTACATCCAAGCAGGTGGTTCGTGGTCTGGAGTGGGAATGCGCAAGGATTCCTGGAGGGCTCTCCACACACAGAGGCTGAGCCAGGAGAGAAAGTTCTAGAAGGATCTTCCCAGGGGAGCAGAGCCAGACCTGTTGGTACAGCCCCCGTGGTACAGAAGAGAGGTCCTGGGGGAGGAGTGGCAGGGAGAAAGAGCCCGGGTTTAGCTGGCTTCCAGGAAGCAATGGGTTAGCATTCGGCACTGCCCAATGAGAGAGCAAGTACCCTGCCGGGAGGTATGCCCTGATCCTGGGACAGTCAGCCCTGGGATCTAGGATTCCGTGGGTCCCCACTTCCTGCCAGGTGGTCCGACATGTGACTCTACCATTTCCATTGTCTTGGGGATAATCCAGAGGGAGATAGATAGAGGCTTTACCACGGGAGTCTCTCCTCTCTGCCTATGGCTGTGTGGGGACTGTGGGCCCCTTATTGGGCTATCTCCCAAGCCCCCGTCCGCCCAGGGTCTATTTTTTCTCATGGAGGCTCCCCAGGATCCCATATCTAGGCTCCAGGCTGCGTCACCTCGAGGTCGGGGGTCGTGGAGCTGGTGGAGGCCAAGGGAAGTGTTGTGTTACACCTGCCCTTTCCCAGTAGGGGCAGAGCCTGGACATGAGAACCTGACAGGGAAAGCATAAATCCTGCCCGAGCCTGGCCCTCTGGTCAGATCCCACGGCCGCGTGTGCGGGGTGGGGTTGGGGCTTCCGGAGCCCGGGTCTCTCTCAGGAGACAAGGGGTACCTATGGTTTCTCTAAAAAGGCCCCAAATCCCACTTCGCTCCATGATACTGATCCCAAGGAGATTCGGGTGTTGTGACCCAGGCTGGGAGTGCTGAGTGGAGGTCGAGGAGGGAGGGAGAGAAGGCTAGCTGCTCCAAGAGCCTGATTTATGCTGTTGAGAGCAGGGCTTGGATTTATTCTGGCCATTGTTAATTTAGTGGGAAATTCTTGCCACGACCGCCGCCCTGGGGAAGGGGTAAGAAGGTGGAAATTGACCTTATGGGTTGAGGAGATAAACATCTTCTGGCTGGTCCTGCATCTGTCCATAAAGAGCGAACAGGGAAGCAGGAGAAAAGATTAAAAAAACAGACATGTCTTTCTTCTACCTGACCTCCTGCCCACATCACGCTGAACTCCCCAACCCTGGAGGGCCCCAGCTGGCTGCTTGGAGGGATTTTTCTTTTTTTTTTTTTTTTGAGGAATTTTTCAATCAGATGGGGGAACTGAGCTCAGCAGCGATGAGCAGCTGAGGCCTTGAGAGGGAAAGAAAGACCCAGAATGGAGTTTAATAATCAGCCCAGGCTGCCGTGTGTGGGTGGGTCCTCCAGCAGTAATTACTTGGAGAGCTCTGGAGGAGGCACCGGGGCTGGGACCAGAGCCTCCGAGCTTGGGGCAGGGGCCAAGAGGATCAAGTGTCCTTATCGGCTTGTTCTGGGAACCTGGGAGGAACCAGAACTCAGCTATGGGGTTGGGGTGATCCCAACCAGAGGCCTGTTCAGGTGATGATGCAGGAAAATGGAAGGCAGGTCACACAGGTCTTGGAAGCTGTGGGGGGCCTGAGGGGGAGAGAGGACTGGCAGGGGCTGGTGGGAGATTCTGGTCAGTGGGTGTCCCTGAGACGAGATGCGCCCAGGATCCTGGGACCAGACGCCAAACCCTGAGGCATGAAAACGAGGAACTTCATAAACTGCTTTCCTCCAAATGGTGATGGAGTTCTGTTTCATTATCCAAAAAAGCTTAAACTGGAAAGATCCCTTTGCCAGAGGATGGTGTGCAAATAAAGAAGCTCTCAGTGGAGGGAGGGAGGGAGGGAGGGAGGGAGGGAGGGGGAGAGAGAGAGAGTGTGTGAGTGTGTGTGTGTGTGTGTGTGTGGTGGTGGGGACAGTCGTGGTGATGCAGGCTGGGTGTCTGATGGAAGGTGCTTAGGGGTTTAGGTGCTAATGTGTCACCGGCAGGAGGATAGCTGGGGTGGGGCAGGGTTGTTAGGGAAAAGATACCCCAAGAACACCTTCCTAGAAAATGGACCTCTTCCTTTCTCCCTCCTTCCCTCCCTCCCTTCTGTTTTTCCTACCTTCTCTATTTTTTTTTAAAGTAAGCTCTACGCCCAACGTGAGACTTGAATTCACAACCCCAAGATCAAGAGTCACATGCTCTACTGACTGAGCCAGCCATCTCTTGCAGAAAAATAAACACTTTGGTAAAAACAAACAAACAAACAAACAAACAAACAAAAAAAACAGGGCGCCTGTGTGGCTCAGTGGGTTAAAGCCTCTGTCTTCAGCTCAGGTCATAATCTCAGGGTCCTGGGATAGAGCCCCGAGTGGGGCTCTCTGCTCAGCAGGGAGCCTGCTTCCTCCTCTCTCTCAGCCTGCACCTCCAATGACTTGTGATATCTCTCTCTGTCAAATAAATAAATAAAATAAAAAAAAACAATAGAACTAAAAGGCTGATAATGAAACCTAGCAGTCATGAGTCCTGCCCCAGCCCCCAGTCCCCCCTTCTGTCCCCTCACTGCCCACCCGCCAGCTTCCAGCCCCAGCCCTCAGTCCTTCTACACAGAGGCACCACCTTTTTTTTTTTTCCTAAGATTTTATGTATTTATTCGAGAGAGAGAGCACCAGTGAGGGTGGAGGGTGGGGAGAAGCAGACGCCTTGCCTAGCAGGGAGCCTAAAGCAAGGGCTCTATCCCAGGACCCCAGGACGGGGAGATCATGACCAGAGCAGAAAGCAGACCCTTCACCGACTGAGCCACCCAGGCGCCCTGAGACAACTCCACGTTTGGACTCTCCAGGCTATTTGCTATTGTCGGTCTTTTATACTTCCCAAGGTTATGCTCCTCCTTCCATTTCTTAATTTTTTTCTATCTCATACATTATTTATTGATCTCCTTTCATGGCAGTGAAGATTTCTCTCTCTCATACTCCACCCCTCCAATTTTGACAAAATCAGAAGTCAGTGTTTACATTATTATAATTCAATTATTATTCACAGTGTATAATGCAATTCCTTCCCCACGTAATTTTTTGCTTTTCCTTAAGTTCATCACTGAAAACCCCTTCGTCTTCTTCCCACTCCTTGTTTTCCTATGAGCCTGTGAATTCCGCCGGGATCCTCCAAACTCCAAACCCCCTCCCTGCCTCGTGCCATGTTCACGGACTCATCCGTGGGATTTTCTCCTGGAAGCTCCCCGTTCCCAGGCTGGCGGCACACTATTTTTTTTTTTTTATTTTTTTATTTTTATTTATTTTTTTTTTTTTTTGAGTGGTGGGTAGAGAGGGAGAAGGGGCGGAAGGAGAGACAGAATCTCAAGCCCACTCCGCTCGCTCCTGTTCTCAGATCCTGACTTGAGCTGGAACCAAGAGTGGGCCCACTAAACCGCCTGAGCCACCGAGGCGCCCCCTGGCGGCACACCGTGGCCTGGGGCCCTCTTGGCGGCTCCCTACTGCGTCCAGGCTGGGGGTGGGGGGTGCTCCTGTCCTCGGGGTGCACTTCTGCCAACTGAGCATGCGCTTAGAGCTTTCCGAGAGAGCGTGCCAGACAAGTCAACGCTTCCAGGCCTGGCTCATCTACAAATGTTTCCGTTCCACGCTTCCTCTTTCTAGTTTGGGTGTGAATAGAATTCTAGGTTGAAATATATTTTCCCTCTGAAATTGGAAGTTGTTTTTCAGATTTTCACAAGTCTGGTGCCACTCTTGAGTCTAGTCGCTCCGGTGGCTTTATCTCTGGGGGCGTGGGCCACCATTCCCGGGTCCCTGGTGTGGGTCTCTTCCAGGGCTCAGCGCGTGCCCTCAATCTGGAAATCCATGTGCTTCCGTTCGTTCTGGAAAACTGTCTTGCATTTGATTCCTTGATCATTTCTTCCTTCCTATGCTCTCTTCTCTCTTCTGGAACTCGCATTAGTAGCATACTGCAAGTTGTTTGTTTTCTAAGTATTGTATATTTTATCTCCTGAGTTCTCTCTCTCTCTCTCTCTCTTTTTTTTAAAGATTTTATTTTTAAGGCATCGCAACCGACTGAGCCAGCCAGGCTCTCCTCTCCTGGGTTTTTGTTTTTTTTTTTAATTTACTTTCTAGGAGATTTCCTTAACTTTAGGTTCCCAACTCTTCAATTTTTCTACGCATTTTTTTCTCCTATATTTTATACTTCCGAGGGTCTTTTCTAATTCTTGACTATTTTTCGTTTATTACATCCACTACTTGTTTTATGGATGTAGAATTCTCTCTTATGCCCCCTGAGGATATTAATTACAGACCAGTTGGTTTGCTTTTTGTTTTAAATGATGTTTCTGTGTTCTTTGTGTTTCTTTGGTTTGGTCTCCACCCAGATGAGGTTTTTTACAAATCCCTAGGACTCTGTGGCTCTCGGTTCATGGTTGAGAGTCAGGTGGCATGGCCTAGAAATTCAGTGTGCACAGCAGGCTATGCCAGGTCACCCCACTTTAGATGGGGGTTCTGAGCTGGCTTTTCTCTGGAGCACTACTGTAGGCTGAATGCTTGTGTCTTCTCAAAGTCATATGTTGAAATCCTACCCCCCAAAGTGATGGGAGGTGATAGGGTCATAAGGGTAGAGCCCTCTTGAATGGGATTAGTCCCCTAAGAGAAGAGACCTCAGAGCGGTCCCTCCTCCTTCCTGCCATGCGTGGACACAGCAAAAAGACAGCCATCATGAACGAGGTAGTGGACCCTTACCAAAGAGTGAATCTGGGCCCCCTTGATCTTGGACTTCCAGCCTCCAGAACTGTGAGAAATACATTTCTGTTGTTGTTGTTTTTGGAGATTTTATTTAATTATTTGAGAGTGAGTGAGAGAGAGAGAGCACAAGAGGGGCAGGGTCAGAGGGAGAAGTAGACTCTCCACTGGGCAGGGACCCTGGTGCAGGCTTCGATCCTGGGACCCTGGGATCATGACCAGAGTCAAAGGCAAACGCTTAACTGACTGAGCCCCTTAGGCACCCCCAAATTTCTGTTGTTTCTAAGCCACCCAGTCTATACTATTTTGTTAGAGCAGCCCAGATGGATGAAGACAGGCACCTCCAATGTCCATACCCGAGGTCTTCTCTCTGGGGCCTTCTCTCTGGCGAGGTAACACTTTGCTACCTACATCTGGGAACAGAGATTTGGGATGGGGCAGGACAGACATCCTCAGACTTTCACACTGTCTTTTTAGCCACCCTCTTCAGCTCCAACCTCATGGTGCCTGTATTCCCATGACTCAAGGTCTCCACTGTGTCCTCAAGGGACGAAGCTCTAGCCTCTTCCCGGGGCGTAGCCTGGCTGTGTGGACTGGGGAGGGGGACGCAGAAGTCTGAGTGCTCTGTGTTCAGATTTCCAGCCAGCAACCCCCCCCGCCCCGCCCAATGCTGCTTCTGCCATTTTCAGTCCAGAATTCAGCGCCGCACCTCCCAGTCCTGAGACTGTCCTGGAATGCCTCAGGAACCTCCTTGGCTGGCGTTGAGGTGGGCAGCTTCCCTCATTCTGCCAAGCCCTTTGTCTATTTGCCATCTTCAAAATCTGCTCGTTATTTCTCATTTGCTGCGGCTTTCTGTCCCTTCTCTTTGTTCTTGAGAATTCATACCTCTCTGTTCCTTTGGTGTCTTTCGTAAGGGGCTTTGGGAGGGAGCAGACAGCCATGTGTCTAAAGTGGTACTTTTTAAAGGTTTTGTGGAGGTAACACACCGAAAGGACAGTAGTTAAGACTATATTGGACAGGGGCGCCTGGGTGGCTCAGTGGGTTAAAGCCTCTGCCTTCGGCTCAGGTCATGATCCCAGGGTCCTGGGATTGAGCCCCAGCTCAGCAGAGAGCCTGCTTCTCCCTCTCTCTCTCTGCCTGCCGCCCTGCCTACTTGCATTCTCTCTCCATCTCTCTAATAATAATAATAATAAATCTTCTAAAAAAAGCTGGAGAGGGATCAGTTCGGGGTCACACTGGCTGCCAGCCCTGCTCCCCAAGACAAATCATGCAGGGAAAGGGGTGGCCGCACGCACAACAGGGCTGGAGAGAAAGGGACCATGGTGGTGTGTAGGGAGACTGTGGTGTTTGGAGTGAGAATGTGGGGGACCGAGCCCTCAGCTCTGGAGCTTTTCTGCTCTGTAACTTTGGGCATGCCCCTTACCCTCCCCCAGCCTTAGTTTCTCTCTTTTGTCCAAGGGAATGACATTGCGCACCTCATGAGGCTGCTGTGCGGATGAAGGAGGCAGCCTAGCACACTGCACGTACTTGCCCGTTCCTTGTCAATATAGGACGAGTGATACTCGAGGCAGAAACGTGCCTGCCCCCCATGCCTTTCCATGGGGATGTGAGACCAGCTCCCTGCTATTCTAACGGGCTCCCCCAAAGGGATGGAACTTGGGAAGAGACCTGCCTCCTTCCCTTCCTCCAGCCCAGACTCTGCTGGTTATTGGTCCCTTGGGGACTGTCCAGAGATCCCGGGAAGGAATGGGTGTGAGTGCCCTAGGCAGGCTTACCTCCATGCCATGGGCTCCCGTGCCCTAGCAATCCCGGCTCACCCAGAAAGTCTGGAGAGGCTGATGGCAGCCCCTGGGACCAGGAATGTGTATAGCCCCTCACAGCCTCCAGCCTGCATTGAACCTTCCTTCCAATTTAGTGAGCAGAGTCAGGCTGGGAACCCTGTGAAACCGAAGATCCCTTTGTCCCAAGATACGGGGCAAAGAACTGGAAAGCCCAGAGTCTTCGAGGCTGCAGTCCTGGGGCAAGAAGCGGGGGACCAGCTCCCCTCCTGCTGAAGCTGGGCTTCTGACTCAGCTAGAACAGGCGTCCTGGGGGGCACTTGATAAAGCCTGGAGTGTAGTTAGAGGGGCCCAGAGCACACACAGGGTCACACAGACGCGTGTGTCTGAATGTGCACGTGGTTCTCATATTCACTCCTTCCACACGCCCTCTTCACACACACAGGCTTGCTTCTTGTAAGACAGAGCCTCTCCCTGAAGCAGCACGCCCGTGCCTGCACACGCACACACATGTGCACACACACACACACATGCGTGCTCTTATCTCCTATCTGCCTAAACCTAAGGCTGTGAGGAAGGACGAGGGGGGCTCCGCAGGGACTTTCGTAAAGCGGGGCTGCCTAACCTCAGCCTCTTCCCACCCACAGTCTTCCTCAGAGAGGGGCCTGGGTCAGAGAGAATAGGATAACTCACTTCTCAGATAGGTGTTGATAAGACTCCTCTCCCAGAGGCACAGAGAGGCGCCCTAAGGCTGTTTGGGGGAGGAAGGGCCTTGGAAACACCAACCGCGTGGCCCTGTCCTGCGGCGCTAGGAGGGAGCTCACCGCAGCAGGGATAATTTGAAAGATCCTGGAAGACGGTTTCAGGGTAGAGATGGGGGTGGGGCAGGTTGTCCTGTTCCCATGGCAGCCTATCTCATTGCTATAGCAACGCATCCGCCTTCATTCAGTGGAGTCCTGGTTTCTGTAATGGGTGGAACACTGGGGCACTTCACGGGATGCCGGTGGCCCCATAATCCTTTTGGGAAAGAACAGTTCCATCCCAGACCAAGCAGGGTAGGAGTAGGTGCGGGCTGCCTAATAGGGCTGGGTTTTCCTGTGGGCGGAGGGGTGGATTTCCTCTCAGTTTCCCTACTGACCAGCCTCTATTACTTACTGCAGCAACCAACGCCCCAGCTCTCCTGGGGGGCCTCCAAGAACGTCCCCACAAGGCACACTGGCCTTTCCGATGTCTGGGCCTCGCTGGCTCAGATGGAGTCTCAGGGCTGACTGTAAAGCAGGGGAGCCAGGCGCTGGTGTTGGGAGCCTGATGAGGCTCGCTGGTCAGGGATTGTGTGCCTTCAGGGAGTTATGTATCTTTCAGACCCTCAGGGTTCTCCCCTGCGAAAATGGGGCTACCACATGCCCAGCCCTCTGGGTGAATCCAAGGGTGCAGAAAAGAGATACACGTAAAGAACTGGACCCATCCGGGGCTTTCCCTGAGGGAGGGGCATGGACGGCCCGGCCATTTCTGACACCCCCTTGCATGCCGAGTGGGGCATCCGGGCCTCCGTCCGAGCGCCCCAGCGGCGGTCTGACTGTGGGGCTGCGGACAGGGCAGTGGTTGGCATCGTCTTCCAGATCAAGCTGTCCCGCTGGCTGTATACAGACGCCGTCTCCCCCAGGCCTAGATCAGTGCTGCTCAGAGTGAGGGCCAAGGCTCACGGCCCTCTGCAAAATGTTGTAACCTGTGGGCAATCAGAGAGGCCTAGGCATGAAGAAGACAGCTTCAGAAATTTTAACAGAAACCTGATATTGCTGAAAGACCGAAACAGCATCCAGTTTGGGTTTCTCTTCAGTTATTTAAAAAAAAATTTCAGTTTTTTAGTGATTCGCTGCGTGTGTTTGTAAGTATCGATCTGCCCCAGACTGGGGAAAAAAAACAATCTGGTCCTTCGAGTCTCTAGTTCGAAAAGCACTGTTATCTGTGCTGGATAAGGCGAAAAGCTATCTTACAATCAGCAAAAGATCCAAGCGAGGAGAGAAGGAAAACAATCTCATCTGCGCTGCTCGCAGAAATTAGCCACAAATCACTGTGTGTCGGCAGCTTTCCCTTTATTACTTCCGGACGGAAACTCCGGGCCCCTTCCCACTGCCCTACCGTCCCACCAAACCCGCAAGCCGGGTTCCCTAGTCCGGGTTTGAAGTACACGCCCTCCCCCACCCCACCTGCACCGGGAGCTCAGCCACGCCAGGCGCCCCCGCCCAGCCTCGCGGGGGGCGCAGTCTGCCGCTTGCCGTAGCGCAGGCCGAAGGAGTTCCAGTTGTACGCGGGCAGGTCCTTTTCCCGCTGCACCAGCACCGAGCCCCGGGGGGCGGGGATCAGGCGGCTGCGGGGGGCGCACAGGCCCCGCCGCTGGGGCCCCGCGGGGCTCTCGGGAGGCGGGCACAGCGAAGCCCCCCGCGGGCTGGACTGAGCCCCGGCTGCCTTCCTCTCGGCGCACCGCTGGCTCTGCTCCCACGGGGCCAGGAGGGCCTGGGGTCCGAGCCGCTGGCCTAGGACAGAGCCACAGAGAGAGGCTGCGATGAGGCCAGGGCCCCGGGAGAGACGGCTTTGCAACACCGGCTCACGTCCCTAACCTGTGCTTGCCTTTCTTTCCTTGACCTTTAGGAAACCCAGAGCGCAAGGCGAGGCAGGACCCTGCCGTCTCAGCTCGGATGGCTCCTCTCTCTTTCTACACAGCTTCGGTTTCAAAGGTTTTCCAGGATGATCTTAAACATCTTTTATATTAAATTATTTCCTTTTTGGAAGCAAACGCGGTAGAGCTTGGAAATAAGCCTGCAGTATTTGCTGGACACTCAGCTTTGCCGCTCTTGGCTCCCTGCCGGGCCCTCCCTCCTGTCTCTGCATCGGGCTCCTGCACGGCGGGAGCTCCTGGGGTGGTGGGAGCCATGTTCATTCAGCTCTTTCTCTGAGTGCTTGAAACAGTGATGTGCCTGCAGTAGGGCCTCAGATGCTTATTAAATATATAAAAGTGAACGAACAGCTTGTAGTTACAGAAATGAGAGCAGAAGTAGGACCACTGTGCCCCATAGCCCTCCCCAATTACTCTGACCCCTAATAAGCTCCAGGAGGACTCCGTGAAGAATGGGAAATGATCTGGGTCACCTTGACCTGCTCACCTCCCCCACTGTCGGTATAATCTCTCCCCTTCATGCTGAGGGCTAACAAGGCTAATTTGGAACCCACTTCACATGCAAAAGGCTTGTTAAGTTCACTCTAATTTTTGGCAGGAAAATAGTGCCGCTAGCTCCGAGTAGACAAGAACCCCAGCCAATAGTGGCACGAGATTAGTGGAAATGAGGCTTGGTGTGTGAGTGGGTGTGTGTTGGGGGGGGGGTCGTTGGCTTTGGGCCCTGCTCCTCAATGCCTTGGCATACTTTGGAGAAGAGGAGTGTGGGCGTGGTTCAGAGTTAATGCTCGTCTTTCTAGAAGGCCCCTCCTGACTTGCTTCGGCCTGCCTGAGGCCCGGGAGGGATGATGGCTTCCTTCCTGGCTAAGCCCATCATCCCTGCGGTAGGATTACTGCTCAGGCTATACTGTTTCTGGCCTCACCTAAAGCCATTTGCCCGAAAGAGCCAACAGGTCAACGTCCCTGGGGCTGCGGGAGTGTTATTCTGTGGGGGAGCCTCGCTCAGCCAGAAAGAATACCTGATCCCGGAGAAAAGACACTGTTGGCCAAGGACCCCCTCCTCCCCCGACAGGGCCACACCTTCTTTGCTCTGGGCTATCTTCCGGGCTGGATGGTATCCGGTGTGTAGAGGGTACCTCCGAGTTCCATAGCAGAACTGCGGGCCGGAGAGGCTAAGCCCCGTGCTAGTTTGCCCAGGAAACTGACCCCCAAGCGGTGTTAAACCCACAACTTCTGTCTCGGGGACCGGCTTGTGCCCCTCAGAGACACACTCTTGGCAACTCCCACACCTGCTGGGATGCTGCGGCATTTGGTTGACTTTGGGGAGGCTTCTTTATCTTCGGGCCTCAGTTTCTCCAGCTAATCAGTTACACATGGACTCATAAGGTTGACAGGTAGTGAGGATCTGTCCTTTTGTTTAAGTCTTTATTTAATTTTTTTTTCCAATTCCCCACAAAGGGCCCGAGATCACTGATGAAAGAAACTTGCCTAGTAAATTCCTCCCCAACGGATCTGCTCAGACAGGTGGCTGGTGTAGAGCAGAGCATGCAGTAGGAGAAGACCACGAAGGAGCTCAGTGGTTAACAAGCATCTGAACCTAGGGGGGCCCACGGATGCCCAGAGAGCGTAGTAAGCCATCCCTTACTTGCAAGATTAATGGGGTCCCCAAATACGTTGCATGGGTTAGTCTTAGGTTCCCATTAAATGCAGTGTGAAACTCACATCAATAGACTAGCCTCCCTCTCCTTTGCAACAACTCCCCCCTTTCCTCCCAGACAATGCATACCTGTCGGTCCAGGGTTCTCCACGGGTGCCTCCTTTTCAAATGTTTCTCTGAAGACAGTGGCACAGAGGAAAAGCATCAGCTGCCACGAGACCAGTGAGTTCATCGTGGTGAGGAGGCCCAGGTCCTGTCAGTGTCCTGAGGCTGAGACAGAGGGAGGGGGAGGGGAATAAGCCAGGTGCATGGTTTTGTGGGCTGGGTGTTGGGGACAGAGCCCAACGTGAAGCGAAGAGGAGAGCCCGAGAGTGAGGGGCAGTGTGTAGGGGTGAGGAGGGAGGGATGAAGTCAAGCAGAGCAAGGAGCTCCACTGAGTGGAGCGCGCTGAGGTCCAGACATTTTCTGGAGCCTGGGAGCTCTGTGCAGGGCTCTGGATACATCCTGGACTTCCTGTGCCCAACTCTCCTGTGAGATTGCACCTTCCAGAACCTGGCCCAGCTCCCTCCTGCTGCAAGAGACTCCATTCCTTTCATTTTTTCAAGAAAAAAAGGAAGAAAGAGGAAATCATCTTGTTCTCCCTCATAGCCCTTCACATAAGCCTTGAGGACTGTCACTAAATTGTCTTATTGTCCATAATACAAGGAAGAGAAAAAACCTTTCCCTGATTCATCGGGTCAATTGTCTCCTTATTCTATTCTTCATGGACTCCAAGATGATAGGAATTGAACTGACCTCGTGATTTTGGCCGCTGAGATGGGAGCTGCGAACCCAGCCCTCACTAGGTCCCTTTCGCCTTCCCTCTCAGGCCCCGCCCCCACCCCAGCCCTTCCAGCTCTCAGGTTGAGTTGCCTTTGAAAGAGTCGTCCGGCACTCTGAGATTGTCCAACAAACATGAGTAAAGACAAACTGATGGGGAGGCAGGTCCAAAGGCTGGACAAAAAGGGTGTTGACCTGCCTCTGTGGTGGTGGGGGCGGGGCATGGCGAGTGGGAGGGGAGGTACTATCACAGGTGCCCGAAGGCTGCTAATGGTTTGCTCAGACCTGTCTGTACTTTTGTTCTTGCCCCACCCCCCATTCCTCTCCAGGACCTGGGAATGGGGCAGAGAGGAAGCCTGCTGAAGTGGAACCAAGAACATGAAGCCTGGCCCCAGCTCTGCCCCACTCCCTGTGGGGCGTGAGCAAGTTACTCCCATCTCTGGACCATATTGCTTCTCTGTGAAAAAGAGCATTGCATCAGGCTGGTCACCGACTATCCCCTCGGTTGCTCTTCCTTACAGACTTTGATTCTGGGATGCTCTGAAACCCAGACAAGGCTTTCTCCACGTACTCTAAAGAGAAGAGGCAGGATCAGATCATTAGAGCAGTGTAAACCCATTTCTTTTATGGCTTCAGGCCGTGCATGTGCCCAGTCCAGGTTAGTGCAGAGGTCATTCCTCATCACCGCACCAGCTGGGCGCTCTTCTAGGTGCTGGGGGGCGGTGGTGGTCACAGGTGTGCTAAGACACAAGGTTGCTCGTTTCCAGCCCCTCCCCAAGATCTAGCTCAAGAAATTGAGTCTTCTTAGCCGATCATTTCAAAATAACACCAGAAATGATAGGGGGCGTGTGGGTACCCGGGGAGCTGGGGGAGCCCTTGGAGCTCACCCCGGAGCGGGGCGGCAGCTTTGCCACAGGGGGCGCTCCGGAGCTGAGTTTCTGAAGAAGCTCGGATCTGCGGCGTGAATACAGGATTAAGGAAGGCATTTCCAGCAGGAGGCGCGGGAGCTGTCCCACAGGGGCCGGGAGGGCCGGGAGCCCCGGAGCTTTGCGGGAGGAAAGACAGTGGTGAGGCTGGAGGAGGGGCACAGGGGGGCTTTATCCCAGAGTAGGCAGAGCCCGAGGGGGGCATGTGTGTTGCATTTCAGATGAAGCATTCTGGCCGCTCTGCAGAAGCATGGTGGTGAGTGGGGAAGGTGGGGGGTGGGCAGGCGGTGTGGTTAGGTTAGTGTTCCTTCTTCCAAGCTCCTCCCACCTGTAGCACCTCCTCCTCCTCCTCGTAGATACCACCACCTGGCCAGGCGAGAATGCGCGCAAACACGGACACACACACGCACACACTCCTCTCAGTTCACTTCCCAGCACAGAAGCCTTTAACACACGTGGTAGAGTTGAATTGTTTGGAAAAGAACCATCACCTTTCACGGGGCCGGAGAGGCTGACCAGCTGTGGACAATTTTTGTGCCCCCACCGCAGGCTTTATACCTAGTGGGTAATAGATTCCGGGCGTGGTAGGAAAGCTTTTGAAGTGGGGTGGTAACCCCCGTTTCTCAGTGTAGGGGGCGAGCACAATGCCTGGGGGCTTTGGTTTGATTTGTACTCACCATCCATACGTTGGGAGAACTGCTTGGAGGAGTCCTATGGAACTCCCCGAGCCCTGAGGGGTTCCCCTGCTTGCTCCAAATGCTTCTGTGGCCTCTCATCCCAGCCAGAGCTCCCTCACTATCTTTATTCCTTCCACAGTAAGGGATCCCCAAGGTCCTGGTTTCATAAATGTGAGGGTATTCACGGAGACATCCCAGAATCATCTGGCCAACGTGAAAATCAGGAAAGATCAGCACCCCCTTTGCCTGCCTGGGATAGGTTTGTCAGTCTTAGAAGGAAATTCCTGCTCCTCCCTGGGGATCCTCACTGGGGCTGGACAGACCCTTCTCCAAGTGCAGATGCCTTCCGCCCCCCACCCCACCCCGTGCACCTACCTCGGCTCTGTTTGGTGGGGTCGGAGCTCAGTGGGGTCTCCAGGCGCTACTTGGGAGGGTGAACACCACAGAGAGGGGAGCTGGACTCAGCAGTGGCCTGATCACGTCCGTTTTATAAAGCCCAAGGTGACGTCTCCAGGCATAGGCCCACCTCTGCCTCCTCCTCCCCCTTGGACCCCTCAGAGAGCCCAGCGTTTATGCCTCCCACAGCCTGGCTCTCATGACTGAAATCAGCCTCTTTCTCCTCCTCCAGAAGCCCTCCAAGGCTGGCTTTCTGATTCTCACTGGTCCTTCCATCCTCCTCACTCCCTTCGCCCTAGACCCACTTAGCTGGAGACCCATTCTGCCCCCAAATGACTTGGAAATAGACAATCTGAGGGGGAAGAGAAGGGGGGCTCATGCCCTCCAGACAAGAGCCACAAGAGCACCCAGTACGAAGGCAGCGTAACGAAGGGGGCGGAAGGGAGAGGAAGGCACAGTCTGACCTAGGGGACTAAGAAAGCAAAATCAAGTGGCGGCTCTAGAAGCTGCATGTCCATGGGATGTGCCCAGGAAACCCAGAGAGCTGACCTCCAGGTACAGCCCCTGATGCTGCTTCTCCAGGGACCCCTGCACGTCTCACGGTCACGCTGCTCTGTGATCACCACATACCTTGCTCCGAAGGCAGCCACGGGCTTCCCGCTCCCGTGCTCAGTATAGACACCCAGGGCCCTCACAGACGGTTACTAAATGTACGTGTTGCGAGGCACCCTTGTGTCCTTCCCAGGCCTGCAAGAACACTCTTTACCCTGGGCCGAGGGGCTTCCCCGGACAGAGAATGTCTCCTCCATCAGACTCGGGCTCTCCGAAGGCAGGGGCCATATGGTCACCCTCAGACAGGAAGCTCTCTCAGCACGGGGGCTATCTGGCGAGTGCGCTCTGCCCACATCTGCCTAATTAATGGTTGAGTAGCATTTCCCACCAGCGTGCGGGATTAATACCCAACACTTGTCTGATGCCTGCTGCTAACAGGGGTTTACAAACATATTATCTCACTCATTAGGACTGTTAACCACCAGGGTAAAAATGATAGCCTCCGAGAGCAGGCCTGCCCCTCACTCCGAGGAATGCTGTGCATCGGCCTGCCCTGAGTCAGAGACTGGACCTGACAGGCTGGAGACGGTGACTTTGAGTTTCAGACACACAGCTTGGGGATTTAATCTTTGCTTTCCTCCCATAAATATGGGCCGGGCTGTGATACCAGCCCCAGTCCGGTCTCCGTGGGGGGCCCCCTGGATCTCTGCTCCCAACTGCGCCAACAGCTTTGTGAGCTGACTTGGGGATCTGAGGTCATTCATTCAACTCCGTCCTTCCTTCTGGACTTGGAGAGGTCTGGGTATGAGACAGCAGATGAGCCAGTGCAGGGTGGGGGCGGGCCCCAGTTCCTTTTCAGCCCCCTCAATGAAGGATCCAAGTTCAAGGAGCTCATCTCTGTTGTTCAGACCATTGATCTGGTGCCCTGAAGCCTCCGGAACAGCTGTGGGAGCCAAGAATCATTACTTCAGACAAAGAGCAAGGAGCACACTCCATTTCTATCTTTGTGGAGTGGGCCTTTAGAGCTGGGAACAGAGCCAAGTGCAGATAGGGAGAGGGGGGCCACGGGGATGAGCCAGCTGGCTGCAGGGCCTCCCCGAGCTTCTCAGGGAGCTCCTGTTCTGTCAGAAAATATGCTTTAGAGAAAGGGAGGGGCAGTGGCTGGGGACCACTGTCCCCTGCCTGCCCCAAGGAGAGAGTAGAATCTGCCACATGCCGCTGCTGTCATTGGCTGTCATGCATCCCCTCCATGCCTGGGCCTGACTCCGCCAGCTCTCCAGAAATCTCTGGCACTTTCTGGCTGCATCACCTAGACTCCCTGAATCTGTTTCTTTGGCTCTAATAAGGAGCTATGAAGAGCCAGCTTCCTCTCTACCCAGGCCTCAGGAGCAATGCTCCTGGGCCCCTCCCCTCAGCTGCTCCTGTCGGACAGAGTCGGTGTGGGCACGGGAAGGGAAGCTGAGGCTGGCCAACCTGGGGAAAGGGGTTTGAGGGGAGATGGGGAGGGGTCTGCCACGCGGGACGGCAGTCTCATCTGGGACCCCCACTCCACCCCAAAGCACGTGCATTATTCACTTACCGCACTCAGAAAGGGGATGTTGGAGGCATTGCCCAGAAAGCCAAAGACGACAGGGAAAAAGCTCCTAGGAACAGAGGGTGGGGAGGGGGTCAGCGACGGCCTTGGGGGCCAGGGGAGAGGGTGTCCAGGCTGAGGTCCACCCAGAGGCTCCAGCTTTGGTTCCCAAGAAAGTGGGCCCCTGGGCGCTGGGAGCAGGCTTGGATCTGCATCTCTGGTTTTGGGGAGACAACCATGTGGAGAGGTTAAGAATAAAGGGCCTGGAGTCAGGCTCCTTGGGTTCAAATCTTGGCTCTGCCACTTCCTGGTGCCATATAAACTTGGGCAAATTCCTTAACTTCTCTGAATCTCAGTTTCCAGCTGTAAACGGCGTTAATAAGAATAGTATCTATGTCATAGGGCCTTATATGAAGAAATGTTGGGGAAGCTTTCGTGTGTAGGACTGTGACTGTCTTTGTCTCTCTGGACTGGGTGTGTACCGCCGGCTACCCGTCTCCTGGGCTCCAGGCACAGGCGGCTGCTGGAGGCAGCGCTCGCGCGGACTGTCCCCCTCATCTCGGCATGCCCGTGTGTGGAGCCACCCTTTGTTCTCGGCACCCCCACTCTTCTCGGACATGCCCTGGCAAGGCTTGGTCGGGCACGTGTATGGGATCCTTCAATGGGCTTGGAGACACTGAGGTCGGCATGCGGAGGGAGCCATGCGTGTGTGCAGAGGTGAGGGGGTTAGAAATTTGAATTCTGGCTACTTCTTTCCTTGGGCTTCATTTCCCTGAGGTTCCCTAGCATCGCCGACATCCCGTATAGCTCCCATTTTGGTTTTCTCCCCCCAGCAGTGCTGTTGACAGGGGACCCTGTCAAGCTTTACTGTTGGTTCGAACTACGGACTCTGTGGGGGCCCCGCTCATGCTTCTAAACCCTCAGAAGACGGTCCCTGTTGTCAGAACTTGTCTTCTCAACTAGGCTGTGAGTTCCCTGGGAAGCTTCTCCTGGTTTAGCCCCACAGCCCCACACCTAGCTCTGGATTTGGCACGCAGTAGGTACTTTTTACATTTCTGACTATTTGAATAAATGACTGAATGATGACATATTTGAACATTAAGTAAGTGAATGGCAGAGTGTGTGTGAGAAAATTTAGGTTTTTGAAACCACTTTATAAGATGGCTAAGAGGTCTGGGGCATTTGGGCTCATCAAGGTGTTTTCAAGGGTGCAGTGAGCAAGCAGAAGGCCATATGAGAACCCGGGGTCCTGACCCCGGCTCCTTCCCATGATTCCATAAGCCATGCTTCTTCTGGTCCCTGTCCTCTGGGTCCCCAGAGACACTGGAGGTCTTCTCTTCCTCGCCCCTCCTTCCTCAGCATCCTCTCCTTCCTTCTCAAACACCCTCCAGTCCCCACGTAAAGCCTGCCTGTCCTCAGGACCTGTCCTGGGTCTTGCTTCCTCCAGGACACCTCCCTTGGCCCAGGCAGTGGTCACACACCTGCTGACTTCCGATTCACTTGTCAGCAGGCCAGGATGAGGGATGTGGGGCCGACAGCCAGGCCCAGCTGGGTCCAGTCCGGAAACTCTGCACACTATCTGTGAGACCTTGGGCAGGGGGCAGCCTCTCTGAGCTGGCTTCCTTATCTGCAGAGAGCAGGCCTACAGTGGGTCGTAGGGACGTCAAAGTGCAATGATGATAGTGAGTGCGCTTGGGGCATATGAAGGGCCGGGGAGATGCTAGTTCACTGCCTTTCGTCCCTGCTGGGTTGTTGAACTTGAAGGCAGGCCCTGAGTCTCCTCCTTGGGGGCAGGCACAGTACCATGCATGTGGCAGGTGCTCAGTGTTTGTGGATGGGGGGGTCCGATCCCTCCAATTTGGAGTAGGATGTCTTGGAAAGTGTCTGCCTGATGCCCCTCCTGCCTTTTCAGTTCTTCCACAACTCCCACCTGCAGGATAAAGTCCCAGCTTTTGCACACCCTGCCAGGCGTGCTGCCCAGACCTGGGGAGGGGTGATCTTAGCTACTCAGAGGCCCTAGTAGGCTCCTCCAGGGGAAGGAGACCCACACTCACTTGAAGAGGCTAAGGAATCCATAGGTCTCCAGGACCATGCCCAGGAGGGGCCAGCGCAGCAACACAATGACCACACCCCCCAGGAAGAAGCTGGTCCCTTTGAGCTTGTGCCTCTGGAAGAAGAAGGAAAATGTCTTCCTCAAGCCGATGATGAACAAGAGGCCGGTCAGGAAGAGCAGCTGCAGGGGGAGGGAGGGAGAGATGCATGAGAGCAAACCTACCAATCCCCCCTGGGAGTCAGGGGTCAGGCCTGGCACCCCGCATCAGACATGGGGCAGGACTTGCTAACTCTTCAAGGAGGAACCCTTCAGAGAGAGGTGACCCCACAAACTGGCAAACTCCCAGAGCCTTGGGTCATTTCTGCCTGTTGGGAACGGAGTTGCCCAGAGACGGGTAGATGGACAAGGAGAACCTTGGTCTCCGGCTGCTCACCCAATTCTTGGATCCCAAGTGCTTTTTCGTATATGATTTCATTTCTCATCACACCTCGAAAGGAAGGCGGCATAGATAGAGTTTCTCCATTTTATGGAGGTGAGCCCTGAGACATAGGCAGCCATACCCGGAGTCACACGGAACCACCGGGGCTCCACTGTCTGGCCCACTGTCTTCAGCTTGGCTCCTAATAGATCCCTTAGGAGTGCCTAGGTGTCCATCAGATTTAACCCTCTGGCTTTCTTCCAGCATGTTCCATGACCTCTCTCCCCTTCTCCATACCTTTTCTCTGCCTGTTCATTTGCCTGGAAGTGCGTCGTCCCCCTTCACACCCATTTCCTTTCCAAATTCCTTTTCATCCCTCTACAATTGGGTGTGCTTTCTTTTCTCCAGGCACCTTGTTTTATATCCAAAGTGCTTATCTCGCTACGACTTTATGGCTGCCCCTGTCTTCCTTCCCAGTTACAGATGTGCAGGTTATGTCTCTATCACTAGACGGGGGGATCCTGTTGGCAGGGACAGTGGCCGATGCGTCTGGGTAGCTACAGGGCCTCACCCAGAGCTTGCCACAAGAATCCAGGTCCTAAGATGCTCTGTCACGCCTCGCTGTGCATCTCCAGGGCCCCTCACCTACCTGGGCTTGATGGTGCTGACCCCCGATGGGCACGATCTGAACGAACTTGGGGCTGACCTTCCAGGCAAGAGAGACCTCAAGTAGGTTGGCGGGGGAGGTACACAGGCTGGGGAACTCACGTTTCCGAAGGCCAGGAGCACCGAATCAAAGTACAGCAGTATCCCAAAGAGGATGAAGAAGACGCCGAAGCCAGTGGTACCCACACCAATCTCTGCAATGGGCAAGCAGGTTGGGGTGGGATGGGCTTTGGGGGGGTTCAGGATGGGGTGCTGGAAGTTTCCCTCATTGCCACTGGACAGTTGCCCTCTGAGGAGTGGGGGTTGGGGTGGCTCCATTTCCACCCAGGGATCTCAGCTTCCGTGCTTTTGGGGAATGACGGGACAGGAAGGGAAAGGAAAGGTACAGATTTACGTTTAGCGTCTGCGCACTGCTAGTCAGTTCTGTTCTCAGGGCATTCTGTCCTCACCACGGCTCTGCTAGGTGGCTCGCGCTTTCCTCGCTGCTTTCTCTCTTCAGCTTCCCTTTACTTGCATGAGCATCATTACTGTTGCATGAGCCAGATCATGGTCAGGTTTGGGTCCCCCCTGTGCTGTCCTCCTGCAGCTGGGAGCCATGGATGCTTAGACCCAGCTGTCCTGCTTGATTTCTCAACAGGTTTGCCCTCCTAGATAACTCTTCACACTGTGTGCTTCCTTCTCTGTCTTGTCCCCAGCTGTCAGAAGATGACCTCTCACACTGGATTGGAAAAACAAAAGAAATGTGCTCACCCGGGAGTCTACAGCCTAGCTAGGACTTGCTGCCCCATTCTGCACCTTCCCTCCCGCTGCTGCACCTCGGGTACTCACCCCTCCACGCCCCTGGGCTTTCTCTAATGCCAGTCCCACGACTGGGCAGCTCTGCGCCAGGTTGGACCCACACTGATAACACCCCACCCTACCCTGTACAGTGTGTTTCTGCTTTATGTCTCAGGGCAATCTTGGAAGCTGCAGGAGTTGGCTGATAGCCAGTGAGCCCAAGGGCAGAAGGGCAGGATATTAGGGACCCCCTGTTTGGTCAAGGGCTACATCTCTGATGTTCTGATAATTTTTTTCCCCCACATTGCTTCCCTCAGGAAGAGTTGTAACAATAACAGGATATGAAGTTGCTTTTTTTCTGAAACCTTCTGCATCACGCAAAATTGTTCATTTTTACTTATCTTTGCTACTCTGATAGTCAACAAATGACAATTCATTGTGTTGCTTCATTTTTAAATTGAATTAAACTCCCCCTTTAAATTGTGATAAAATACACATCAAATTTAGCAACTGAACCATCTTTAAGTGTATGCCCAGTGGCGTGAAGCGTATTCACGTCGTGGAAGCATCACCGTCATCCATCTCCAGGACTCTCGTCTTACAAAACTGAAACTCTGTCACCCTTAAACACTGGCTCCTCATTCTCCTTTCCCCAACCCCTCACAATCACCACTCTACTTTCTATCATTCTGACTCCTCTAGGAAGCTCATCTGAGAAATGACACAGTGTTTTCATGTGACTGGCTAATTTCACTTAGTGTAGTGGCCTCCAGGTTCATCCAGGCTGTAGCAGGTGTCAGAAGTTCCCCCCTTTTTAAGCTGAATAATAATTCATCATATGTTGTGTGCCTGGGAGAATCATTCATTAAGCATCTGCCTTCGGCTCGGGGTCATAGTCCCAGGGTCCTGGGATGGGGCCCCGGGTCGGGCTCCCTGCTCGGCAGGAGACCTGTGGCATCTCCCTCTCCTACTCCCTCTGCTTGTGTGCTCACTCTCGCTGTGTCTCTCTCTGTCAAATAAATTAATTAATTTTAAAAAATTCATTGTATGTTTGTTATGCATTTCATTTACCTGTTCATCTGTGGGTAGAACTTGGATAGCTTCCACCTTTTGGCTAGAGTAAATAATGCTGCTGTGACATGGGTGAATGAATCTTTTCAAGATTCTGCCTCCGCTTCCTTTGGATGCATATCCAGAAGTGGAATTGTTGGATGATATGGGGGTCCTATTTTTAAGTTTCTGAGGGCCCTGCACACTATTTTCCAGGATAGCTGCGCTAGTTACATTCCCACTAGCAGGGCACAAGGGTTCTGATTTCTCCACATCCTCGCTAACACTTGTTATTTTCTGGGTTTTTTTTTGTTTTGTTTTTTTGATAGTGTACATCTTAATGGGTGTGAGTGGTATCTCACTGTGGTTTTGATTTGCATTTCTCTGATGATGAGCAATGTTGAGCATCTTTTCATGAGCTTGTTGCCATCTGTATATCTTAAGAGAAATGCCAATTGAAGTGCTTTGCCCATTTTAATGGTTGTTTGGGGGTTTTGTTGCTGTTATTGAGTTGTAGGTGTTCTTTATATATTATGGATATTAGTCCCTCGTCAGATACATGATTTGAAAATATTTTCGTCCATCCCATAGGTTGCCTTTTCACTGTGTTGATCGTGTCCTCTGATGCAGGGAAGTTTTCGATTTTGATATATTCCAATTAACTATTTCTTCCTTAGTTGCCTATATTTTTGGTATCCAATCCAAGAAATCATAGTCAGTTTCAGTGCCATGAAGATTTTCTCCTAAGTATTCTTTAAAAGCTTTATAGTTTTAGCTCTTGCTTTGAGTTAAGATAAATTTTGAGTTTATTTTTGCAGACGGTGTAAAGTATAGGTTCAACTTCATTCTTTTGCATGTGGATATCCAGTTCACCCAGCATCATTTGTTGAAGAGACTGCCATTTCCCCACTGAATGGTCGTGGCACCCTTGTTGAAACTCATTTGACCATCTTTGCCTGGGTCTATTTCTGGGCTTTCTATTCTACCCACTTGGTCTATATGTCTGTCTCTATGCTAGTCCCACACTGTTCTGACCACTGTAGCTTTGTAATAAGTTTTGAAATCATGAAGTGTGAAACCACCAATTTTGTTCTTCTCTTTTAAGATTGCTTTCACTATTTGAGGTCACTTGAGGTTCCATATGCATTTTATAATGGATTTTTCTATTTCCACAAAAAATGCCATTGGGATTTTGGCAGAAATCACACTGAATCTGTAGATTGCTTTGGGTAATATTGATATCTTAACAATATGAAATCTTATAATCCATAAACATAGGATGTCTATTTATTTGTGTCTTTTAAAATTTTCTCCAGGAACATTTAGTGGTTTTCAGTAAGTCTTTTGCCTCCTTGGTTAAGTTTGTTTCTAAATATTTTATCTTTTTTTTTAAAAGATTTATTTATTTATTTACTTGACAGAGAGAGATCACAAGTAGGCAGAGAGGCAGGCAGAGAGAGAGGAAGGGAAGCAGGCTCCCTGCTGAGCAGAGAGCCTGATGCAGGGCTCAATCCCAGGACCCTGGGATCATGACTTGAGCCAAAGGCAGAGGCTTTAACCCACTGAGCCACCCAGGCACCCCTATTTTATCCTTTTTGATGGTATTATAAATGGAACTCTGTTGCCTTCTTCAAAAAAAATTACTGATGATATTGTACCACTTCAAGTTTACATTGTATAGTCTTGCAACTTTATTTACTTCATATAGCTAGAATGCCTTATTTTCTTTTTATTGTAAATTACATGGTAGATGGGGATATGGCAAGAGTGTCTTTTTAAACTACAACATGTATAACTTTATTAAAAATGGCTTAATTTTTGAGGGACACCTGGTTGGCACAGTGGGTTAAGCCTCTGCCTTCAGCTCAGGTCATGATCTCAGGGTTATGGGATCGAGCCCCGCATCAGGCTCTCTGCTCAGTGCGGAGCCTTCTTCCCCCTCTCTCTCTGCCTGCCTCTCTGCCTACTTGTGATTTCTCTCTCTCTGTCAAATAAATAAAATCTTTTTTTTTTTTTTAATGGCCTAATTTTTAAGAGTACCTGGCTGGCTCAGTCAGTGGAGTGTGTGACTCTTGACCTTGGGGTTGTGAGTTCAAGCCCCACACTGGGTGTAGAGATTACTAAAAAAATAAACTTTAAAAAATGGCTTAATTTTTAGAAATTGAAGTTGGCTTAATTTTTTTAAAGGGAACATACGGGTCATTTTTAAATAGAAAAATTTTACTGGACTCGTTAACTAACATTTTAGAATTGGTCCTCACGATACCTATGAAATTGTTATTATTGCCATGCTTTTAGGGATAGTTGTAAAAAGCTGTTAAAGGTCTGGTTGTTCAGAGGCAGAACTGTAAAAATAAGACAAAAACAAAATCTTTGAGACTTGACTTACTGGCTAAGTTCTGTTTACAACAGACGGAAAATGAAACAACCCCATTACCTTCTGGTCATTTTTCATTGTCTGTTTCCATAAGATCCTAGGAGGTATAGGATCAGTGTCAGTATTGAAATAAGGCCAAAGGACTTCTTTAAAAGAATCATTAAAAATATAGAGATAAGATTAGGGGTGCTGGCTTCCTCAGTCAGTAGAGCGTGTGACTCTTGATCTCAGGGTCATGAGCTTGAGTCCCATCTTGGGTGCAGAGATTACTTAAAAATAAATTCTTAAGAAATATATATATATATTCTTCATATAAATCTCATATATACATATATTCTTCATATGTATTCTTCATATATGAAGAATATATACATATATATATGAGATTTAACATTCAGATTATAGACCAATACCTCACTTAACTCATAGTACAGAAAAATGCCAGTATCACTGGGTCTCCTTTTGGCCGAGCTGGATTTTGTTAGGACCCATAGGCCACATCCTCTCTCTCAACACATTGTCTAGCTGCCCAGAATCCATCTTCTACTAATGGCTGATGCCTCCTGTTTCTGACAAACCTCTGTGATCTAAACAGATTGGTTTCCTATGTCTACTTCCCAGGAACACCTGCTTGAGTTACATTTCTTAGAGCCCAGAACACTGAGCAGAGGATATTGCCTCTTTGGGTCATCACAAAGGTTGCACTGTCTTTCCATGCTGCATGGGGTTTTTTTGGGGAGAGGGTTGTTTTGTGTTTTTTGATTTTTTTATCCTCAGAGACAATAAATTGAAGATCTAGGAGCACAACTACTTTGTCATGATGTTTATAGAGACTAGGGTATTGTGGAGGAAGACCATAAGCCTGCTTCTTGTATCTGAATGGCAAAGGCATTTTAAGTTTTTATGCCTGTTTTAAAAGTTTCTGTGATCAGCTTACATCTGCCATAAAAATATGTCATTGATTCCAATTCCAATGATACACACTTCACCTCTATCTCCTTTGGTAGATGTTTTTGTGTTAAAACATCCCTATATCCCTTCTGTAAACACTTCAGAAGAGCCTCTTACTCGTTTTGGAGAGAGAGCCTAAGTTTCTCAAGTTCCCCCCCGCCATGGATTCTTGTCTCCTCTATTCTATTTTCTCGGGCAACGGTGATTTACTGGCCTGCATAATTATTACTTTTCCACCCGCCCCACTCCTCATCAAGGGCTGGTGCAATTTCAGAATTTTCCTGTGATTGGGGGCAGCCTACGGCTTCCAGAGTCCCCTGCGCTGTGGACACAACAGCTCCCAGAAAAGGATCGCAAACCGTGTTTCTCATACGCAAGCCGTAGACCTTCCTTTGCCTCTCGCTTCCAGTAGCTTCGTGATTTCGTGATTTCAGTCGTTACCAACCAGGGCGGGGATCGCTCCTGAAGTTCTCCTCGGGGCGGCAAGCATGGCAGAGAGGGCAGCGACAGAAATGCCTGCAGCTAACGACCCTGGGAGCCAGACAGATAGGGCAGCGCTCCCCCTGCTGGAGATCAGCCAGAGCTGGTGTTTCTTCCATCACTAGATTAGGGTGGCATCTGCTGGGACCCCCCCCACCACCACGACAGTTACTCTCCAGCCCCACCCCCACCCCTGCCAGGGTGCCGGTCTCACCCTGCCTGCAGACGGTGGTCCCCACACACCTGTCAGCCAGTGAGGGCTCTACCACCGGCTCTGGGCAGCACTTTCCCCCTTCGGCCTGATGGCTTTAGGACTGAATTGTTATGACCGAATTGGGAATGGGAACAGGAAGGAGGGAACTGGGAAGAGAAAGAGCCTCCCAGTTCACGTTCAAGATTAACAACAGTGATTGACAGGGATGACCGCTAACGCTAGTGAGCGCACTGTGCCAGGCACAGTCTAAGCACTCTGTATGTATTAACTCATTTAATTTTCATAACTGCCTGTGAAGTAGGTTATGTAGGAAACCCTCCTGCACTGTTAGTCCCATTTCAGAAACAGAAATGGAAACACTGAGAGGTTAAGTCCTTGCCCGGGTCTACACAGACAGGAGCTGGCAGAACCAGGGTTTGAACCCGTCATCTGGCTCTAGAAGAGGTGCTTTTAGGGGCGCCTGGGTGGCTCAGTCGGTGAAGCGTTTGCCTTGGGCTCAGGTCATGATCCCAGGGTCCTGGGATGGAGCCCATACTCCCTGCTTAGCAGGGAGCCTGCTTTTCCTTCTGCCTCTGCCTGCTGCTCCCCCAGCTTGTGCTCTTTCTCTGTCAAATAAATAAAATCTTAAAAAAAAAAAAGTTCCTATAATCAACCCAGTCCCGTCCACTTCCACTCCCAGGCCCATCCACAGGAGTTCCTTGCTTTGGCCACAGCAGCGTCTGTGTTCCCAGGTCCAATGGGTGGATGTTGGCGCTTATCTGTCAGCAGCGGGCCCCTCCCTTCTTCTAGCATCCTCTCTTGGGCTTCTGTGACACCATACCCTTGATTTTCATCCTGCTGTTCTGACCGCACCAGCCCAGCCTCCTTCGCTGGCTCCTGCTTCTTTCTTTTCCTCTTGGGGTTTGAGTTGCCCAGGGCTTCAGCCCAAGCTCGCTTCTCTTCTCCTTCTATTTCACACTCATTCCCATGTCTTTAAATACCACTCTGTGCTGACAATGTCGATATTTATCTTCTAGCCCGTGCCTGTCTTTGAGCTGCCAAGCTCGTACCCAGCTGCTGACTTGGCATCTCTGCTTACTTGGTTTTCGCTCTCTGAGGCATCTTGAACTCAACAGGTCCAAACTGAGTTATTGGGCTTCCTTCCTTCACCCTGCGCCCTTCCAGGTTTTCCCCAAGTGAATATGAATGTCGCCCCCCGCAGCCATCCGTGAGTCTTACTCCCTGCTCTTGCCATCCCTCCCCTGTGCAACCCACAGCTAAGTTTTATTGCTGCTTCTTGCCTGAGGGATCTTGAAAGCGGTGCATTTCTCTCCACACTTACTGTTTAATTCCAAGCCACCATCATCTCTTTCCTGGATTCCTACAACATTCTCTAGTTAGTCCTTGGCTATAGTCCTTCCCCACACAGTAGTCAAGGGTCTTGGAAAGCATACAACCGATCCTGTTAGTGCACTGCTGAGGATCCTTTATGGCTTCCCACTGGACTTCCACTCAAAGAGCATCCTCCCAGCCACATCTTGGCTTACAGACGCTTCCAGATGGGCCCCCACCTTGCTTGCTTGGTCATCTTCCTCTCTTGTCACCATCCCCCTTACCTACCATACTCTAACCACATCTCCCTTCCTTCCTTCTTTTCTTCCTTCCTCCCCTCTTCCCTTCCCTTCCTTTCCCTTCCCTTCATCACTGTTTCTAAGATGAGCTTTCCTGCCTCAGGGCCTTTGCATATGCAGTTTCCTCCCATGTGTTATCTGCCTAGGGCATACTCATCCTTGAGGTCTTAAGGCTCCTTAGAGAAACCTGGTCCTCTCACCATTACCTGACCTTAATTGGGTTCCCTCATCTCTCCCTTTCATAGGACTTAACACCCTTTGGCTTAATAACATGTTGGCTTGCCCCCAGACTCAGGACACAGCTCCCTTTTCTATTGTTATTCCCTAAGTCAGCAGTTCTCAACTGGAGGGATGGGCAGGGGTGATTTTGTTCCCTGATGGACATTTGGCAATATCTGCAGATATTTTCCATTGTTAGCACAGGGAGTGAGACATACTGCCATCTAGGACTGACCCACACAACAAAGAATTATCCTGCCCCAAAACGTCAGGAGTAGGGAGGCTGAGAAAAGCGCCCCCGCTCATCTCATGGACTCTCATGGTTTGAAATACCATCTATATGCTGGCAATTCCCACGTTTGTCTAATTCAGGCCTTGACCTTGAACTCAAGACTCACATACCTGACTACCTACTTGACATCTCACCTTCATGTCTACTAGCATATCAAACTCAACATGCCTAAAACCTAACTCAACTCTTCTATTTGCTCAGGCTAAAAGTACTGGCAGGATTCTTGCCTTCTTTCTCTCACACCCACATCCATCAGCAAAACCTTCCACTAATTTTCTCAGAGCTGATTGAGCCTCAAGCGTGTCCACCACTTCACTGTCACCGTGCTGGTGTTTGCCACCATCTCTCACCTCAGAACTGGTCTCCCTGTTGCTGACCTCACACCTCTACAGCCTATTTTTAACCTGGTACCCAGAGTGATCTTTTAAAAATGTACATAGCTCACATGCTTCTCTGCACAAAACCCTCCAGTCGTTTCCCATCTGGTGGAGATAAAACCAAACTTCTTACACAGCCTCAGTTTTCAGTGACCTCCTGGACCTAGACTCCTACCACTCTCCCCTTTCCTGGCTTTGCTGCAGCCACACCACACACACTAAGTATGCTAATGCCTCAGGGCCTTTGCACTGGCTGTTCCCTCTCCTGGGAGAGTTTCCCCTCCAGATCGCTACACAGCTTTGCCTCCTTACTTCATATAGGTCTCTGTATAAAAGGTACCTTCTCAATGAAGCCTTTCCTAACTACTCTATAACACAGTAACCCCTCCTACCTCACTCTCCCTAGCCTCCTTACCCTGTTTCATTATTGTCCAGAGGACCCATCCCCATCTGACCAACTACCTACTGATTTCTTTATCTGCTAATTACCTGTTTCCCCACTCCAGCATGTACTCAGGAACATGTCTGTTCTGCTTCAGTATATTGTTGTATATTCTATGCCTGACACAATGCTCGGCACACAGTGGAGACAAATTTGTTCAGTGAATGAATAGTATCACCAGTTCACAGAGGAGATCCTGGGCTCAGAGGCTTTAAGTCACAGTTCTCCCTGCCCTGCCAGGCCTGTGGGCCACCTCCCTGCCATCTCCCCGCAGAGGAAGGGGAAGGATAAGGATATTTAGGGGTGAGGGTACAGTAATTTGGGGACAGGAGTAGAGTTTAGTTTCTGATAAGAAGGGACCCAAGGTGGGGACACTGGCTGGCTCAGTTCAAGCCCCATGTTTGAGGTAGAGTTTACTTAAAAAAAATTAAAAGAAGAAGAAGGAGAAGGGAAAGAAGGAAGAAGGAAGAGCCCCAAGTTCACAAGGGACCCTGAGAGTTTGTGGGGGAAAATGTCCTAATGGGCAGAGGCCTCCTGAGTCCACATTTGCAGCATCCCAGGTCTCAGAACCGTGATGGGGAAGGGACCAGCTTGGGTGGTGAACTTGCTGCTTCCCCCAGGCACCAGCGTCTGGCCACCTGGGGGTCCTGAGCAGCCCCATTCACTGGAAGGCAGGGGAGTCACACCCGGTCCTAGCTCAGCTGTCTGCACAGGATGCCAGCACAGCAGCTTCCAGCCACTGGCTCCAGAGGTCGCCTTACAGGCTCCCCAGCGAGAGATCCCGGCTGGGAAGGGTGGTATCTCCACGGGGGGGCCCCCTTCCCACCCCCCAGGCTGGAACCTCCCTTCCAGCCCAGCCCCCTCCATGGCACCGGCCCCTCCACTCACTCTGCCACTCGGTGATGGAGATCATGCCGCTGGCTGCCTGGGGGGCCTTCCGGGTCGGAGCTGCCAAGGGGTGAGGAGCAGAGAGGACCAGACCTGGGCATGGTCCAAGGAAGCTGACCCTTGGTAAATTGTGAAATGAGCCTCTCGTGAATCATTAACTCCCTCCTCTCTCCAAACCCCCCCTCTCCCCACTCCTCACCCAAACGGCTGCTTAAAGTTGTAGGCTCCCTTCTCCCGGGTCGTCCCAGAGGGCACTGGCTCCTGACACTCGCTCTGCCTACCTGGAGGAGGCGACGCCTCCAGCCGCTCCAGCGGCACCCCCACTCCTGCGCCCTGAGGTCGAGTTCAGCTGCTTCCAAGTCCTCCGCAAAACTCAGACTATATAGGGGACTGGGATCTCGGGCTACCCAGGTTCCTTACCTGGTTTGGTGGTGGGGAGGTGGCTATGTGGGAAGAATCGGAATCCGTGTTTTTCTTTGGAAAAGTACTCAATTCATCCTGCCGGTGAAGTCAGCTTGCTTTGCGCTAGTACCCATGCTAGACACTAGGGGGCGGCAAGCCATGGAGTAAAACTTGGCCGTCTCCGGGAGAGCCGAACAGGGTTACATCAAGGGCAAAAGCGCCCCAGGGGAGCTAGACACAAAGGGTTTCGACCTCCTTTTCCCCAGCGGTGTCCAGCTTTGGACAGTGAGGTTGAGCTAGGGAGGATGAAAGATGAATTTCGGCTTGGGATAGGGCTGGACGCTTCCAGAAGCCTGGTTCTAGTTCACCTACCAGCTGTATAGACACGGGTGCATGCTTTCCTCCCTCTATAGGCCTGCAAAAAGACGGGTAGATAGTTCCTAATGTCCTTTCTGCCACTGTAGAGCCCTGGCTCTCAACCCTGTAAGCCAGCATCCCCTTTCTAATGTCCCCTCTATCCTGAAAAGGAGTTCATAGATGAGATGACCAATCTACACACGCCATTTTTAAAAACACTAATTATAATAAAGAAGGAAAAAAAGAATTTATAATAGAGCACAATGTCAATGTAGAAATGCTTAGGCAAGACTTACCCAGAAGACATAAATGAAACAGGCAGATTGCTTGCACCTGATTATAATAAATACGCTTACATGTAAGAGAACTAGAAAGCCAGAGTCCTTATATTACAAAATAAAACCCACCCCACCCCACCCCACCCCACCGCACCCCACCCCGAGAAAATGACAGAGCCATAGGAAATGAACTGTTAGGTAAGTAATAACAGAGCAGATGTACTTGCATATAAAAAGAGGGAAATAGCTTTAATTGAAGGAGGGATAACATAGCAAGGCGAAGCTGAGACAATCAAGAGGCGTGTGGCGGATGCAGATGAACGGGGTCTTCTGCGTGTATTGTTAAAATAGCTCCCCCCAGCCCCCTGCTGCCCGAGGAGTGTAGCACGGTCATGTCACAGTCACAGGGATCTCGGTCTTGAACTGCCGTTGTGTGCTGAGGTGAAACCGTGGCTGTGGGCCTTGCAGATCGTGTATTTCCTAATGACAATGGGGAATGGAGGGTGGATTGGACAGAGAAACGTGATACAAGCCCCTGAGGGCAAGAGCCTGCGGGGTGGGGGAGGGGTGGGGAGGCGCCCTGGGTCCGGGGTGAAGGTAGAGAAATAACATGCAAGTCCCGAAACATTTGCACACGCAATCCTGAGGACATAGGCGTTTGTCCTTGGGCAGCAAAAACTTAACAAATATGAAGAATGGAGATCCTATGAAATCATGTCTGAAAACATTAAGGAAGTCTAATGAGGTCTCCTGCATTTCAAACATCTTGGCTTTAACGGATCGGGTCTCTCACTGACTATTTGGAGTGAATCTGTGCTCGCTGGGTGAGACCCTGCTGCCTTGAAACGGTGCTCAGCCTGGTAAACAGTATTTGAAGGTTGTATATTACATTAGGCAGACAATGCGTGCAGGGATTTATTCAACAATTCTGAGACAATGTCTTTCTTCCATTTCAGTTTCTTCTCCATATGACCATCTTGTAACTTACTGAGGTATTCATGAAACTGATTTAAAAACAAAACAAAACAAAACAAGAAGCTTAGGGGAGCCGGGGTGGCTCTGTCGGCTGAGCGTGGGACTTGGCTCAGGTCATGATCTTAGGGTCTTGAGATTGAACTCCGAGTGGGGCTCATGCTCAGCAGGGCGTCTGCTCGAGAGTCTCTCTCTCCCTCTGCCCTTCCCCCACTCAAATAAATATATAAATCTTAAAAAAAAAAACCCAAAAAACCAACAACCTTAGAAGCAGAGAAGATCTTCTTAGTGCTATTATGAATTGCAGTATGACCAACGTGTACCAAAAGGGGGTTTCGTGCAGTTGTGTGTTCTAACGTCATGCAGGCTAGAGGACGGTTACTGCTTTGAAAATCTACCCGGTGCACTGCGGCAGCTAACTGCCAGTAAGAGCTTTGCCGTCTTGTCACTGAGATAACCTCAGCTCCCTGCAAATTTCCAAAATTCCCCCAAGGGGGACATTATTCCCCCGCCCCCATCGCAGCCCATTGAAACCGTTGATTGGTTAGAAGCTTGGGCTCTGAAGTCAGAGTGCTCTGGGCTTCATCGCAGCTTCGTGAGACCTTAGACATTTTAATTTACCCTTTCGGCGCCTCAGCGTCTTGGATGGTACTAGTACCTATCACACAGAGCTAGAATGAAGAGTGGTGAGTAATGCACAGAACTGGTACCGGGCACAGAGTAAGCACCTGACGAACCACTGTTATTACTCTTGTAGTATAGTTAAGACAATTAGTATTGTTATTCATATTGCTATATTAAGATACTATAGTATACTATTAAATGCTGTTATATGAAAGACTTCTGCTCTCAATTGTGGTTCTTTTTTTTTTTTTTAAGATTTTATTTATTTATTTGACAGATCACAAGTAGGCAGAGAGGCAGGCACAGAGAGAGGAAGGGAAGCAGGCTCCCTGCTGAGCAGAGAGCCCGATGCAGGGCTAGATCCCAGGACCCTGGGATCATGACCTGAGCCGAAGGCAGAGGCTTAACCCACTGAGCCACCCAGAAGCCCCTCAAATGTGGTTCTAAACTGCTCCCACAGGTGTATACAGTAACAGTTAGCAAAACTTCCCCTCTCCCACCCCCAAGGAGCTCACCTGTGAGCTTGGAAGAATCGAACTCTCCCCAGATGGGGCCCTGGGGGCCTGATTCTCCAAAGGCAGGTGCTGCTGGAGTTGGGCCTAAAGGGGCTTGTCCACAGAGCCCACAGTCCTGGAGAGGAGCCCCTTCATGGGGCAACCCCAGGGAGGAGGATGTAGGCCTTGGAAGGCTGGAGCTGGAGGAACAGAGGTGGGCAGGGACACCTCACAGAGCTGGAGGGGGAGGTCCCTGGAGAGGTCTTCATCGAAGGCGGTGGAGGCAGCGAAGGGGGACTTTGGGAGACCGTCTCCCTTTTCACTCATCGTGCCCTGAAGGTGGTGGCCCAGGGGCCCCCGCCATGCCACCACCACCTCCTCACATTTGTGCATGAACTTGACTTTTCAACAGGTCTTTTTCATTCATTTTCTCATTTGACTTTCTTGAGGGCTCCATAAGGTGGTAATGTCCCCATTTCACAGACCAGGAAACTGAGGTCAAGAATTTTAGTGACGTGGCCCATCTTCAGGCAGCTAGAAGGAGCAGGAGCAGGATGCAGGGGAGGCTCAGGGATGGGGGGATGTGGTGTGGGCCCAGGTCTCTGGCGGCAGCAGGATCTGAAGCCTGGTTGTCTGCCTGAACCCGGGGTCGTGCACCTCCCCCAAAACAAAACAGGACCACACTGTTACAGAGCGCGGCTCCTTTCAGGGCATTCTGCTAGGTGCTTTGGCATCGACATTTCCTGACTACTGCCCCCTTTTACAACCCCAGCCCGCCTTGATCAGAGCGTTGATCTGGGTCAGGAGCGGGAGCAGGCCGAGATCTCGGGCATTGTTAGTGAAGAGGAGCCGGCCCTTGTTTGTGCGGACAGCGACACCCAGCGGTGCCTGGTGCTCACACCCCGCCTCGCCAAGCCGCCGGCTCCCGCCCTGAGGGCGCTGCAGATAGAGACGCAGGCCCTGAAAGCCACGAGGGGTCCCGTGTCCCTCCTCCAGCCCCAGAGAGGCCTCTGTCGTGAGTCTGCATCAGTCCCCATTCTGTCTGATTCACAAAGGACATCAGGGTTTATAGCTTGCCTGGGGAGGTCACAAAACCCCAAATATAGTCATATAATGTGTTGAACACACACACACACACATTTACACCCATTCACACTCACACACTCCATTAGCTCTTTAGGAATGACAACAGGTGTCCAGAATTCGAAATCAGCCCTTAGAACCAGACCGAAGTAAAATCGGGAATTAGAAGAGCCTTGCTTTCCTGCGGCACCTGGGTGGCTCAGTGGGTTAAGCCTCTGCCTTCCGCTCAGGTTATCATCTCCGGGTCATGGGATCGAGCCCCACATCGGGCTCTCTGCTCAGTGGGGAGCCTGCTTTCCTCTCTCTCTCTCTCTCTGCCTACCTCTCTGCCTTCTTATGATCTGTCAAATGAATAAATAAAATAAAATAAAAAAAGAACAATTTGGGCAGCCTTTCTGATGCCCCTTGCCAAATCATATACCTTTTTGTACCCCAAAGCAGAAATATAGGCCACGGTGTGGTCATCAAGAAAGCCTAATAAATTTATTCTCCTACATTTCTGCCCTCTGTCTCAGAGACAAATCGATGGGTTCCCAGGATCTGAGCACTGTTCTGATAATTTTCATTACACAGGACTTTGGAACAAGCCTTGATTTGGGATTACCTGGACAGAGGAGCTGACCATGGCGGGCAGCATACCGCGGACCCAGCTTTGGCTTTCAGTCAGGGGAAGCCCGACCGCAGACCTTCTCCCCTTTTCTGCCAAGCTTGGAAACTGCCACGAGCCACAAGTCCAGCCATAGCCACAGGCAGTCACGGACAGAGTGTGAGACACACGCCGCTTGTACAAACCATTTTATTTCCTGTATTGGGTTTATACAAACTTGCAAGATACAAATGCAGAGCTCACTGGGATTCTTTAGTACCTATATCTAAAAAGAATGCTGGGGAGGGGGACACAGGCGCTCACTTGTCAGTCAGGATGCCCCTCCCCGGGGAGGGGCTCGTTGGCTAGAAAGATGCTATGGGGCCGCTACAGATGTTTGGTCCCCAACAGAGACGTCCTCTGTTTGGCTAACCTTAACTTTTCTTCTAAGGTCACTTTTATACTAAATAAAGACACATTTCCT
Organism: Lontra canadensis; assembly: GCF_010015895.1. NCBI lineage: Eukaryota > Metazoa > Chordata > Mammalia > Carnivora > Mustelidae > Lontra > Lontra canadensis. Next base: position 10,528,523 of record NW_022631057.1, read on the forward strand.
TGTATGGTTTATTGTCTAATACTAGCAGATCAAATTGGCCCCAGTATGTGCATAAATAGATATATGTATATATATGTATATTTCTTATTTTCCTTAGTTTTAAGAGCTGCCAGGTAAGGGGTGCCTAAAGGGGAAGGGAATCGATTCCGTCTTGCTATAGTCAGCCTGCCCCAAGAACATGCCTCTCACCAAGGCAGGAGAGCAAGTGTGCACAGTTTGCGACCTCAGAAAAAGCTTTAAAGTGACAGTAGCAGTATTTGATTACAGCCTCTTGGTTATTGATCAGGGAGGTAATGTGCTAATTGGCAAGGCCCCAGAGTAGCAACCAGGGCCCTCCCCCCGTGGGTCCCTTTGCACCGGGCCTCCATCTGGGCCCCGTTCTTTCATAACAACATGCTCTAGGGTGGCACTAGGGTGCCAGGCTTGGGAGGTCAAGCTTCAGATGCTGCCCGGGAGCTCTGTGACAGTCCCAAACCCTTGATTCCAGATCTGGACAAAAGACTTCCATTCTGCCCAAATCCTTGCGAGGCAAGAGCCCCCTGCCTATTTTGTCAGCCGCTAAGCAGTTCGGAAGGCTGAGCTGGCAGAGTTCAGCACCCCAGTGGCAACCCACCAGAGGACAGTCCTGGGGGGGTTCTTGGGCAAGGCTGAGATGCCCCCTTGTCCGTGGGACTGGCTTCAGCCCAGAAGCTGACTCTGCAGTCTGGATGCCAGACGGAGCTACCATCCCCCTTAGCAACAGCCCCCAAGAGGAAAGGTCACAGAGGGAGACAGATGTCGCAGATGTGACCCAGACCAGAAAAGGATCAAGGAGTGTGAGAAGTCCAAGGAACTCGCGTGTGTCTGTGCTGAAGGACCTGTGAGCCCAAGCCGTCTCCTTTGGCATTCGCACTGTATCCTGGCTCCGTCGAGGAGTCAAATTCTTGGTGCCGTTTGGCATAGGCTGCCATTCTGTCTGCCCTTTCCAGCAGACTGGTGACGGGAGGTGGTCCTGGAGCACACTGGGGTGGGGGGGTGTGTGCCCGCAAGGGTGTACTTTTGTGCACACAGCTGTAAACATTTCCTTTGAGAGGATTCATATCCCGTAACCCTAGAGGGGCGTTGAGAGTTGACAGTGTAATCAAATCCTTAGACCAGGACGTCCAAGAGAGTATCCTGTCCTCGTAAGATGCTCTCTGGGTGAGCTCTGGGGACCAGCCCTTTGCAGACTAGGGGATGGGAGGAGGAAACTGCAGGGGTGGGCGGCAAGGAGGAGAGGGACGGACACAGGGTTGGACCTAGAGGCAGCTGCCCAATCTCCTCGTATCATTTGCTGATTCCATTCAGACATTGCACATTTTGAAAATAGATTTGCTTTTATAACAAAAGCATAAAATAGATCTGTCTTAAAATAAGCCCGTCCTCTCCCCTTCTTTGGATCAAAAGGCATGGGGTGTGGCCGACACAGGCTTAGGGTGGTATGGGATGTAAAGGAGGGAAAATGGACCCGGGCAGGAGTTCTGGGAAAGGATCAGACGCCCAAACAAATATATATATTATGTATATATCTATAATATGTATAATCTTCATAAAACATATATTAAGGCATGTAAAGCAACATAAAGACCCAGCTTTATGAAATAAGAGGTGAGAGAAAGGTGGCAAAGGTGCAGACCTTGATCCTTGGTATTTTACATGTATTTCTAAAAACACCACTTAAAAAAAAAAAAAGGACAAAGAAAGGGAAAGGCATGGAGGCCCCGAAAGGCTATTTCTTGTGGATGGAGAAAGGTGTTGGAAAGAGAGAGCGCTCCAATCCCACCTGCTGGTCTGTGGGGGAAGAAAAAACAGGTGTGGGGTGCTTGAGCGGTTCTAAAGATGGGAAACATAGCCAAGGTTCATGTTCAAAAAATCTGCTAAAAGGGAAATGGAATTCCCCAGCCTGCAATCCCTCAGAAGCACGACAGTATCCTAAGCACCTAGAACAGTGCTTGGTACATAAAGGTGCTTGATAAATATTTGTTGAATGAGTTGCCATCTTTACTTGCAAATGAACCAGTCACTGGCCCCTCGCTGTGAAGGAGTGGAGAAGCAGTGGTGGCAGATAAAGTCATTGTTCTTGGGGCCACTGGAGGCTGAAGTCTCCGGGCAGCAACTCTGGCAAAGAGAATGCCCAGGAGCCCAGGTTTTTCCAGTATCACTCTCTCCCCTCCCTCCTCCCTGGCTACCATCCTTCCCATATGAGGGGCGAGGAGGAAAACATGAGCTTTGCTTCTGTGTCTCCTCTGCTGGCCTCCCTGGGTAGGCGGGTGGTGAGACAGCCAGACCAGAAGGGAGCCCTTCCACATAGCCTCATCTGGTCCTCCTTGGGAATGCCTGGGACGCGGCGTGGGGCCCTAGAACCTAGCCCCCCAGATTAAGACTGCATTTCCTTTCTGGGACACTCTCCTAGCTGGCCCCCAGCACATTCCCGGGGAAGGGGGACAAGAAAACGTCCTGAACATGGTTAGGAAAGACCCCAAGGCTGATGACACCCTACGTGACAGAGGTCCTTCTCTCTGCCCCTGAGCTATGGAAGGGGAGGCAGACACTGGGCCCAGATCCAGAAAGGGCCATCTTCCTACCCGCACACCCGCACCACATCCCTCCACCTTTGTCCCCACGGCTGCAGCTGAAGGTCACCACGTTCTCGCCGGTTGGTCCTCCAGGGGCCAGTGATGCACAGGCCCGTGGATCTGGGGGACGAGGGGCAGGAGCAGGGCTGACAGTCTGGCTCTGTACTTGGCACTAAGCTAAGGCTCCATCCTGGGGATACCCATCCATTCCACACCCCCTTTCCACCTTCGCCTCACCCTCTTATTTGCAAACAAGTCCTGCCGCTTCCCTGTCCTCCCGCTTGCCTCCATCTCTCCCTCTCTCCTCCCCCTTCTCAACCTGTCCGCAGACGCTGCACAGACCTACGTGCCGCTCTCTACCCATAGCCAGCACTGTGCCCTCTGGAAGCCAAGAAGCCTCTCCCCAGCTCTTGTCATCTTGTCTTTGGCTCAAGCAGCGTGGTCAGTCTCCACTGGACCCCAAGGGAGCACCCATCAGCAGAGACATGTCAGAGTCCCGGGTGCAGCAGGGGCAGCAGGGTGGGGCGACGGGGAAGGACCAGATGGCAGATACCGTCCTCGGTGTCAGGAGGGGCCGGAAGAGGCAAAAGCGTCCATCTTCTCCTCATACTAGTCCTCACCTAGAGAGCCCAGAGCGTCTTCCCCACCAGGGCATCCTCTTCCTCAGGAAATGTTCCAGTAGGGCCGTCACACCACCAGCCAGGGCTGGGCCTAGCCCCCCAGGACTCGGGTGCCAGCCAGGAGGTGCTGTCTGCCAGCATCTCAGGCCCCGGCCTAAGGCCACCATGTGGTGGTGGTGGGCGTGTGGCCGGGCGTAGTGGGCGTGTGGCCGGGCGTGGTGGGCATGTGAACACTGAGGTCACATCTTGGCAGCAGCCCCGGCCCCCCAGCCTGGCTCCCTGCAGCACCCCCACGGGAGCGCAGGGGCAGGGGGCCAGGGTGGGGAACTGGGACCTCCGGGGGCAGAGGAGGCCTTCAGAACGTGGCTCTGTGGGGTTTCATGGCGTTGGCCTCGGCCAGAGCTTGCACTGAAGAGAAGAGAAATGGGTCAGAAAGGCGCGTCCTGGCAGAGGGACAGCTCCAGCCCAGCTTCCCCAGGAGACAGAAGTCTCTTCTCATAGAACCCTGAGGAAAACTGCCCCACGCCCCCAGCCCTGAGTGGGGAGCCCATGAATGGAAGTCCATGCTCTTTTTCACATGCCTGGTACCGAGCGGCTGTGTGCTAGGGGAAAGGGAGGCACACAGTCTTTGGCCACTGTTGCCTGTGGTATTGTCATTTACAGGAAGATCTGGGGGTGATCTGGGAGCTTCTGAGGCAGGACTGCTGTGTATCTCAACAGGCTTGCTGGCGGACAGTGGGATAGGGGAGGCCTCAGCTCTGTCCCTGCCTGCTTCTGGAGAAGCAAAACCTACTGGCGGCACTGTGACATCCAAGAGGCAGCCCCGCCAGCCAGCGCTGGCCCAGCACTGCACAGGGACTGGGACAGGGACGGGGATGGGGATGGGGATGCTGCGGGCTCAAGCGGATGGAGGGAGCGGGGAGAGCGGCACAGGGGCACTGGGGCAGTGGGGGGGATAAGCAATGCTGGAATGAGGGGGAGGGTAGATGGCTCATGGGGGTGAGGGGCGGGGTCCCACTCCCCGCGGTGCATGAAATACAGTAGAAAATTTCTTACGTCAGAGCTCAGACCCGCATGGTATGGCTGCTGTCGGCGCCCCGTGGGGATTCAGACGATAGGGGGTTGGCTGGTGGAGTCGGGGAAGCAGGGGAGGTGGGAGGGCTTGGGGTGGCACATTGCACTGGAAACAGAAATGAACAGGGAGGTGAATAGGGGTGGGTGGTGGTGGCAGGGGTGGGGAGGCCGGGCACCCAGAGCAAGCGAGGCCCTGCCCCAGGCGGGGAGCCAGGCAGAAGGCAAGCAGAGAGGAGAGCTGAGGCGGAGCTGGCCTCGGTCCCAGGCGCTGCGGAGGGGCACAGGGCCCCAGAGGAGGAGACCGGGCCACTGCAGGCTCTGCTGAGAACCAGTGTGACTGTGGGCAAGGCCAGCCTCTCTGGGCCAAGCCTCTGCTCGTTTGTGGAAACGGAGCAGACAGAGCAGCCGACGGCTCCTTACACACAGAGCTACCGTGGGTGATGAACAGTGCAGGAAAACCACACTACCCCCGATCATCAGGCCCCGGCAGGCGACTAGATCCAAGTTATCACCACAGTCATCACCTCCATGGAAACCGAGGCATCTGGCAGGGCTGGGACCGTGAACTTCGACCAGCATGCGGTCTCAGAAACACAGTCCCCCGCTATCCCTGGGGACCCCCCTCTTCATCAGTCCGGAAAGGGCAAACTTTGGTCCGCCCCTGAACAAATCATTACGAACCTTAAAGTGGTGACATTTGAATTAATGGATTTTACTCTATGATCGTTATGATTCCATGCTGAGAAGAGCAAAGTGGAAGGCCAATGAGGGGGGAGGGTGTCCTAGAAGGAGGGATGAGCTCTCTGCAGTCTGCAGACTCAGGCGCAACTCAGGGCGGCTGTGAGGCCGGAGACTGGCAGAGAGAACGTGCTCACAGGGCCTCAGAGGAGAACCAGACCTCAGCCAGGGTCACACTGTTTCCTCCAACAGAAGGATCCTGGCATCCAACTTCCTAGCCCCTTGCGCTCCACCCTGCCCTGGACCCCAACACCTCCCTGCCCTCTGTGCACTCCCATCACGTACACACACACAGTCACAGATGGACACAAGACGTGGAACTTCCTCGTGAGCAGGAAGCCGTATCCGCCCACACAGAATACAGACTTCAAGCACAGGATCCAACAGTTTTCCACGCTTGCTGCCCACAACTCAGATATGTGTGTTTGTGCACTTCAAACCGAACTCTTCCACGGGACCCAACACACGTGTGACGTCACACTCAAATACATTCGCAAACGCTTTCGAAACACATGTCTGTGCGTATGTCTGTATAGCGGATCCAGTGGTTAGTTGTTTGGCAACTTTGACTTCTAAAACAGTCAAAAAGTCAAAAACTGAGCCAGGGCTGTTTCAAGAAAGCCAAATATCGATGGCAACATGCATGCCGTGAGGATCTTAGAATTATGCACAGACGAGCTCTCGGGTGGCCAGTTTCTCTTTACCTCTACACACTTCTGAGGAGCTGACCTGCTGGGTGTCTACCCCATGGGAGATCAGAAACAGAAATCAGGGGAGAAAAAGGACTTGGCAGGCCCACTGATAGCTAGAAGAAGGCACAACCGAGGCGAAAACGTCTTTTGTAAAAATTAGATGTAATACCTTTAAAAGCGTAGCAGTTTGGGAGAACTTAGCATAGAGCTGCGGTCTGTACCAACTACAGCCCCAAGGGCATCCCTTCAACGGATGGGCAGAAGAAGGGTATTTATAATGATATTAAACAAACAAGAGCAAGAAAGATGAATTTTGTTAAATATAACTTCTTTATGAAGGCAGAAAATTTCTAAATATATATTAGGAATATATCCATTGAAATAGTTGAAATTTACAGGGTGCCTGGGTGGCTCAGTCAGTTAGGCGTCTGCCTTCAGTTTAGGTCATAATTCCGAGGTCCTGGGATCAAGTCCCGCATCGCGCTCCCCGCTCAGTAGAGAACCTGCCTCTCCCTCTCTCTCTGCCCCTCCCCGTGCTCGTGCTCTCTCTCTTCTCCCAAATAAATAAATAAATACAATCCTCAATAAAAGGGAAACGTTCCAGTTCCAGTTGGGTTGAAGCAAGTATCGTGCACTTAGACCAGCGTGCTTTGAAGTGAGGTGAAATAGTTAAAATTCCCATACGTAGCAGCTATGTATTGGACAGGTGCGATATTATAACCGTGGGTCCGCGAGTACTATCTCGTCTGTGTGCATAAATCATCGGTCACACCTGCTTGCCCATCCTGCCCCTTCATGAGACCTGCTTTCCTCCCTCCTGCACACACAGATACGTGTTCACTAATATTGCAATGTATTTGCCATGCACAACGCAGACCCAAATGTGTTTTATCCGTCCTCAGACTGCAGAACAAGCCAGTCCCGCAGATATACGTGCGTTCATCAACGCTGCCTCCATCCGTAAGCTGTACCCTCGCACACACGTATGTAAACTCCAACAGTTCGCTAAATCCCTCCTGTACTCATAGTGATCTCCCCACAATGTCCGTAGACATTCTGCAGTCATACACATACCTCGCTCTGTATTTGCGCTCACACATCCTCTCTAAACACGCACCTGAATACACACAAATGCGCATCCCTCTACAAACGTCCCCCAGGCACTGCACCCGACATCGTGCCACGCGTACAAACGTACACTTGCCGCGTCTTCCCCTATACCTCCTCCATGAGTCTGCACGCTTTGGGTCTGCTGACAAGCATTCCTGATCCCGCCATGCACGCCACACACGCACTCTTGGGCACGGCCTCCCCACCCTGTGCACGCCACGCTGTCCTGACGACCCGCACCTGGCACTCCCACATGCACGGTCCCAGGCTTGAACCCGTGCCCACGCACAGTCCTCGCTGTCCCGGGCAGAGCTGCAGCTCTGGGAATCTGGGCCAGAGGCCAAGGGGGCAGCGGGGACCGTGGGCTAAGTCTGAGGTCTGGCCCTGCTATGCCATTTTTTAAATAGTTGGGGTTTTGGCAAAAGCAAAATGACGGTTTACTTTCAGCACACAGACCCTGAAACGTAAGCTGGTGTGTATCGAGAGGGAAATCTGAGAGGCCAGGCTGGGTTTTGTTTTCATGGAATCTTTGGCTGGGAAATGACAGGAGAGAGAGCCAGGGGCTGGAGCAAGGGCAGAGAGAAGTTTTAAAAACAGTGTTGTGTGCACTAACCCTTGAAACAGGAAGTTGCCTTTTGCCCAGAGCAGGAGGAATTTGATTTTTGGAAGATTCAAGTTCATTTTATAGCTAAACTACAGAGAGGTGGGACTGAGGCCTCCGTGCAGCCCAAACTTGTCCTGCCGCCTTTGGCAGCGGGACGGGACTGCCTGAAGCCCATCCCTTCTCTTGTCCTCAGCTCCAGCCCAGCCAACAGTCTCTCTCTGAAATACCTCCAGCAGTGTTCCCTGGCCGCCCACTAGATGTCCCTTAGAACCTGACCGCCAGTAGGTTCTTCCTTAAGGCGTAAATTCCCTTTGCTGTAGCCCGAAACCCTCTGGTTTCTAAAAATATCCACATTTAAATTAGCAAGGAAAACCGCACACAGAGCCTCCTTCTACTCCAGCTACTGCTAGGTCAACGAGTCCTCCTGCCGTCACTAGCACCACCGCGGCCACATCGGGCTAGCATTCAGTGACCACTTACTGAGTGCCAGGCACTGTGCTGGGCGCTGAGCATTCATCGCCGCCATTGCTCACACCGCCACGCAGCTATTTCGATTTGAATTTTACAGATGAGGACATAGAGTCCCCGGAAGCCAGAATTCAGAGCCCTCTTGATCACTAAAATGAAACGCCATCCCTTCCGCTGGGCTTCTGGCCACAGTCCCAAGCTGCTCGTTGCTGACCCCTCGCCCTGGCTACCGTCACTGGGGGCCAGCACACCTGTCTCTTTGCCTCCTCCTCCTTGCAAACCTGGCATCCTTCCCGGGCATCTCTCTGGACTGGCCTTCTAAGCTCTCCCTTTCCTTCTCTTCCCTAATCACCTTTGGTCCTGAGGGGGACACATTCCGCAACCCCCATCGGGCTTCATCATGTAACCACCGTCTTTCCTCCATCCTTCACCCCCCCGCCCCATTTAAGAGACCCTCTTCTGTTCTTCCTGATTCTGGTCTCACCTTCTCTGGGGCCGAACCTCAGGCTGACCTCAACCTCACAGTGACTGGGTGGAACCCTCTAGCTTTTGTATCAGCGTGAAATCTGTTCCTCATGCTCATCTTTTCCTAGCAGAGAAGTGGGTTTGGGTCAGTAGCCAGGGTGGTAACTGGATCACTCTCACCTCTGGCCACCTGCCCTTCTGACACCTTCCTATTTGCACACAGCCAGAAGGGGAAGGGAGAGGGTACCCTGCAATGCCTGGACCCACTCCGTGACTGGTGATGCCTTTATCCTTCCCAGCCAAGCTCAGGGATCGCCCTTTCGCTATGCCTTTCCTTGAGCTGCCCAGGGATAGTGGCGCCCTTGCTCCCTGCGTGGCTTCTGGCCGTTCCTTCATAGAGCAGCTCTAAGAGAGCATCCCAGCTCTGAGCTCCTGGAGGCAACTCTGGCCCCTTGGCACCCCACCAAGCCTGGCACAGTACCTGGTGCTCAATAAATGCTCGTCCTGACCTTGAGGCAGGTCTCCCTGGCCCTGTGTCTCTCTATCCCTGGCCCCCTCGCAGCACTGAGCTTCCTCCCCTGCACCTGGTCAGCCGGTCTCCCTGGAGGAGCGGGGCCCGGCCCCTCTCACCAGACAGCATGCGGCCCCTGCGGGAGGCCTCGGTCGCCAGGGCACAGGAGATTTCAATCCGCTTCTCCTGCTCCTGCAGCTGGCTCTCTGAGTCCTGGGGCACGTCCACAAGGTCCCCCTCGCCGATGGGCACCACGTTCTGCATACTGAGGAGGCACAGACACACAGACATGGAGTGGGGGGACAGGATGGTCTGACTGGCTTGGGGGGGGCCTGTGGACTGAGGTTGGCGGGGTGGCCAGAGGGCTGTGAGTGGGCAGGCTCTGGTTCCCAGCAAGGCTGTCCCCAGGCGGGAGTGGGACGGACCTTGGCAAAACACATTTTGGGACCCCCCACTGCAATGTCTTAAAATGAATGAGAAGGTTCGAGTGAACATCTGGGGCAGCCTTGATGAGGAAGAGAAGTCACCAGAGGGCAACCCCTCAGTTTGTCTTGATGATAGCATGTGCCTGCGTCCAACAGGTCTTTTGGGCACGCAATGACAGCATCCCTGCCACGGCCACAGGGCTGGGTCTGTTTTGCTCTCTTGAGCCACTCTCCACCTGCCCTCTGCTGGGGAGGCTCAGGGCTCCCACTGGCATGGGGCGGGGTGCTGGATTCAAGGGCACTAGTGTCCCAGGTGCCAGGGCGGACAGAGGAGTTCACCCAGCACATTACCTGGACTTGGCAATGAGCGTCTTGATCCTCTCCACCTTCTTCTGCTTCTCCTTCAACTCTTCGGGGCTCAGGGGAGTATCAGGCTCCAGGTCAATGTACCGTTCAGGAATGAGGACTTTGTCTGGCGTGGAGAGCTGGGGAGGGACCAAGGTCACCACCTCCGTTCCGTCCCCTCCCCCCACCCACCCCCCATCCCCAGGCTTTCTCCCCTTCTGCCCTCCTGGAATTCACTCACCTCCTTATTGATGTCCACGTCGTAGTGCTGGGGCTCCAGCTCCATTTTGCGAAGCCGGGCAATTTCCTCCCTCGGTGTCTCATAGGCCTGCCCGCCAGGCTCCTCCGCCCGCAGGGCTGCCTCTAGGTTGGAGATGTCCACCTCGTGGATGCTACGGTGACGGCGCACCTAGGGGACAGCGCCATCATGACCACACGGGGACTCTGTCCCCTGCTGCCCATGCCTCCAGGCAGCCCTAAGCAGGCTTGTGTCCTCGCTGTCCCCACTCATCATGCCAAAACGGCTGCCACCCCACCGTTCCCACCGTGGGACAGCTAGCCTCCTGCCACGCTGCTTGTCCAAAGCCTGCCCACCTGCAAAGGCCAAATGTCATCAATATGTCTGTCTCACTGGGACTCATTACTTCCCATCTGGTTGGACCCTGTGTTCAGTCTGCGCCATCTCTCTTAGGCAGTTGGATTAGTGGATTCCTGTTACAAAAGCTCCAATCCACCAAGGAGACTGTAAACCCTTTGAGGGTAAGACTTTTAATCCTGATTTTCCTGTATTTCTGAAATGCGGTGGAAAGAAAAAAGGCAGATGCCTGGGGCTACTCCCAGCTCCACACTCAACAGCCATGTGGCGCAGGAGTCCTGAATTTCTCCTGACTTCGTTTCCCTACATCTAAGACAGGGGTGGTAATTCCTAACCTGGGAACTGAAAGAACTAAATAAAATAACATGAGATTCGAGAACCACATGGCGCCACGTGGCAGGGCCCTATGACGACCCTCTTCAGTAGACCCACCCCAGGGTCTACACAGAAACACACGGAAAATGCTCTAGACACGCGTGTGAGTGACGGCTCTCCCTGGGTGCTGAATTTTGCACTATGCTCTATTAACTGAATTTTGTATCATTCATTTCAACTTAAACAATCAATGCACTCCCTTTTGTGAATTATTTTTCTTTAAACACATACAAGGAATGCTTTGCTGTCGTGTATCTTCCGCCTAGTGGGGAGAAGGCTCCCCCCGTTCTCCCGGGTGCCCAGCTTGGGTCCTTCCCAGGCCCATCTCTTATGACCTTCCCCCAAGCTGCCCCAGTCCAGGCCGGTCACGGACTGGGGATGCGCCGTGTTTGGCAGATGCCCAGCCCGGCCTGCGGGAGGCTGGGAGGACTTTACCACTTTGTAAGCGGGCCGGGCAGCGGGGTCGGGGGCCGGGCTGGCTGGGCTGGCAGGGCTGGCCGGGAGCTGCAGGCTCCTCCGCTTCTCCTTCATAGAGCCGCTCTGATGCCTCCGCATGCGGTCAATCTGCTCCTCCACGCTCATCTTGACCTTGCCCTCAGTGGGGAACACGGCACTCTTGGGGCGCTCCTGCTGCAGGGGGAGAGCGGGCTCTGACGGGTGCCCATCCCCCACTCCCGCTTCCTCATCTGCCCTAATGCCTTCCATGTCCCTTCTCTGGGAAGCCTGTCTGTGGTGGGGTAAAGAATGGCCCCTAATGGGGCGCCTGGGTGGTTCAGTGGGTTAAGCCTCTGCCTTCGGCTCAGGTCATGATCTCAGGGTCCTGGGATCGAGTCCCACATCTGGCTCTCTGCTCAGCAGGAAGCCTGCTTCCCCCTCTCTCTCTGCCTGCCTCTCTGCCTACTTGTGATTTCTCTGTCAAATAAATATATTTTTTTTAAATCTTGGAAAAAAAAAAAAAAAAAGAACAGCCCCAAAACACATGGGCACGACCTGACCCCCTAGAACCTGTGAATGTGACCTGATTTGGAAATAGGGTCTTTGTGGGTGTGGTTAAGGTAAGGATCTTGAGAGGAGAGTGTCGGGAATTGGAGTGGACCCTGTGTCCAGTCTTAGGTGACTTTGTAAGGGACAGGACGGAAGACACAGGGTAGAAGGTGATGTGAAGGTGCAGGCAGGTACTGGGGTGTTTTGTCCACGAGCCAAGGAACACCAGCGACGGCCAGCAACACCTGACGCTGGGAGACGGGCATGGGATGGAAGCTCCCTCAGAGCCTCCCCAGGAACCAACCCTAGGGACGCCTCGATTTTGGACTTCCGGCCTCTGCAACTGTGAGAGAATCAACTTCCTCTTGTTTTAAACCCCCAAGTCTGGGGGGCTTTGTTCATTTCCCAGAAGCCCTAAGAAATGAGTCTGCAGCCTTAGGTCGGCCCCTTTGACTCGGATCACTGATTTTTGCTGGATTTGTAGTTCATCGCTGGCACATTATAATCATTTTGTTATTATATAATACACATTATAATATAGACTATTATAAGGGGTACCTGGGTGGCTCAGGTAGTTGAGCGCCTGCCTTCCACTCAGGTCATGATCTCAGGGTCCTGGGAGCCTGCATCGGGCTCCCTGTTCATCAGGAAAGTCTGCTTCTCCCCTCTCCCTCTGCAGCCCCCTCCCTGCTCATGCTCGTTCTCCCTCAAATTAAGAAATAAAATCTTTTAAAAAAATAATAATTTTGCTAACTATTCTTTCTTATGTGTATCTTCCTTGTCCCTTGTCCCTTGTCCCTTGTCCCTTGATGTGTCTCCCTGATGGAAAACTTCTCCAGTGGGGCTGTTGCTGTCCTCCCACTTATCTTGCCTTCCTCCTCCAGGTCTGGGTTTCTTGAATGGTGGACAGATGGGGGGACACACAAAGGCCCCTGGACCCCCAGAGCAACTCAGGCCCGCCCGGGGCCCACAGGCTGTGCTCACCCGGGAGGACAGTCCATTGGTGAGCCCATCGGCACTCCTTCTCACCACCCTTAACGGCGTTAGCTCCTCATCGGCGGGCGACTTTGTCCGAGGAGGCACAATGCCAACTGTAGGGAGACAGAATGGCCAGTGGGCCTTCCTGAGAACAGTGGGGCAGGAAGATGGGGAGCTTGCTTTTCCAAGGAGGCCCAGTCCCACCTGTGGCAGAGAGGAAAGGCCCAGAATGGGTGCGTACTTGCTCTCTTTGGCTGTGAAGGAGTACCTCTCTGGCTCTCTCTGACCCTTGGCTTTCCTTCTAGGGCAGGATGGGATAGGAAGTACCTTTGTTGAGAGCTGCCTGCTTCTCTGCCTCCACCTCTTGCCTGGTGGGCACAAGGTTGATGTCTCTAGCGGTGTCCAGGGGTGAGGTCTGGTGGGGGTCTTTCTTGTTCTGCTCCTGGCTTGCCTTGGGCTGGGGGGAAAAATGAGAAGATGGCCCACGCTGTAGGGACTGCTGGGAACTTGGCCCTCAGGGATGTTTCTTTGGTTTCAATGGTTGGAGCACAGAGCCTTGAAAACACAGGATGAGGAAACTCTGAGTGTGCCTGCTGGGAAGTGGGCAGGGATGCCGTGGAGCCTCCCACCCAGGCGACCTTAAGGCCGGCCAATGTTGGCTCATCTTGCGCAGTGAGGGCTCAGGACTTCCAGGAGACCCTCAGCCGAGGCCCACAGAGAGGCCCCTCAACCTGACCAGGCCTCTTGGCGAGCACCAAGAAGCACAGACTCGCTGTGCACCAGAGAGGAGGAATGGCTGGAGGAGGAGGGCTACAAGAATGAGGTTCTCTGAGGATCCTGTCAGGATCCCACCCAAAACCTGAGCAAGAGAACCAGGTGGGCTTTGGTACCAAGATTCTGGGGGGCAGAAGTGCACACTTAGCTTGAGGGCTTGCAGAATCCTGGGACTAGAAGGGGCCTCAGACACCACCGGCACCCCCTCTACACTCCCACAGGACAGCTAAAAGGTCTAAGTCTTCGTGAGGGACACACAGAAAGACTGAGCCCGAGGCCAGAAACACCAGCTCGAGTCCAGTGACAGAGATGGGTGAGCCCCATCGCCTCCCCTCGTCTGGAAAGCGGAGGTGACCCTGCCTCTCCGCCCCGCTCACCGGCAGCCAGACCCTCAGGGGCTGCGTGCGTCCTGGCAGCTGAGCTGGGATGAGAACATGGCGCCCAGTTTTAGACGCAGGACTACCCACCCGCAACCTCTTCCCAGCCTAACTGCACCTCTGTCCTGGGGAGGGAGGCTGGGGAGCCAGAACAGGGCAGCTTACAGCCCAGGGCCGGTGAGACCCGAGAGGACACAGGAAAGGCAGAGAGACAGATAGCATGGAAGGACCGGGGTCTGAGGTGGACAGGAAGGGACTGGAATGGCACCAGCCGTGGCAGGTCCCTTGATCTCCCTCGTCTGCTCGCACTGGTAGGAAGTGGGGCACACCACCGCTCACAGCCAGGAGCTGCCCAGGACCCTGGGCATGGGGTGGGGCGACACTCATTTTCCCCTCTGTCCACAGAGAGCAGAAAGAGGAAAGCCACCCCTTTTCCTTATCCTAGAGTCTGCCTGGGTGGCTGTGGGAAAATTAATATTGAAATGACGGAAAAATGGTTCCATGTCCTGCCTTGCCCCCTCACCTGCCCCTTTGCCCTGCTCCCTCCGCCCCTGCCCTCCAGGACCCAAGGGGGCTGGGTACCTGACCCCTGGCTGGCTCGCCACTGTGGTGCCAGGCAGGGGAGCTGGGGTACGGCCAGAAGCGGCTCTCGCTAGGGAGTGGTGGCACGTTTGGAGGAGACTCCAGGGGGACGTAGGCTTTGGGGAGGGGGGGCCGCGGCGGGCCGGGCTCCTGAGGCAGAAAGAAGCCAGAGCATTAGGAGGAAGGAGAGCAGCCACTGTGAGAGCAGGAGAAAAGAGTGTTAGCAGGAGACAGATGACATCGCGGGGACCCAGGGCTGGCCCCCAGACCACCAAACTCCCACCCGTGTCCCGGAGGGAGAGCCAGCTCCGGAGTGAACGCTCAGCCTGGCTTCAAGTCTCCCCTCGGCTGGGCCCCCACCTGTGCACTGCTCCCCACTGTCCCCCAATTTTTCTCCAAAGCTCCCTGCTCACTGGCCTCACCATCACCCTGGGCACATCCGCACCCTCTATCTTTGCTTCGACCACCTCTGCTGCCTATGATGCATTTCCCTTGCTCCTCTACCTGTCCCAGTGAAGGTTCAACCTTCCCCTCAGAACATCCGGGTCATTACGATCCAACCTGAGACACACACTGCCACGTTCCAGAGGCTGGCCGCTTCCTCTAAATCGGTCTTGGTCCCCGCCTGGACACTGGGCTCCCCAGGAGAAGGGCCTCAGCCATGCACGTGTATGTTTCCGAGAGGGCCTCACCGCATCTCTTGCCCCGTGTAGAGCCCCGCGAGACACCAGCTAGGAAACTGCTCCCCACGCCCACCCTCAACCCTCTCACATGACAGGACAGTCCTGGATTTAAAGTCCCACTCAGCGCTGGGGATCTTTGTTAACCGTCCTTGTGCTTAGGAAGAGACTTCCCTGGACGGAGGCTGAAGATGATGAATGTGGATGAGGGCAAGTAAAGGGAAAATCTGGAAGCAAGTTCCCCAGACTGGGTGTGAGAACGAGCACCCTAGACAGAAAGCCAAAGCACTAGGCCTGGAGGCCTCAGGGGCGGAGATGGGCACAGTCTGTGTCCTGCAGGCGGAAGAGGACCTGGTTCTCCCTCCGTCCCCCACCTACCTTCTACTCCATTTTCTCAGCTTACCTCGCTGGACCCGGGCTTGGTGGGGGACCCCTGGGAGCCGGACACCAGTGAAAAGGGGCTTAGGGGGCTGGTGAGACTGGCGGAGCTGAGAGGGCTGGCGGGGCTGTTGGAGCTGTAGGTGGCCGTGGGGCCGAGGCCTCCTGGGGGGCAAGCAGAGAGGAGAGATGAGGGATGGATGGGGTAGGGGTGTGCCCTGGCATGGGGGTGGGCTCTGTGGTGGAGGAGGCTGGGGAGGCCCCAGGGACGTGGGAGGGAGGTTTCAGGGCTACCCAGGCCTGATGGAGGGACTTAGTCCAGGGCTTGGGGAGCAGGCTGGCTGCGGAGAAGCATGTTGGGCAGGGGTTAGATGATGGATGGAAAGGACACTGTTGCCTCTGAGATGGCAAAGAAAGCCAGCCGGAGTCCCAGCACTTCCGATCACCACCTGGACCGTAGGCTTGGGTGGGGGTGGGATGGGGAGGCCCAGATGCTCTTCGACCTTTTCTGGGGACGAATCTAGACTATCAGGGTCCACGAGGTCCCTAAGTGGCATGCCTCGTCTGTTCTGGGCGGAGAGGAAGGAATAAGGGACCCCTACCTACCATCCCCGGGGCAGATCCCGGCAGCCTGAGAAGGCCCTGACTAGCTCCGAGCCCAGAGTGAGGGCCTGGAGTGGGGGAGTATGAGAGATGTGGGATGGAAGCCAAAGACCAGAGCATTTCTGCTGAGCCGCCAGGAGGCCGGCGGAGAAGGCTCCCACCTCGGTGCTTGGCTGTGTCGGTGCCCCGGGATGGGTTATTCTTCCTCAGCCCCTCCATCACATCCTGGATCCTCCAGATCTCCTTCTGGATTTGCCGGTTGACCACCTCATTCTGGAACCACACGAGAGTGGGTCAAGGGAGGTGGCCACGAGGAAGGCGCCAGCCTTCTCCCCGAGTCCCTCTGGGCCAGCAGGAGCCCTGCGCATGCACGTGCTCCCACGTCCCTTTGGCGCATTCATCTTTCCTGTGGGAAAGCCCCAGAGGAGAGGGCCCAGTCATCACAGCCCAGAGCCCCTTTAGGTAAACATGCAGCCTCAGCTTCCCTGGGGAGATCAGGGTGGTCTTGGAGCAAATGCCCCTCTAGGTGGACACTTGAGGGTAGCGCATTGTCAAGGGCAAGTGTATACAATTGACTAACGTTCCTTCTAGCCAAACAGCCCTTTTGTAATACCGACACCTAATGTCTGGCGAAGTAGTCACGAATTATGTTCGGTTAGAGTTTGCCCTCGGAAAAATCCAGCTACCGCCTACTTAGCCTCCCCGCGGTCCTCCACCCCATGCGCCAGGCTTGGCACGGGGCCTCAGGTACACTAACTCCTTCCGGCTGCACAAGAACTCTGTGCGGCACAGGCCTCAGGTGTCCCGACTTTAGAGATGGAGAGACTCGTCTCGTGCCCATGACCCTGTTAGTAAGCAGTGTGACCACCTTCTGAGTCTGGGTCTGTCTTGAGAGCTCGTGCCCTCGACCAGGATGCTTCCTGACCCCCTAAAATGTTCGTATTGCAAGTCAGACTCGCCCGCAGGACACGGAGGCATTCAGGTGCTCTGGATCCGGAGGGCCTTCACCTCCCCCTCCCTAACCAGCTGCAAGGGCGGTGGTGAGTTTCATCCCCCAGAGGAAACTAGGGGGAGTGAGGGGCATGACCTGCATTGGAGAGACAGGGCTTGCAAAGCTAGCGAAGGCAGATGCAGAGCCGGCGTAGAGAAGATAAAGGGAGGAAAAGAACAGGAACTCCTCAAGGTCAATGTGTGCGGTCTCCCGCCTCCAAGCAGTGTTTCTAACCCATCCTGGGAAGGGAACACTCCTTCCTATCTCAAAGGTCCTGAGTGGCTGGCTCCCGCACCGACTTCTTCTGAGGTCGTGAGAGACAGCTGGACATAGGCCCATGGCTCTACCCGCATGTGGACTGAAACCCTTACCCAGACCTACATCCATATCTATCTCGATGGGTTCAGTCCTTCCAGTCATAAAGTATGTTCGTCTAACCCAGCGCTCTCATGTTTATGCTTTACTCCTTTCTCGTGATCTGATGGAACTAAAGAAGATTTCACACGGTCTTCATCCTGAGAGTGTCTGTTTTATGTGGATGTGAACCTTGTCTTCTGTCTCAGGACAGATGCCCTGTCTCAAGTCTCTGAGATCTCGGAAGCAAGAAAGGAAGCCCCTTTGGCCCAAAGGAGAAGGGAAGGCACACTGACCCCCTCCTGCCCAGGGGCCCTCTTCACCTGGACGTCCAAATTGAGCTGTTCCCAGAGGTCATCGTGCAGGGCGGACACCTCTGACTCAAGGCTCTCATACTCTACGGTGCTGTTCGTCAGGGCCTGCAACGGGGGGCGGCTTTACTGAGACAGCGGCCATTGTCTAAGTCTTCCTCCCCACCCATCCCTACACAGGGCCCAGGGCCAGGGCACCTGGGGTCTCGCAGGGCTTAGAGGAGAGCACGGAGGGACAGGAGGACAGGGCCCAGGGCTGAGACATTCTGATGATAGCATAACAGTGGCCCACCCAACTGTAGGCTAAAACACAGAAACCAGAATCCTCTCCAGAGGTGGGGGATGGGATCATACCATGCCCACCCCCTCCTGGTCTCCCCAGACTGGGTGATCCCAAGCGGAGGGCAAGAAGAGAGGAAACCCAAAGGTGTTTGCTCCCTGGGGGTTAGAGACCTTCCGCCTTTCTGGGCCATGTTTTGCTGGGCCTTTGGTTGCAGCACCCCAGAACTCTCCGGGCAATCGGTCCTGCAGGGTCTGCCCTGAGCCCACGGCAAATGACCGGGCCAGCAGCCTGGCGCCAGTGTCCCGGTTCTCCAGGGAAGAAGACAGAGGAGGCAGCAAAGCTGTGAAAGCAGCCCGTGAGATAAGGAGCCCTGGACCTCGCCCTGTCCTGAACAACAGCAAGGCAGGAGTGGTTTGGGGAAAAGAAGCCTGTTTCCTTGCCGAAGACTATGGAGCGAGCTGGCCGGCACGCTCGCTGCCTATCTGCAGGGCACTATTAATATTAAGGTCTTTTGTTTCTGCCCCTTCAGGTGCTCCTGGCCACCGAGTTGAGTGGGAAACGAGACAGCACAGCCTGGGAGGGGTGGCCCTCCTGTCCCAGTGCAGACGGCCAGACCAGGGGATGGGAGGCGGGGGGGAGTGGCGTTACCGTGGTGGCCTGGGACAGCTCCACCCGGATGTTGATGAGCTGGTTCTGTAGGGACTCTTTCTTGTGCAGCAGCCTCTCGGGGTAGGCAGGCTGGTTCCCAAACATCTCCAGCTCCTGGTGGGTCCCCATCAAGGCACTTTCCAGGCTCTCCTGAAGAAAGGCAGGGGAATGGCCGTCAGCGGCTCTGATGACTCCTCTCCGAGCCCCAGCAGTTCAACCCAGCACCTTCGTGGAGCTTGTCCCCACCGGCCAGGCCCACAGAAGAGCTTCCACAGTCCCAGTTAGGGAAAGGACAGAAGTTTAAGACAGGGCTCTGTCAGCTCCGAGTGGAGACGGCACCCCACACCTGTCTGTGCCGGGCTCCCCACACACCCCCAACTCCAGGGCGCCCCCGGCTCTCACCTTCTCAGCTCGGAGCTGCTGCACCAGTCGGTCCTGCTCCCTCACCACCTTGTTCTGCTCGCACAATTTGCCCAGCAGCTTCTGGGGGCCCGAGGAGGTGGGGGGAAGGGAGGGAGAGAGAAGGGGGTGAAGGACATGGTTTTGACAGGGACCTGGGAAATGGGTCGACAGGGCCTGGCCTCTGGATACCGCCTCCTTTCCCCTGCTGAGGAACCCTAGGCCTTCTTCACTTTGACCTTGGAGGCTCCTGGGAACGGGAAGATGGTCTTCACCTCGGGAGACTTCCCAAGGACCTACTGAGAGGGGGGATGTGCTTGTTCTCTGAGGAAGTCAGTCAGTGGAGAGGGGAGTTCAATGTTAAGCTCCTGTATCCCCCTTCTCCTAGGGGTTCCTGTTCCCGAAGGGCTGAGGCGATAACGTGGCTGGCCTCCGGGGCCTCCCAGAGGGGCACGGGTGGGAGGAGTACACGGGGCGTCTGAACCAGCAGTGTTAGGAAAACCAGGGACCCATGTAAATGGTTCCACAGGCTCAGATGACTTCTCCCCTCCTTCTGGGGTCTCAGAATGGCTGACACTGGGATCCTCCTGAGGTCTGGCCCTTGCCTGGACGGAAAGCCTCCCAGGTCTCCTCGGTAGATCCTTTATCCAGGCAAGACCAGGGGTGATGGGGAGGAAGTTCTAGAAAGACTTAGGCTTTCTAATATCCATACCTTTCTTCATGCCATTCCTCAAATACCCCCGTGACTCATTTCTAATGGTCACATCTCGTCTTCTGGGCCTTTTCACTCCCAGGCCCAGCTCACCCGTTACCTGCTTTGTCCCTGACCCCCCAGTCCACATGGTCTCACTGCCCTGCCCTCCTGCAGAACCCACTGTCCGTGCCCGTTGGCCATGAGCCGTAAGGGGCCACCTGCTGCTACCTGGCATCTCCCACTACCCAGGGCAGGGCCGTGCGCTTCCCTCTTGTGATTCAGGGGTGACTGCCATGCTGGACACAACGCAGCCTGGCCTCTGCCCCTCGTAATGAAGTCTGTGTTCCTGGAATAAGCAGATCCCACTGCTGGAGACAAGAGGGTCTAGGGCTCCGTGGGGAAACACACACAGCCAGCACGGGATGGGGGGAGGGGGGAGGAACGAGAAAAGAAGGGGTATGAGGAAGGGGCAGGCAGAAAGTTGTCTTTGTGCTGAGAGAGGGCATGAGTCAAAGGCATGAAGAGCCACCAGAAGGGCAGAGATGAACGGAGGAAAAGCGCCAGCGGAGGAGAGCGAAGATGAGGACGACAGCGGGAGGGACTGGAGAGGACAGAGGAGCAGGAGAGCTGCTCTTACATCTGTGTCTTGCTCGTTTAACTTGTAGGTGTGGAGACCGTCCCGGAACACTTCTGGGTATGGAGGGACCTGCAGGAACACGAGGCCGGTTACAGCAGCAGGGGACGGGTAGGGCGTGCGGGGACGGAAAAGCGGACAGCCCTTGCTCCATTCTTGTTGGAGATCATGGTCCGTCAGCTCTGGTAGCTTCCACTCCGGGACCCCGAGCTAATTCTTTGTCCCTGGCTGGGAAGCCTGGCATGGCCCCGTCTAGGTTCCTCCCCATTGTTTAGGCTGATTTCTGGAGATAGCGACGCTGCTCAGCTCCGACTCAGGATCTCCTCTCTCCCCACCCCCAAGCTCTAGATCTACTGTTGAGAGGGACTCCAGGGGTGTAAACATCCCGGATGGCTTTTTGGGAACAAGCCTGAGAACAGCAGTTAACACTTGGCTGTTTTTGAGGATGAGACATGGGGAAATGGAACAAGCACCAGAAACATTGGAGAAAGTATCTTGGTAGATAGCGCAGCAGTCCTGGGGGGCTTGTGCTTACACCAGCAAATGCTGCCCAGCCTTGGTGAGGCATCCCGAGACCACAGCACATTCTATACAAGTGGGGCATCGGATGGGTCCGTGTCACACCCTCGTGCCCTGAACCCCAAAGACGTCTGTGGAGAAGCTACCCAACATGAAACAGAAGTCCTGGACATTAAAGAGCAGATTTGCGGTCTCTGGCATGAAATGGGATGGAGGGTCTGGCTATCTTGATGGTCTGAGCAATGGACCTTGGGTTCACCCATGAACATGAAGAATGGAGGAGACACAGTGGAATTAGGGGAGGGGGACACAGGAGCCTGGGAGATGAGGCCCGGCGGATGGGCGGCTGGGGCAGAGCGCACCCAGCCCAATGGCTGGACTAGACCATGCACGAGCAGCTGAGATGGAGGCTGGCGGGGGCCATGCTGCCAGGCAGAGGTCTTACTTGCATGAAGATCTGGGCCCTGGGGGAGGAGTTCTCCACCATGCGGTTCACCATACTGATGAGAGTCTCGCTCTCACTCATCTGCAGCGGAGGAAGGAATGGACGATTCAAACTCGCACCCCCGCGGAGCTCTCGCCCCATCTCCTGCCTGGGCTCACTTCCCCGGAACAGGAAAGGGCAGCTCGTCCTGGGGTCTCCAGCTCCCTCTGCATGACCTTACCTGTCGCTCACCCCTTGTGAGCTCTGTCCCAGGACCAGCACTGAAGGTGCCCCGAGGAGAGGCCACAGAAGGGGGGCTGGGGACTGCTGTGCCCTTGCTCGCTGGCCCCGAAGAGACCCCCTTGCCCAGTGACACTTCCCCTGGGGTGCCTGAGAGGTGCGGGTCTCATTCATACCGGCCAAGGTCAACTCCCTGCCCTGGCTCTCTTTCCTCACGCCATTTCGGTCAAAGACTACACAGGCAGATGGGAAAACCCATCTCCCCGCATTCGAACTAAGTCAAACAGCTGAGAGAGAAAACCTGGGGCTGCTCTTCGGATGGGCCCTCACAGAGAGGCAGGCACAGCTCTCTCCCCCCGACCCCTGCCCACTTCCTGGCTCTAGAGTAGAAAGGATTGCTAAACACGGTTTCCAGAGCTGGGCTGGTAGCATCCATGCTGATCTTGGATGGTGCTAGGGAGCAAATAAGGAGGCCAAAACAAGCAAGCCGTGTTAAAGGGACACCAGATACTCGAACACTGTTCTCTGATATATCATCTTTGTGTTTCAAAAATCATTAGGAACATGGAGGGGGAAAGACTACTTGGCAAATGAAAAAGAAAAAAAATGAAGAAGGGCAGGGGAGAGGGAGGCAGGGGGGTGGAGGGAGAGAGGGAAGACAAGCCAAACAAATCAGCTAGAGATGCCATCATTTCCCCCCCTGGTTCCAGTGCGACAGCATCAAAAATTGAAAACATTAGGGACTGTTCTTGGCTATGTCCCTTTAACTCAACTGACCTACAGAACAAGGTAGCAGAAGACAGAGGGAAGTTGTGTGGGAAAAGCTTTGGGGTAGAGGAAGTGAGTGAGGGAAGGGACGCAGCCACGTTAGGGCAGAGTTTCTGGGGTCAGAGTTCGGGAGGCCCTCACGTTTATGGCTCTTACCTCCCCCACCTTCGTTGGCCCCACATATATTTTTACTCATCGGTTTAGGCAGCAACCCAAAGGCGGCCTTGCTTCTGTGCGCTGGGGACAGGGCGAGGGGCACCCAGCCACCCCCATCGGGAAACGCTTTCCTAGGATCTGATCTCTCTACCTTTTTAGCCCACTTGGGAGTTTTTTTCAGTGACATCAAGTGTCATTTAAAAGGATTTCCAAAGAGCAGTTGTAATAGGAGGTTGAGTCTTCGTAAAATAGTTCACGGTCAACAGGACATCAGCCCCATTTTCTGGAAGGATCTGAACTCAAGTCAGTCTGTTTTCTTGTAGTCATGTGTGTTTGAGGCCAGGTTTATTGTGCACGGGGCATGCATGTGCAGTGATTGTATATGGTGTGTGTATACGTGTGTGTGTGTGTGTGTGTGTGTGTGTGTAAGACCTGCTAACACACCAGGCTTCAAGAGGACAAAGGAGGCCCAGCCTTTGCCTGGACACCCACAGACCTCACGGCTCACTCAACCACTGGATCTCAAGCACTAAAGGAGGGAAGCAAGAATGTTCTCACCCTGGCCTGCTCCCATTCACACTGGGGCTTTGGGGATCTCTCGGCCCACAAGGGCTTTGTCTCTAGGATTCCTCTGTGCCACCTTCTGTCTATCCAAAATGTCAAATTTTGTGAGAAACCACCCAGCGCAGGGCCTCCTACATCATAAAAGTGCTCAAGTAATATTTTAAATTGAGTATCAGAAGGAAAAGAATAAAATTGCTGCACCCTGACAGAGTGCTAGCACACATGCTCTTACGTGATCCTCCAGCAGCTCTGGGAGGTGGGAAGGGCAGGTTCTACAATGTTCAGTTCATGAGTGAGAAAACAAAGGCCCAGAGAGATGAATTGACATTTTGAAGTTTTTTTTTTTTGTTTTTGTTTTAAAAAAGGCTTAACAAAAACTACTGTAAATGGCAAAGCTGGGACTAGAAGGTCTGACTCCACGATCTGGACTCTTATTTTTGTTTGTTTGTTTGTTTGGTCAGTAGGCTCCAGACCCAGCATTGAGCCCAACACGGGGCTTGAACTCAGGACCCTGAGATCAAGACCTGAGCTGAAATCAAGAGTCGGAGGCTTAACCAACTGAGCCAACCAGGTGCCCCTGGACTGTTATCAGATAAAACTCCCTTTTAAGATTATTATCCTTTATCTAGAGGAGGTCCTCCAAAAGGTTATTTCTGAAGGTCCCAGCCTAAGGGCCCAGGCTGTCCATGAGGGCAGAAGCCCCTGGGGGACCCAGCTGTGGTACTGAATGCTGGCACAGCCAGGCACCGTAGGTGGGCCACAGACAGGACAGCCCGCCCAGGAGCCCCGAGGCCACCCAGCCTGCTCCTCCCTCCTCTGGGCACTGTAGCGCCTGCTTCCTGCTGGGGCCAGCCCACACGGCCCACTGCCGGTCTGGGTTCGCAGCCTGAGACTCATCCTCACGTGGACTGGAATACTCGTGCTGTGGACACCACCTGCTGCTTCTGGAACCAGAATGCAAGGTCCGAGGGTGATCCCACCAAGGCACAGAGGCCTGTGAGATGACAGGTTATGTGGCATATGACTTGTGTCTAGAGCCACCAACGGTTACACCGATAGCCTCTGATTTCAAGTTTAAGGTTCCTTCTGCAACTTTAAGAGCATAAAACCATCCTTCATATATCAGACATCCCCTCAGCTATAAACTGGGTCAGAAGCTCAGAGTCACATTCCAAGCTCCGCCATTCACTAGCTGTGTGTCCTTGTCATGTTACTTAACCTCTCTGTTTCTTTCGTGTTACTGGTTCTAGAAGGGGGATAACAACAGTACCCACCTTGCAGTGCTGTTATACAGATTAAGTACTTCAGGGTGGCTAAGGAACCCAGAACAGCATGGGGCGCAGAGAAAGCACCCAGTGATGGTGACGGCTACTACTATAGCCACAACTCTACTGTCATTTTTACCACCTCCAGCCGCTTCCACCGGGCCACGCTGGGGATGCCCAGGTCCCCTGTGATTTGTAGCAATACCCAGCATCCTGACCCCCCAGCGTGTCTCAACGCAGGGAGCGTCAGAGCCCCTCAGCCTCCAAAGGCAAGGCAGCCAATGGTTAGAGCCTGGAGGGGGGTCTCCGCCGCCAATCACTCCCATCTATGGGAACACTCGCAGACCCTTCCAGATGAGACGAGGTTGCCTACATTCCCTCTGTCTACCACGCGGAATTCTCCAGGAGAACACAAGCCTCGTATGCAAAAGAACTTGGCAGAGGAGCTAACAAATATATGGGCTAATATGAATTTAAAAAACCATCCTAGGGCAAGTCTGTAGTTCTCCGTTTATAAACTGTGGAGTTTTAACAACAACCTGTGAACTAGGATGGATAATTTCCCAGATTTAGGGGGAACGGAACCCCTTGCATTTTAGGCGGAGCCTGACCGCTCACCTCCCCCACCCCACCCCCATCTCCGCCACCCTTGCCAGCAGAAATGCAAATTCCCGCCTCCCCACAACCCCACCCCCACCCCTGCCAGTTCCATCTGGCCTGAACAAATAGGAGGTGGCATTAATTATTCATGCGGTCATGTCTTACTCTCCTTTCCCCAGGAAACTCTCAGCGGCCCTAAAGGGCTTTGAGAAGGGGTGTGAAGGCGCAAAACCAAAATATAAGCCACTTTGTTGTCTCCTGGTGTTGCCAACAAAGGTTGTCAAATGGATGGACTAGGAGGAGGTGGGGGGGAGCAGGGAGACAGACGGGAGGGCAGGGGAATGGCGAGGGGGCACCAGCTCTGCCTACCTGCTGATCCAAATACTCTAGGTTTCTTTGCAACTGAAGGTCTAAAAGTTCATCCTACCCGGAGCCCGAGGCCCAACAGCAACACAAACAAACAGGAACAAGACAACAGAAAACAATAAAGAGGAAGCAAAGCAGTTAAGAGTTAGCTGGGGGGCAAGGTCTAAGAGAGGCCTCTGTCTGCCCTTGAGGAGTTCTGGGGAAGGGAAGGGATGAGGCTGGGGCAGGCACCAGGTTGTCTACTGGATGCCCAGCTAGAGGAGGGACTCCCTGGGGCCCCACCTGTGGGCTCCTGGTCCACCTGGCCCTCCCGTGGGAGAGGGCAGCACCACCGAAACCATCTAGTCAGCCCTCCCTAGCAGCTCCTGAGTTTTCCAGAAGAATCCATTGTCTCTGGATGGGTACTGAGCTGTGTGTCAGGGCTAGAGTTTGGGCAGAGAAGGATCAAGGGGAAGGAAGGGAGGGGCGGTGTCCATGCCTGCAGGGGCTCCTCCACCATGGCCTCCCGGGGCTCTGCAGGGATAGGCCGTAGCAACAGGCCTTTGGGGACAAGGACTCGGCCTGTTGGTTCCAGTGCCCCCCTACTGCACCCCACATCCCAGGTGCGGCGTCTGTATCCAGCTCTCCAGAGGGAGTCAGAAACTCTCTGGAGAACAAATTCCCAGGAAAGACAAGTAGAAAGCAAGGAAAAAAGGAGGAAAAGACCTAATATGGAAAATTTTTTCTTCCTTAATCCCACCACTTGTCTTTTTCCCCATAAGTAGCACTCCAGGCAAGGGCAGACTTAGAGAAAATGCCTGTTATTGGACACTCAGGTCTGACTTTTCTTCCTAGGCCATAACCCAAGCCCCCCTGACCAGGCCCCTCCACGTGCTGGGCAGGAGGCTGTTGCAGGGTTGAGAGGATCAGGACATCACATGCCTCCAGATCCTGCCCCTGCTCCTCTACCTGGTGTCCCAGAGATGGGGTAACTTGGCCTCAAACGCTGGATTGGGGCCAGAGTCCTGGCTGGGAGGGAAGAGCTATCCAGAGGCTGCTAGAAATCAGGAGGGCCAGGCACCAGGCACAGAGGATCCCTGTGGCTGTCCCAGTTTGGCCCCGCCCTGGGAGGAGAGGTTCTGCGGGGAGTGGACGGGAGGAGAGGACGTACCATCTTATCGTGGACCGTGGGGGATGGAGGGTAGTTGTAGGGGAACAGTCCTGCAGGGACTGGCCGCCTGTCTCCCAGGTAATCATACTGGAAGAGAAAGGGAATTGGAGAGGTGAGGGGTCTGGCTGGGACACAGACTTCCCCAACAACTGAAGTTCAAGGTCAAGGATGTTTGTATCCTGTCCCAGAGCAGATGCCAAATTAAAATGGACAGCATTTATCCACTGCAACATCCTTGCGTTGACCTGTCTGGTCCTCGAGATTTGCAAAGACAGAACCCTGTCTGCCCTCTAACACAGGATCAGGGTTCCAGGAGTGACCTGGGGACGGGCACCAATAGCAATGCTCCTACTCAGGGGTCAAAGCAAATCCCCCGAAGCAGCTCTCCCATGGACAGACCCGCAGGGCCAGTGGCTCCCCTGGGCATCATCGTGGCTCCTGTCAATGGCGTGTGTCCCCATGGGACACAGTGACCCCGAGTCCCAGATGCCCCCACACCTCCGCCTCTCCTCTGCAGACAGTAGGAGGCTTCTGGGGGATCTGAGGGGATGAGGAAGGGAGGGCAGGCTGGTGGCTCACCTTGGGCGAGCTGATGGATCGCCTCATCACATAGGCAGCAGGGTCGGCATAGATGTCCTCGCTGCGAGGTGGCAGGCGGTCAAAGCGGGCACTGGGTGAGCGGACGGGGGAGTAAATGCGGGCACGGCTGTAGGAGCCCTGGCTGGGCGAGCGGGGCACAGAGTGGGAGCGGGGCTGCAAGGACAGGCGGCGCAGGGAGCTGGAGGCGGCATCCAGCTCGTCGTAATAGATGGGCTGCCGGGACGGGGAGGGGCCGGGGAGCCAGACGGTGCCATCCTGCCGCCCGTAGCCCGGGGGCTCCTTCCACTCCCGCAGCTGGAAGGCAGGGCCACCTCCATTGCGGAAGGAGTGGCGCTTGTCCTCCGGAGCCCAGGGTGGGCTGATCCGATCATAGGCCGGCATGGAACAGATGCTGTCCGGCCGCACCCCTGGTGGGTAGTACTGGTAATCGTCAGGGTACTGGGTGGAGTAGGGGCTGTAATACTCAGGGACCCTGCGGGACACGGGGTAGAACCTAGAGGGACTGGGAGAGAGAGAGGACATTGTGAGGAAGCCAGACAGAACGAATGCAGCCCACCCACCCTGCTGTGCCCCAGGCCCACCTCCAGGTCCTCCAGCCCAGAGCAGGGTGTGAGCAGGTGAATGGTGCCCACCCCCATGCCTGACCCTGGGAGCCACAGAGGCAGCCACTCCCTGGGCGCTGAGCCTGGCTTCCGGGGGTGCAGGGAAAGCTCCCTCAAGCCTTCCTCCCTCAACCAGCTACCAGAGGCTGGGAATTTCACATTCAGAGTTTCCATCTTTGTCTTTTTAAAACGAAATAGCCCTGGGGAGAAACTTTAAGCCTTATTAGCTGTCTCTCTCCCAGCATGAACCATGTATCAGATCTTTTCCAGAGCCGTAAACAGCAGAAAGAGCAGAAAGAAGGGGAGTGTACTGGGCACTGGGGAGGGCGACAGAGGAAGGACAAAAGGGCAGCTTCCCAGTTTGATGTTCTCATTAAGGAAGGGACCAGGAGGTTCCTGAGGCTCATCCCAAGTGAGGCGCTCTCCCTGGGGCCGGCCGGGTGTCCCAGGCAGCGGAGCAGCAGTGGGGAGCAGCCTTCCTGTGACCGGCTGTCACCTGCGTGCGGGTAGATGCCCACCCCCGCGGGGAAGGAGCAGCAGCCCCGCTTGCCCAGACTTATGCTACTGGGCCCGAAAATGTCTTCCAATATTTGAAAGCCAATCACCGGACAAAGGAGCAAATTGGTCCAGAGGGCAGAACTAGGATCGGTGAGGGGCAACACATATAAAGACTTTCAAATAATTAGAACTGTTCAAAACAGGGCTGAGTTGGCTTGACGGTCACTGAGGCTCATGGTGGCAGAGATACTCGGTGGCACCAAGGGTGTCATAAGAGGGCAGGATGCACGGATGGCTCTCGGATTGCACAGCTTGAAGTCCCCTCCCTCCAGGTGCCTGCCCGCCCTCTGGGCACCCTGCCTCCTCGCAGAGGCCCCGGGTGCTCTGGCCCTGTCTCTGAAGAAAGCAGACAGGGCGGGAGCTGGGCAGGGGTCCCAGTCCACTCCTAGAGCCTCGGGGCCATAGAGGATTTGGATGCGCTAGGAATCCTAGGCAGGAGGGCCTACTTGATGTCCCAACTCAGCCCGGCTTCCAAAAGATTTCTGGCAGGGAATGCTGTGCATGTCACCCCTCCCCAGCTCCCCCCCAGCCCCAACCCCTAGCCCTAACATCGCCCCGGTTGCGCCGGCACCCCACCAGGACTCACCTCCGAAGGTCGTCAGGCGGGGGCACCCCTCGGCGCAGGTTCACCCACTGCTGAAGCTGGTTCATGGAGCTCTTGCGCTGGGCGATTTTGTCGGGGTCTGTCCGTGGGGGGAAGCTCCGCTGCTGTCCCCCGCTCTCTGAGTCCTGCGGCGGGAAAGCTGTGCTCCCGGGCCGGCTCGGGGAGCTATACTGCCAGCCGTTGGGCTGGGCAGGCCGGTCTCCTCCCCCTGGGACCCTCGGGCCCTCGGGGTAAGGGCTGCCAGGCTCCGAGGCTGGTTCTGGTCTGGCTTGGACGCCATTGGCTTTCACCAGAGGCTCGCTCTTGACTTCGGGCCTCTCAGGCTTCCTCTCGGCCTTCTCACAGCCCCGGCCATCACCCTCCCCTCGAGTCTTGGCCTCGGGCTCTGGCTTGGGGAGGCTGTTGTGGGATGGCTGCTGGTGGTGTTTGCTAGGTGGGATGTTCTCGGAGTCTGGCTTCTCGTGGCTGCAGGACACCAAGGGAGATGTTGTAAATGACCCCAGGCCAGTGCGGAGCTGGGCAAGGGGTGGTCGACTGGGAAGGAAAAAGGAGTGGAGAAGGGAGGGCAGGAAGGTAGCGATGGAAGAGAGATTCAGAGAATGACCATTTTGTTTCCTAAATGCCCCCCAGTTGGCCGCCTCGCTCCAGCCTGGGCAATCACTATAAAACATAGTCCAAGCTTGCCTGTGCACGGTTTGCTCATTTTACCCTCCAGATCACCTCCACGAGTCACTCTCCTCTCCCTCCCACTGACCTGCACTGAATCCAGCCTTCGGAAGCTGCGGCCAACCCTGACCTCCCCCAGACGCGGTCTTCTCGGCCGTCTATCTCGGCGCCAGCCCCCAAGCTCCATACACACCCTACCAAAGCTTCGTCACGGTGACTGTCCTTGACGTTGGCTTGTTACGGAGCTTGTTACCGGTCAGCCCTGTGTCCTACACAAGTTCCTTAACTTTGGCGAGCCTCGGGCTCCTTGCTGGCAGTTGTGGACCAGTCCCTCCCCCGCAGGACTGTGAGATCAAACGTGCCAGGCGCCAAAGCTGTCGCCTCAAACATCCTCGGTACAGAAGCATGCTGGCTCCCGGCTCCAGAACAAGCTTCCTCCAGGACTGACTCTGTCAGAACGTGAGCTCCATGAGGCAGGAGCTCCATGAGGCAGGAGCGTGTAGACTCGTCCTCCCTTGTTTTCCTAGCACCCAATTCAGTGCCTGACACATACCTACTTACAGTAAATATTTATGGACCGAACGAGCGAACTCCTGGAAGTGCGCCCCCCCGCTGACGTGAAGATGGAGTCTCATGACAACGCGTTCCCTGCGCCTTCCCAAATCCAACATATTCAAGCATCCTTGTTGCGACACTGCCTGGTAAACATTTCTCAGACCCCAAAATAGACTTGGAATCTGTCTATACTGTAAAACCTCCTTCTTCTGGATCCCTGTTAACATCTACCTCAAGACTCCACAGGCTCAGTGAAGATAGGCCCCGAGGCTGCAGCGGGGCGGCAGGTGGGGACGGCGATGGGGCCACTGTGGGCTGACTGTCTGCGGCACGGCCTGGTTTTGCAGCCACGCCGTGAAGGATGATTCTAACTGCTGTCTTCGAGCAGAGGAAATCCAGGTTGAGAGAGTCTGAGTAACTCACACTGAGGTCACGGTGTGGGCAAGGGGCTAAGTGGGGATTCGAACCCAAGTCCACCCTCCTCCAGAAGTCATGGGCTTAATGCACACAGCCAAGACTGAACGAGCGAAGGACCCTGGTCTTTGGCTCCTGGCCAGGCCCCGAGGGAACCTGACTTCTCTCTTGGCCTCCACCAGCCCAGAGAGAATAGGAAGAGCCAGTAAGGGGAAGAGAGACTCCAGGCCCGGAAATCCCGAAGCCAGGCCCCCCACCGCTGGGAGCAAGGAGGGGTTCACATGTCCTCAGAGGTTCAAGCCAGCACGCTGGGCTCAGGAGGTTAGACACTGGGGTGCTTCCTCACTCCTCTTTCTCTGGCACTACCCACACCCAGGCCCAGGGCCCTGGAACTCACCTGTGACGCACAGCTTGGGGCACCGACTTCTGGGCTGGGGGGATCTGCACCCGGGCAGCCTCCCCCATGGCCTGGATCCAGGCTTCCTGCTCCTCGGAGCTCTCGGCGCTGAAGAAGTAGGTGCGGACCCCGGCGTGCTCAGCCTGTGGGGAGAGGCAGTGCGTGGGACCAGCTCCGGCCTCATCCACCCAGCACGTAGTCACCTGTAGGGAGAAGACAGCCACATCCACAGGACAGGTGGTCAGGCACCATTCCCTTGACCTGTAGCTCTTCCCCTGCCCACCCCTCCCAGAGGAACAGGGTGAGGAGGACAGCACCCAGCTGGGCCAAGGGCTCCAGCTAGCATACAGATGAGCTCTCTGGACCCAGCCATCCAATAGCCAGGTAAGCTCACCAGCCCCACCGGAGATTATTATAAACAGGAAGGACAATTACCACGCCCACTCTCCCATCAAATTCCATCTTTGATTTGAAGGGCAATTATTACCCGATGTCTGGGACAGATGACCCCCACCCTGCCCCCGAGCATAAGCCAGTCTTGGCTCTGGCTTCGCGTCTGAGGAGATAGTACTGTCTCTCCTGGGCAGAGAGACAGCCAGGTCTCCGTCTCCCTGGGCGTGCAAGGGGCATGCACTGACAGTTGGAGCACGCTACCTAGTCGGTGGCCGCGGGCAGGTGCGGCAGGCGGGAACCCAGAAGAGAGCTCCTGTCCAGAGGAGGGGTCCTCACGCAGTCAGAAGGAGGAGAAGCAGAGAACAGGTCAACCAGACACCAGAGGGGGAGACAGAAGATGATGTGGCAGGAATATTGAGGAGCAGAGGGAAGTGGGGAACGAGTCAGATTACCCCCTTCTACTCGTTTTCACGCTGCCACCCGGATGGGACAAGGGTGGGGAATGGAGAGCTTGCCCCAAGGCCACTGGGGTTGCTGGCCGAGAAGATTCCAGGCGTCCCTAGTGCTGATCCTAGCTCTGTCCCCAACCAGCTCTGCAGCTGCGTTTGACTTGGGTTTTTGTTCTGGCCTGAAGTGATGCATCTGTCTATGGGGAAGGATCTTCCTGGTAAAGCTCGAAGTTCTCAGGCCACAAGGGAAAATGCTCCAGAAATGCTTTCTGGGACCTCGGCGCACCCTCCCGCTGAGACCTTCCATCTCCCAGAAAAAGCGGGTAGCCTGGTTTACCCCACTCGACATGAGAAATCCAAGTGATTAACAGTCTCAGATGTGACCCTCCCTTTGGTCTCTGACTCCGTGGGTGTGAAATCATGGGTCTCTCAGGGTGGGAAGGAGAGAAGATAGGGCTCTCCTGGTCAAGCCCCAGGGCTCTCCTAAGCAGCAGTGTCAAATCCCCAGCCTCCAAATGCTTTCCTGGCTGGACCCTCACTCCTCTGTACCACCCGTCCCCGACACATGATTCCTATCCGACGGGAGCTGTTACCCAATAATGTCCTACTTCCTCTGGATCCTGCCCGATCCCACTCTCCAGCAGGGGGCCCGGCTTGTGCGCAGAGGAAGGGAGATGCTTCCAGCCAGCGAAGCTGTAAGGAGGCATCTGGGGATTGAAACTGCACAAGGATACAGAGGAGACGGGCCCTGGCGAGCTCTGGTGTGGAGGACACTGGGTTGTTGTAAAGAAGAGAGAGACAGAGGTGGGCCTGGTGGGCGTGACCTGGAGCTGGTAGGAGTGGGCAGCAAGTGAATTAATTTGCTAGTGAGTGTCTTGTGCGTGCAGAGCTCTGCTCTGGGCACCAATCACAGGAAAACAGACATGCTCTCTGCACTTGAAGAGCTCACGGTCAAGCTAGAGGACAAAGCATGCCCACAGGGAAACAAGGAGAGAGCAAAGGCACAGGAGCAAATGCTTGCAACAGGGGAAGGCGGGGGGCCTGGGAAAAGACAGGGCAGTGAACGGGCAGCCGGAGGGGACAGTGGCCTGGCATCATGAAAGCGAGGAAGGTACCCCAGTGCGGTGAAGTCCACCGAGCCCCCTCGGGGCTGGGTTAGGAAGAGGTTAAGTCTTTCCACAGCAGGCTGGGCAGGGCTAGTGCCCAGCTCATTATTCGCCATCCAAGACTTTCACTTGGTGGCCACAACAGGACAAGCCTCCCATCTGTCTCCACTCCCCACCCTTCCCTGGGGAAGGGCCATTGAATAGCCACAATTGGAACCCTTTGTGGGCCACTGAACTTGGCCCTCAGAGTTGGGTTTTAAAGAGGCAGTGAACTCCTTGGGGGAAGGGGAAGGAGGAGAAGGGCGGCTGTGTGCAGAGAGCTGGGGCTGATGGCAGACGTGTGTGTGCGCGTGTGTGCGTGTCAGTCACTCGGGACGCCTGGTGCTGGCACAGCTCCGAGCTGCAGTGTGGCTGTGTCTGTGCACAGGTCTAGAGGGGACGGTGAGACCGGCTGTTGGGCTGTGTGGGGGTGTGTGTGTGAATGTGTAAAGTAGGGTTGTCTGTTGTTGGTTAAACAACCTGTTTCTACTTCCCCAGCAGGAACCCCGCTCCCTGGAGCTAGAGTTTTATTAATTGTTCATTGTGTTCACACCTCTGGCAGACAGGAGCCCAGGAAGCTCGGGACTAATGACATGCCAAAGAAGGCCCTCCTTGTTCCCTAGAGCAGCCCCTGTGCACGCTGCCCTCCTCTTTTCCACGATCAGGTGACTGGAGTCGGAAGGACAGAAAGGGGCAGAGTCTCTGAGGTCCTACAGGCTCAGATACTGACCAGGCGTTACCTGCAGTTCCTATCATCATCCCACACCATAGCTCTAGCTTCTCAGGGACTTGGACAGCCCTTCTCAGCTAGGGGAGGGAGGGCTTTCTGCTAAGAAAATGCATAGCTGGTATCCTAATTTTATATTTGGAAATGAAAAGGAGACTCTGGTCTTTGCATCATAAACTACAAAAAGGGCACAGGATTTTTATTGTTTTTAGTGGGTCATGAATTTTTAAATGTGGAAAAACACCAGCTTGCGACGAGCCAATTGCCAGCCCATCTCTGGTGGGTGGGTCCCCTGGGAGGGTTCCCAGGGAGTGACACAGAGCGGGTGGGTGAGGCCCATCTTCTCGGGCTCCTGTTCTCCCAAACTACGGTCTGCGTGAGGTTTGCCTTTCTCGACTGTCATCAAACTCAACTCCTAATTTTCTCTAGAGATTGAAATTTGAGCAGGTTTGACTGGGGGTCTAGTTCCCTGGGCCCAGTGTAGGGAGGACTGCTGTCTAGAAGGGAGGTCAGAAGACCACCGGCCCACAGCCCCTGTCCCTGCTGCTGGGCCATCGTGCAGAGGGTTCATGGGTTCAGGACTCAAGTACTTCTCCCCCAGGAAAAACTGCGGCACCACTGGAAACCATCTCTCTCAGCACAGCCTGAGGGGAACCACCCAGCTGACTCCCGAGATAAGAGGAGGTGGTCTTGATAGAGCTGGGACTGACTCCAGGGGCCACTGCCTTCTCACTCCTTCTACTACCACTGGGGACTCCTTGGGGAGGGGGCTCAGGATTCTTCTCCATTCATTCATGCCCTCGAAGAGCAGGCCTCCCTACCGCACCTGGCCTGGGAGAGGAAAGCCAACTGACCTTAAATGTGTGTTTTCGGCTGATGTTGTCCGACGGCTGCACGGCGGCCACCCGGAAGCTCAGGAGGGGGATGCTACCCAGGATGCTCTCCTCCTTCTCATCTGTCGGGTACACAGAGGCCCAGGTGAGACGCCTGTGCCTGCTGAGTACGCGTGCGCAGGGAGAGGGCAGGCGTCTATTGTCCCTATGACAATAACCCTAACCCTAACCCTAATCACAATAGGCACGTGTGGCTCGTCAGGCATTCCGGGCCGCCAGCCACCAGCACACAGGCTGTACTCTGCACAACACGGAGAGGCACAGTCCCTGCAGATGGGGAGCCTGGCTTGCAGACACCGTCCCAGAGGCTGGGACTATGGCAGTGGCTGGGAGAGAAGAGCCACCTGCCCTCAGGGAGCTTCCCTTCTGGGACGCAGGTAAGCAAAAAAGCAGCAACTGCTGTGATGGAGGGTTTGCCGTCCTTCGGGTACTGTTCTAAGTTAGATGTCTTAATGGGTTTAACCCTACCCACGATTACTGCGATTACTCCCATTTTACAGGAAAGGAGATGGAGGCACAGAGAGGTTAAGTAATTTATTTGTCCAACATTACTGAAGTAGAGTGCTGGGTTGGTCTTTGGACCCAAGAAGTCTGACTCCCAAGCAAACACTCTTTTTTTTTTTTTTTTTTTTTAAACTCCACCCCGACCAGGGGCTCAAACTCACAACCCCAAGATCAAGCTCCTGCTCTACTGACTGAGCCAGCCAGGTGCCCCTCCCCAGTAAGCCTTCCCAGCCACTGTCTCATCTATAGAGCCTTATCAAGCAAGACAATTCCAGGAGGGGCACATGTAATGGGATGATAATGGGATCGGGCATGGCAGAGCAGACAGTCCCATCTTCAGCTCTGGCTCCTCTGGGTAACTGTTTCTAAGGTTCTCCCAGGCACCCAGCAGCTTGTTCTGTCCTCTCCTGACAGGGGTCTGCCTTCCCCTTCACAGCCCCCGTGTCTCCACAAGCAGATACCCCCCTGCAGAGCCCCTCAGCCCTCTGGTCCCCAAATAGGCTAACAAACAGGCTTCTCTGTAATTCATCCTGGATCTCCAAAGGAGCCCGATGGATGAGCTAGTCAGGACCCCAGATGTCGGCCGGAACCACAAATGGGTGGGGGTGCTCTGTGGGATGGGGGGGCAACTCCCTACTTCCCTGGGATAGCTCTTTGCTCCCAAGGGTGGAAACGCTGGAAAACTCTCCTTTAGGTGTCAGAAGGAGTCTCAGGGACTATAAAGTCATGAGCACCCCTTCTCCCCTCCCTCATCACACGAGAGACTTGGCTTGAGGTCCAGCTTCCTCTGCAGAGTCAGCATGGCACCCAGAGGAAGGCCAAAGCCCAAGGATCAGGAGGAGCCTGGGGCCGGGGACCCAGGGCTTCTTCAGGAAAGTGGAGGCTGCCGTCCTCTTGAAGCGGTGGCCTTCTGCCAGGTAGTATCCCAGCCAATGCTTAGAGGGTCTCTTGAGAGCATCTCTCAGTGGATGGTGGCCCCCATCATGGTGCCCTCTGAGTTCACAACTTTTTAGTCTCTCCCCTCACACCAGTCCCAGAGTCTCTCCCCTGCAGAGATCCTGGCTTTCCATCAGCTTCGTTCAGACTCTGGCTCCAACCAGCCCTGGGTCCCAGAGGCCCAGCACCAGGGGCCAGGCCCTGGCAGATTCTTCTCCCCCAGTCTCGGCAATTTTTCTGTGCCTGGACCCTGTCTCTGAAGCCCCTTCCTGATTTCTCTTTTTGGGGTTCAGGTGGTAGCGACTCAGGGCTCAGGGACAGCAGCATTCTGGAGGGGTCACTGGGTTCAACCTTTGTGAAAGTTAATGATTTACTGCCTTGCCCCTAGGAGGCTCAAAGAAGTCAGGGCTCTGCCATGCCCAGGGCATGGGGGAAAGGGAACAGACTCTCCCACTACAAAACCCTGTACCCTTCTCTTCCTGTGGCCCCACACCAGTGTGACAGGGCCGTCCCTGTCCTCGTCCCTCTCTAGTTCTCTCGGGATCTCCTTGACACAACACTGCTGTACAACGATTTTAAAAATAACTTCCTAGAGGCTGCCTCACCAAAGTTATTAGGTCTCTCTCTTTTTTGAGAGGCTTGGGAGTGAGTGCTGGCGTGCACACAGCAGGTGGACACTGGGGTGTATTCATTTACTCAAAATTGATTGAGCACCTACTATGTGCCATGTGCTGTTTTAGGCACTGTGAACCTAAATTTTGTTCACCATCGCAGTGAACAAAACCGAAATTTCTGCCTTCATAGATCGGCTCACACGCTCCAGGGGGACGGGAGGAAGATCAGCACACAAGCTCCAATTGGTAGGTCACCTGCTAGTAGTGACTAGGGGCCTTCCTCTGCTTCCTCCTTTTCCTAGCCCATCCCCCACCCTTCACCCTCAATCGCATGACTGTGCTGTGTGCCCACTGTGTCCCCCAGCAGCACCTGGAACTCTGCCTGAAACCTGGAGGGTGCCCGGTAAATACCGCTGAATGTCAAGTGAGTGAGTGACCACGTGAGCAAGCAGGCTCTGTCTTTATCCCACGGTCACGCCCCATGGGTGCTGGAGGCTATGGGGCAGGTTTGCACCCCGGTCCCCACCCCCACCCACGTGACCGACCAACGTCCACCTGAAGCAGAGCCCGGGG
This sequence comes from Lontra canadensis, assembly GCF_010015895.1. Taxonomy (NCBI): domain Eukaryota; kingdom Metazoa; phylum Chordata; class Mammalia; order Carnivora; family Mustelidae; genus Lontra; species Lontra canadensis. The sequence continues at coordinate 10,565,491 of NW_022631057.1, forward strand.
ATCCGGCAGAACGAGGAAGAGTGGTGGGCCCTGCCTTCCTGCAGCCCCGGCCAGCCCCAGGAAAAGAGGCAAGCTCACCTTTATAGTAGAAGAGGCAGCGGTCCACCAGGACAAACCAGCGCTTGTTCCACTGCTTAACCCCGGAGCTGGCCTGTGGGAGGGGAGGGACTGTGAGCTGGGCATGGAGGGGGGCTGCAGGGGGAGGAGCTTGGCACCAATTACAAGGCCATCCTGCCTCTGGCCGCAGCTCTGCCGCTAACAAGTGCAGCCAAACCCCTTGAGACCTCAGACGCGGGAAAGTGACATTAGATCATTGTCTGTAACCTTCCAGTTCTGTCATCTCAGGCCTCAGCGTCTCTCCCGGGGAAGAAAGAAGGGGTGAGAGGTGAGCCAGAATGAGAGGGCAGAGGGTCGGCAGGGACGGTGGGGAGGTCAAACTGGGAAGAATTAGTGGACCCCGGGACCAAGAACACCCCTCTTCCTTCACAGCAAGAGGGACCTCCTGAGAATGAGCCAGTGGGTTGTTTTGGCAGGGTTGGCGACCCAGCATATCTCTGTCATTCCGTCTGCCCCTTAGGAGAGTTGGCTGGGTTCCCAAATGTGACACTAATTTTTCTGTGTGGTTTTGGGAAGATACTCAACTTCTCTGAGTCTTTATAGAATTAGGAGATTCATTCTCAGAGATATATCAAATATCAAAAATAGGACACGGTGGGGCATATCAAAACGTGCAAGGGACCATTATTGCAACTACAGAGGAATCGGAGCGACCAGGAGAAAGTGGAGCTCCTGGTGGGCGGACGGTGGAGGAGGCCTCACCTGTTTGAAGAGCCAGCCTGCCTTGGTGACGGGAGCAGAGAGATTGCGCTTCATGGAGTGTGAGCGCTTCCCAAAGGCGATGGCCTTGCGGGACATTCTGGTGGCCTGGGGAGGCAGACAGAGAAACCGGCCTGACTTTCTTCCTCTCCTCCTCCCTGCTCTATCTGCAGCGGGAGCTACCCTCGCCGGGAGCTGCGGCTCTCTCCACGCCTCGGGTGTCCTCACCCTAAGAGGACCAACGCAAGGGCACAGCTTTCCAATTCTTTGACTCTTTTTCTTACCACTAAAACGGGGCTCAAAAGAACCGTCTGACCTGTCTCACAGCGGTATGGATTTTGTTGTTGTTGTTGTTTTAAGGAGAAAATAAGAATTCTCATTCCACTCCTGGGCTATCTTTCTTCAACTGTCTGGAAGCTGGTCTTCCACTGTTCAGCCCTTCTCATCACTGTCAGCTTCTAGAACATTCCTGCAGAGTCATAGGATTCTGATCTCAATTATCCTCTTCCCTCTAAGTCCGGCCATCCCTGTGGCCTTGCCCTTGATGATGACCGATCCAGTGCCCTAACCTCATAGTACCGTGATAGCCTCAATTCCAAAACCATTCACCACTACCCTGTCACTTATTCCCACGGCTGCACCTTCGACCTGACGCCCATGACCCTTCGCCACTAACATCTTCAATTCCGGGATTCCCATTTCCTGACGCCATCCCCTCCTCCGGGCTTTCTCACTCCATTACTCAACACCACCAGCCAGTCCCTGAGCTCCTCAGTCCTTCCGTTTTCTTTTTTTTTTTTTTTTTAAGATTTTATTTTTTTGACAGACAGAGATCACAAGTAGGCTGAGAGGCAGGCAGAGAGAGAGAGAGGTGGAAGCAGGCTCCCCACTGAGCAGAGAGCCCGACGCGGGGCCCGATCCCAGGATCCTGGGATCACGACCTGAGCCAAAGACAGAGGCTTTAACCCACTGAGACACCCAGGCGCCCCAGTCCTTCTGTTTTCTTCTGGACCTGTCAGCCATGATGTCCTGGTTGTAGTTATTTCCCTACGAAGCCCAGGCTCCACGCTGGGGCAGGTCAGCCGCACTCTCAAACACCCCATCCATCGTCACTGCTTGCAACTTCTCTACAACTCAGAATCCCAGAGCCGTCAAATTATCCCCTTCCTGCACTCACAGCCAGATTATGGTTTATGATTACAGAGCAACTGGAGGAACAGCACAGAGCCCTCCGGCCCCCCAGTCCCCAACCGCAGCCTGGCCCAGCCCCCTCATGCCACTCCCTGCCCTCCCCCTCCCCCACGCCCTCCCCGCCGTGGACCCCGCTCCGCTCCACAGAGATGAGCCAGGCTCTCAGACATGCTTTTCTTCAATTTCACACCCTTTCACCCAGAAAATTACTGTCCTCACCACTGTCGCCTCTTTCTCTCCAATGTCAGAAGAAGAGGTGGTGTCCTCCTTTTCAAGGCCAACACATTCCACCCGCCATTTCCTGAGACTTTGCTCCATGGATAATCGCTTCTCCAATCTGTCTTCAACCTTGCCTTCTCTGCTAGCTGCTTCTCCTGAGCGAACATTCCCAGCTCTCTCCATCTTAAAGCATCAGTCTGTCTCTGTCTGTCTGTCTCTCCCCCTCAGCAGTTCTCCCTCCCTCTCACATGGCCACACCCACCTGACGCTCTCCCCGCACCTCCCCCGCCCCCCGCCGCACCCCAACCCAAGGTGCCCTGAGGCCCTCAGACAACACCTCCACTCCTCTCTCTCTCTTCCTCAAAGGACTAGGCTCCTGGGAAGAGTCCGGATGTTCGCTCCTCACAGATGACATTGACCTTTCTGTCTTTCCTGAAACTCTCCTTTTGGTTTCTGTGGCAGGATTTTTTCCTCCACCTGCGGCTCCTCCTTCTCAATCTCCACTTTACTCCATTGGTGGACCTCAAACCAAACTTCAAATCTCATTTTTCTACATAGACAACGTATCTCGTCTGTACCCGTTGCCTCGGCTAGCAACAGTATGCTGAAAGTTCTCGACTCCTTATCTAAGAACTGTCTCCTCACCCCGTTTTGTAACTGGCTGTCCAACCAGGACTTAAATACGTGCAAAACCAAACTCATCTTTTTTCTCACCAAGCCTATTCTGTATTTCTTTCTTGGCTACTCCAATCCCCTCAGTTGCCCAAACCCTCCTTCCATTCCTTGTACGACATTTGTGCAGGCCAGATGAGTCTATGTTCCTAATGGTCCTTGGATCTGTTCTTTCCTCTCAGGCCATCATCTCTTCTTGCTGTGTACTATCTATCATGGAGTACGGTTGCCTTTCTAAAACACAGTGGCGGGCGCCTGGGTGGCTCAGTTGGTTAAGCAACTGCCTTCGGCTCAGGTCATGATCGCAGAGTCCCGGGATTGAGTCCCACATCGGGCTCCCAGCTCCATGGGGAGTCTGCTTCTCCCTCTGACCTTCTCCCCTCTCATGCTCTCTCTCTCTCTCAAATGAATAAATAAAATGTTTAAAAAAATAAAATAAAATAAAATAAAACACAGTGGCATCACGATGCTCTCTTAGCATTTCTTAACTCCCTCTCATCACTTAGAAGGGAGTTCCATTCCTTAGCCTGGCACACAAGGACAGGTCTGTAAGATTTGCTGGGCCCATGACCTGCCTTCTGCCCCTCTATCCGATGAATCCCTCACCGTCAGGCCAAACTCCTGGTGGTCCTCTCCTGTGCCCCCGTCTTTGCTCTCCAATAGCGGACATGGAAAGCCCCATCTCCCTTGTCCTCTGACAAATCCCAACTCATCCTTTAAGCCCAAGGCAGGCCCCCTGACTGCACATAACCTCCTGGACCCCCTGGCACAGTGAGCTGTCCCTCTACTCTGTCCACTCCTGGACACTGCAAATGGAACAGTTGGCTTTCCAGCTCCTTCTTTATACTCTGAGTTCTTTGTAGGGAAGAAGTTGAGTCTTTTTTTTTTTTTAATCTGTTTATTTATTTATTTATTTGTCAGAGACAGAGAAAAGATCACAGCTGGGGGAGTGGCAGGCAGTGGGAGAAGCAGGCTCCCCTCTGTGCAAGGAGCTCCAGGCGGGTCTCCATCCCGGACCCCTGGGATCCTGGCCTGAGCCAAAGGCAGCCGCCCAACCACATGAGCTACCCGGCGTCCCAGAAAGTTGAGTCTTATTCGTCTGCTCATCACCAGAGCCCAGCAAAGTAACTCGCTACAATAAGCACTTAGTACATGCTTGCAGAAGGAAGGAAAGAAGAAACTGGGCCTTGTCATAAAGCCCACCCCAAACTGGGGAATACGATGATTTTCTAAACTTTACTAGTAAAAATCCACATATAAAGGCTGAGATTAGGCACCGGAGGAGGTCACCCATCCCCCAAATAAGCAACTCCCCAAATCCTTCCCTTCGTCCTCTGTCCGTTATCAGCCACAGCTTCGCCTTGGCTCTGCAGCCTGACAGTGGCTCCTGCAACTCGCCCCTTCTGCCTTTCTCCTGCCAACCCCTCCAGGCCCTCGCCTCCTTATCTTTCAGCCACAGCCTCCCAGCAACCCTCCACCTTAGGCTAATCCAACCATCTGCCTTCCCTGCTTTTCCAGCCAGGCTGGGAGGAAAACCACACACATCTGTGGACTAGAGCCACTCGCTGTCAAGTCTACGACCTCAGATGACCCTTCAACACCATCACGCAACCTTTCACATGCCCCATGTTGACCTCTGTTCCTGTTCTCCAAACCCTGGGCATATTCTCAAGTCCGAGTACCTCTCCACGCACCCCACTCCCCTCTGCAGAAAACCCTGCCTCCTACTTCCCCGTAGAAGCTGAAGGTGTCAGATGGGAATGTCTTTAACTTCCTAGACCCACACTTCCTAGCTTCACAGACCTTTCTTCTGCAGCTCAGGAGGAGGGCTCCTTCCCTGTGCGGGCTAACAGCACCTCTGCGTCAGACTTCTCCTGTCTCCATGGAGATGAGACGCACAGCTGTCCGCTTCCTCCTAAACCTGACTACTGGGCCATTCCCCTCCTGCTCGCACATCTTGAAACAAAACAAAATGACCAAGAAGACCTTTGGCCATCTTGCGTGTCTTCTAGATTCAATCCCCTATCCCTCATTTCCCCCAACATCAAGTTTCTTTATAAATATATATTTTTCAATATTTCAAATATTTCAGAAAAGTAGGGAATGAATCACCGCCAGGTGTTGGGTTTTTTTTTTTCCCTTGATAAAACATGACAAATAGAGCTGAAACTCCCTTTGAGCCACTCCTCAACCTCATTACCTTTCTTCCTTCCTAGAGGCAACCACTGACCCAGAACGAGTCTGCCTATCCATGGTTACATGCTCTACCACCAATTTACCTGTCCATATGTGCTGGTGCACTCGTGAAGGCCGTTTCCCATAAATGCTAGCACATCTTTCATATTCTGCAACCTGCTTCTTACTCAACAGTACATATTCAAGATTTATCCTTGTTCATACCTACAGCACTCATACGATTTAACCTTTGGAGAACGCTCCGTTGTATGACCAAACCCCCACTTACTGTCTAGTTTCTTAGAAGACTAGTCTCTGCTCCTCATTGTCTCTCTGACTCCCCTCCCATCACCTCTTTAGCCCCTCCGGCTGCCTTCTGCCCCCATCCCACCACTGGTCAAGGTCTCCAGAGCTAAACCTCAGGGACATATTCAGCCCTTATCTTACTGGACCCCTTCGCCACATTCTTCTCTGGATTACCTCTTCCTCCTGAGGTACTCATTCCTCTACGAGCTCTCGAGCGCCATATCCTTTATGAATTATTCCTCTTTTGCTGTCCCCCTACATCAGCGGTTCTCCATGGACAGGGGAGGGGGTGGTTGTGTCTCACAGGGGACACTGAACAATGTCTGGAGACACTGGTTGTCACAGGCCGGGTGCTACTGGCATCTGATGGGCCAGGGCCAAGGATACTGCTCGACATCCTACAGTGAGAGGACAGTCCCACACCACAGGGAACTCTTTGGCTCCAAATACTGACCGTGCCAAGGTTGAGAGGCTCCGGTCTAGAGATGGGTCTTCTTCAAGGTGCTGGTGGGACCCCTCTTCCCTTCCCACTCTCCACTCCTCTCACATCACCTCGCCTGCTCTGGGGAGCCTGTGGAGACAGCTGCACGGGCTCTAATGTTTCCTAGGACTCCTGCCTGACACCTGGCCTTGGGAGCTAGACTTACCCGGACGCTGGGCCGCTCGGGGGGGACCTCGGACACCATGTTGTGCTTGGATACGTCACTGTTGGTGATAGCCGGGCGTTTTCCACCTGCTTTATTGGACATGTCCAAGGCCGATCTGATTTCACATTGACCGAAAGAGAAGAAAGAGACTCATCAAAACCCATGAAGAATGCAGAGGCTCCATCCGGATTCCCCATGACGCCACCCATGAGGTCACCTCAGCTGCTCCCTCTGCTCTTCTGAGGCCACATGCCAGTAATCTTGAAGAGTTTCCTCTTTCTTTCCTATAAATTTGTTTTAAAAACCTAGACCTTGGGAATCTGGAACTCCTTTTCCTTCTAATTGAAAAGACATAATGGTGCAGCGGGCTATAGGAGTCATTTAATTATCTTTTTTTTTTTTTCTTTCACGGGCTGAGCCAAGATCCACAGAGAGAGGAATTTGCATTTGGCTCTCAGAGTCTATCAGCTTCCCGCAGCACTTCCCTCAAAGGCCCCTGGGTGACAGGCCCACCTCAGACCTGTCTCGCTCCTCCAGCACCACCTGTGGGAGGCACCAGCCTGAGATCTGGGAGAGGCTGGGAGAGGGGGTGAGGTCTTCAAGCCTGAAGGCCCCTAGAAGCTCCATTCCTCCAGACCATGATTAGAGACCCTAAGTCCCTCTGCTCTCCACCCCCTCCCTTCCCCTTCTCAGCTGCAAAGTGTGGGGGTGGGGCGGCGAGCTGGATGGGAAGGTCAAGCAGCCAGCAGAGGAGCAGACATACGTTTTCAAGTTAAATTTTTTGTTTTCTTCTGGGACCTGGCCAGTCACTGGGTGTAGAAATGTGTTCCGTCTTTCATTGTGGCTGTGGAGGCAAAGAACAGACAGAAGTCATGTTAAAGATGGAGAAGCCAGAGACACTAACTAAATGGTGGGCCGGCCCTGGGCAGTGACAGGGAGGGGGTGACCATGTAGGAGATGGCCCCTCTGTCCTCTGTGGGGTCTGGGCACGGCAGGATGGAGGGCTGGGCAGTAGAAAAAGCAGCTGCAGTGAGGTGGGGGTGGGGAGACCCCTTTCACTAGTCAGTGCTAACTACTGATAGAGACCCCCCCGAATAAGCCCCACGTAACCCCCTCAGTGGTGACCCTGGGAGTGTGTACGCGGGTGGGGGCAGGGACCTCCGTCAGCTGAGATGTCCCTGTGCAGCAGGTTCTCTCCCAGAACAGCTCCAGCCAGTGCTCCACATAAAAATTGCTCACTCATTATTTGCTGAAAGAATTCTCCTGTGAGGGGCGTCTGGGTGGCTCAGTCCTTAAGCATCTGCCTTTGGCTCAGGTCATGATCTCAGGGTCCTAGGATCAAGCCCTGCATTGGGCTCTCTGCTCAGCAGGAAGCCTGCTTCTCCCTCTCCTACTCCCCCTGCTTGTGTTCCCTCTCTGTCTCTCTCTCTCTGTCAAATAAATAAATAAAATTAAAAAAAAAAAAAAGAATTTTCTTGTGGCCTTGGACTCCTTCCGCTCCTGTTTTATGTACCATCTCTTTCTTTAGGTGAAGCCAGAGATCTGGAAGCTCCATTCCTGGGCTTGGGCAGGGACCCACTCACACTTGGGGTCCAGGGTTTCTGTATCTCAGGGGCTGAGATGCTGCTGAGACGTCAGGGCTGGCAGGCATGGAGGTGAGTGCCAGCTCCATGGTCAGACCCAATTAAGGGTTGCTGGGGCCTGGCTCTGGGGCAGGGTGTGGGGAGGACAGCCTGCCAGGAAGCAGGGTCTGTGCAGACGCGGACGGGGAGCAGAGCCGTGGACGCTCCTTTGGGAAGGCTTGCTGTGCGTGGCTCTCCGGCTGGCCGAGTGTCAGCCTAGCTTCCTGGCAACTCTGGGGGGAGACAGGGGAGGAAGGATAGTAGATAGAACTTGGAGGGGGGCTGGTGCCATGGGCTAAGCCACACATGGAAGCCATTTGTGATGGATTCTGCAAGCAGGGGACCACTTGGCAAGAATGTTCCAGATTGTAAGCATCTAGCCAGTGGGGGGGCTGGGTGAATTTTAAGGTCCTCTTCACCCATCCCTCTTGAGAGATACTGTGAGAGCCCAGGACAGGTTCAGTCCACCTCAAGAAGCAGGCACCTCGACAGAGCATGCTGAGGCCATGTCAAGCTTGGGGGCCCTAACACGAGGCCACTGGAGCACCCCTACTATGAAGACCCGGGGCTGCTTGGCCAGGGGCAGGAGGAAATACAGCCTGGCTCTGTCCCTTCAGCTCCTTGAGGGAAGTAACATTTTGTGGCAACCCCTCCCCCGCCAATAGTCCAGGAATCCCACCCCCAGTGCTGTCTGTTGAAGCTAATGATAACATCAAAGTGTGTTTTTTCAGTTTCCAAACCAGCCCTGTTCAGATCGGATCCAAAGGCCTGTGGCAGGGGCGCTGAGGTGGCTCAGTGGGTGAAAGCCTCTGCCTTAAGCTCAGGTCAAGGTCCCAGGGTCCTGGGATTGAGCCCTGCATCGGGCTCTCTGCTCTGCGGGGGATCCTGCTTCCCCACCTCCCCTGCCTGCCTCTCTGCCTATTTGTGATCTCTGTCAAATAAATAAAAACAAAATCTTTAAAAACAACAACAACAACAAAGGTCTGTGGCAGATACAAGCCCCATGGACAGTGGCCACAGTCCATATGGGAATCCGGGTTTGGCAGCTTGGGCTTGCCGGCCAGGACCCTAAATCTGTCCAGTGTCCGCCAGGCGTGGGCTGGAACTCCAACACGTTTCTCACCTGCTCCCCCTTCTTCTCCAACTTACTCCCTCCTCCCTCCAACAGGGATACTCTCCTCAACTTAACTGCAGGGGATCTTTGCAAGGAAGGGTAGCTGTTTCTAGTCACCCCCTCCTTGGCTCTCTCTCCCCCATCGGGTGGGGGAGGGCGGGTGAGCAGTCTGTGAAAACAAGGTCCTCAAGGTGCCAACATCTCTGCTTTTTCCCAGTGGCACACCGCGCCTGCTCGCCACCTCCCACGTCCACCCGCCCCCCCCAGCCCCCTTCTGCTCTACATGGTCCCTGTGCTAACTGCTGGAACCTTCCCCACAGGCACTGGTATAGACAGACAGACACACACACATACACACACAGAAGCACACACAGCCTGCTGTCAGCCGGCACAGGTCTCTCAAGGTACGGTGAATTTCTCCCTGCCCCAGACTCTCCTACCCAGCAACCCCTACGAATGACGTCCTCTCTCCATCCCGCCGCTACCAATTTCAAAATAGCTTCCCCTTCACAAGCACTGCAATGCAGCAGCCATTGACCTAACTCCTCTTCCTTCTCCAGGTCAGGTCTGGCAGGGCCTTCCCGCTGAAGCCCCCAGACCCGACGGGCTGCCAATGCACCTGCTCACCGAGCTCGGCTCACCATCCACAGAAGAGCTCCCTACCTGACCCGTCGATCAGCCCGAAACTTCAACATCCTTTTGGCAGCTCTGATCCCTGTTCGGCAGCCTCAGAGGACCTGCCAGCCACCCTGCTCTTACCATCCCTCTGAGAAGTAAGTCCTCCGGTCCCCAGGGCCAAGCTCAGGGCACGCGGCAGGCTCCAGGGCTGGGGGAGGGGGAGGGGCTCTCGACGGGTGGTGGCAGGGGGTGCCCAGATGCCCAGGGCAGGGTGAGGTGGTGGCTGTGGCTTCCTAGCATCCAGCCCAAAGGCTGTTGTCTGAGTGCTGGAGGCAGAATAAGGGATCAAGGATGATATCCTCCCGGCTCAGGTCCCCAGGGAGAAAATGCTGAACCGGAGAGACAGGCGTGCGCTGAGCAGGTGTGCAACTTCTAGGTAGTCCGACCCCGCCGAGCTAAGGACACAGAGTAGCTGGGCGGGCGGAGTGGTCCGGGGCTGTGTTCCCATCTGCACAGCAGACGCTCGCGCCAGCCCAACCTGCAGGAAGGCAGTCTTCCCTGCCTCCCGACCCCCCAGCCAAGAACACCGTGCCCCGGGCTGCAATCCGCGTGCTTCTCAGAGACCCTTCCGATCCTGGGGGCACAAGGGTTCAGGGAGGCTCCAGACTCGTGCTGCCCTTGTCACCGCTGCCTGGAAGCTGAGATGAACATTCCCCACGCCTCCTAGCCTGTCCAGACTTCTGCGCAGCCGGGCCACAGGGAACGGGGCTTCTGGGCTGTGTCCCCAGCACGCTCCCTTAAGACCCAGCCCCAGCTGGCGGGCCCTCCGCCTGGGGTCTGGCTGAGGGGCACGTGGAGCCCATGGGCGTGGGTGTTGTGCAGCCAGAGCTCGTGGCAAGGTCCTGGCTCCTCTGCTTGGGTGAACTTGAAGGGAAGCGTCCTCCAGAAGCTTGTGAGGAAGAGGGCGGCACACAGGGCTCGGAGGGGGTCACCATGTGTTTACTTCTGAAAATCTTCCCAGATGCCATATGATAAATCCCAGCTGGCAACTGTCAGATCTGCTCAGGGGCAAGGAGGTTCGCATTGCCGTGAAGTTCCCCGAACTCTCCAGTGGCCAAAGACGGTTAGATTCCCCCCTTTTCCTGATGTCCTCCGTGTCTCGGGGCCCTTGGACTACAAGGGTCTTCTGAAGGTCATCTCTTCCAGCCCCCTGCCTCCAGACCAGCTCACTCTGCAATCAATCTCATTCAGTGTCCTGGCTCTCATAAGGGTTCTAGCAAGGGAGGCTCCAGACCCACTGTTACCTTCTGCTGCTGAGATGTGTTCTTTTGATATCAAATTTCAGTCCCTCCGGCTTTCTGTATCATTCCATTTCTGTCTCCGGATGACAGAATCCTCTCTGACCAACGTGGTTCTTTACAGCTGCACCATAGCAGTCTGGTGTCATCAGTGTCTGTTGTTATGCCACAACAGACACTGAAAGGGAAGGGCTAATCTAATTTTTTGGATTGAGGTCAGAACTCAGTCAGAGAACGGTGCAATCAGTGAACAGATAAGCAAATGGACAGCATTATTACTGAACCCGTGATGCGACAAGCTGGTTGGACGGAGCTTGGGGTCATCAGCTCCTGATACTTAAGCAACGAATCTTAAATCCAAACAGTATACACATTCAACTATTTCATGGTACTTTTGCAAATGGCGACAAGAGGCTTCAGATCCCACCTCTCCCCATCCCGGGCCAATTACCTGAGCCCTGCTGTGGTTCTGGGGATCTGAGCCCTCTGCCTGCACGCGGTAGGTGCCAAATAAGTATTTGTTGAATCAAGGAGTGAATGAATGAACAAACAAAAGAAACTCTCCATACTCTGACTTCATTTTTAGCCACCTGCATTTGGAGTTCGACACTCTATTACCAAGAGCTTCCCCATCTCGGCTCTCTCTTAAAATTAATTACTTCCTCTCCGTGAGAGAAGCTCTGTATCTGCCGGCCTCGCCCCCTCACTCAGCTCCCCTGCCTGGCTCCCCCTTGAATATATAGCTTGGCTTTGATCCATCTTCATTAGGAGGCGAAGAAAATTAAGCTCATTTGCACAGGAGGAGGGGGTGGGGGTGCATTGGGAAAATGAGTTTTCTTCCTCTAGAAGGCAAATATATCCCCTTTCTCTTCAAGCCCAGCTCAGGGGCCTCCCACAGGCTTTGCTTAAGTTGTAAGTTAAATTACTTCTCCAGTGCCCAGTGAAGCTAGCACAAGGGGATAGGAAGGAAGGCTCAGGGGCTTCCCCAGCTTGGTGAGTGCTCGGAATCCCTCAGGGTTCAAGCACACAGAATGCCTAGCTGGGTTTTTTTTCCTTCACCACTAAACTGCACAGAATGATAGGTTTCCTCTTTAGGTTAGACATCAGGAAGAACTTACCAGGCATATAATAGGTAAAAAAGGAAAACAAGTCTTGATAACTAGTTTCTTTTCTCTCTTCCTTTTTTACTCTCTTCCTCTATTTCCTTTTCTGCCAGGGGAATGTCAAAGGTCTCCATTTCTCGGGAACAAATTATTACAAATTCGTCTCCAAAAGGACCTCCTGATTCCACCCAAAGAGGGGGAGCATCTCAAACAGTAAAGGAGATTCTGTGATGGGGCACCATGTGGTCACCATGTCCGCTGGACCTACAAAGGTGGCCCCAAGGGCAGTGCCATCAGTGAAAAGAGATTTTGGCAAGACCAGGCTTTCAGTCCAAGACCAGCATGAATTAGCAGTGTGACCTGACTTCTTTGGTTCTTCATTTTCTCGTGCACAAATGAGATACCTTCTAATTCTATGAAATAATAGCTGTAAATTTCCTTTTTTTTTTTTTAAAGATTTTATTTATTTATTTGACAGAGAGAGAAACCACAAGCACGGGAAGTGGGAGAGGGAGATGCAGGAACCCCACTGAGCAGAGAACCCAAAGTGGGGACTCGATCCCAGAACCCTGAGATCATGACCTGAGCTGGAGGTAGATGCTTAACCCACTGAGCCACCTAGGCACCCCGAGCTGTAAACTTTCAAAATGTGAAACGTTTTATGCATAAGAGATAATGCCTAAGACTATTTTGCTTAAAAACAAATCAAGATGTATCCCAGGTGCCAGAGCTAGAAAATGACAACCACACAGTCTCAAGCCTAAGAAGGTGGTGTACGGAGGGCGGGGCATTGTGCACGCAGGGGGCCAGCATTCCTGAAGTGCCAACACCAACTTTGTAATATTACATTTACATATTATATATAATAAATATATATAATATATATTATATATAATAAAT